>NC_043704.1:125918857-125988113 GCF_006229205.1 Suricata suricatta | reverse complement strand
ACCAACAGTGTAGGAGAGTGCCCGTATCTCCACATCCTCGCCAGCATCTATAATCTCCTCATTTGTTCATTTTAGCCACTCTGACCGGTGTGAGGTGGTACCTCAGTGTGGTTTTGATTTGTATTTCCCTGATGATGAGTGACGCTGAGCATTGTTTCATGTGGCTGTTGGCCATCTGGATATCCTCTTTGGAGAAGTGTCTGTTCAAGTCTTCTGCACATTTCTTCCCTGGATTATTCATTTTTCCAGTATGGAGTTTGGTGAGTTCCTTGTAGATTTTGGATACTAGCCTTTTATCTGATATGCCATTTGCCACTGTGTTTTCCATTCTGTTGGTTGCCTATTTGTTCTTTTTATTATTTCTTTTGCAGTGCAGAAGCTTTTTATCTTGATGAGGTCCCAATAGTTCATTTTTGCTCTTGATTCCCTTGTCTTTGGGGATGTGTCGCACAGGAAATTCCTACGAGTGAGGTCAAGGAGGCTATTTCCTGCTTTCACCTCTAGGGTTTTGATGGTTTCCTGTCTCCCATTCAGGTCCTTTATCCATTTTGAGTTTATTTTTGTGAATGGTGTCAGAAAGCGGTCTAGTTTCATTCTTCTGCATGTTGCTGTCCAGCTCTCCCAGCACCACATGCTAAAAAGACTCTTTTTTCAATTGGATACTCTTTCCTGCTTTGTTAAAAATTAATCGGCCATACATTTGTGGGTCCAGTTCTGGGCTCTCTATTCTATTCCATTGGTCTCTGTGTCTGTTCTTGCACCAATACCATACTGTCTTGATGACAGCTTAGTAGTAGAGGCTAAAGTCTGGGATTGTGATGCCTCCCATTTTGGTTTTCTTCTTCAATATTACTTTGGCTATTCGGGGTTTTGTGGTTCAATACAAATTTTAAGATAATTTGTTCTAGCTTTGAGAAGAATGCTGGAGCAATTTTAATGGAGATTGCATTGAATGTGTAGATTACTTTGGGTAACAGTGATATTTTCACAATGTTTATTCTTCCGATCCATGAGCATGGAATGCTTTTCCGTTTCTTTGGGTCTTCTTCAATTTCTTTCATAAGCTTTCTATAGTTTTCATCATACATCTTTTACATCTTTGGTTAGGTTTATTATTCCTAGGTATTCTATGGTTTTTCGTGCAATCGTGAATGGGATCGGTTTCTTGATTTCTCTTTCTGTTGCTTCATTATTGGTGTATAAAAATGCAACCGATTTCTGTATGTTGATTTTGTACCCTGTGACGTTGGTGAATTCATGGATCAGTTCTAGAAGGCTTCTGGTGGAGTCTGCCAGGTTTTCCATGTAGAGTATCATGTCATCTGTGAAAAGTGAAAGTTTGACTTCATCTTTGCCAATTCTGATGCCTTTTATTTCCTTTTGTTGTCTGATTGCTAACGCTAGGACTTCCAGCACTATGTTAAACAACAGTGGTGAGAGTGGACACCCCTGTCTTGTTCCTGATCTCAGGGAAAGCTCTCAGTTTTTCCCCATTGAGGATAATATTGGCTGTGGGCTTTTCATAAATTTCTTTAATAATGTTTAAGTAAGTTCCTTCTATCCCGACTTTTTCAAGGGTTTTTATTAAGAAGGATGTTATATTTTGTCAAATGCTTTTTCTGCATCTATCGACAAGATCATATGGTTTTTATCTTTTCTTTTGTTAATGTGATGTATCACATTGATGGATTGTGAATACTGAACCAGCCCTGTAACCCACTTGATCATGTGGATAATTCTTTTTATGTGCTGAATTCGATTTGCTAGTATCTTGTTGAGTATTTTTGCATCTGTATTCATGAAGGATTTTGGCCTGTAATTCTCTTTGTTAGGCCTCTGTCTGGTTTAGGAGTCAAGGTGATACTTGCTTCGTAGAATGAGTCTGGAAGTCTTCCTTCCATTTCTATTTTTTGGAATAACTTGAGAAGTATGAGTGTTAACTCTGCTTTAAATGTCTGGTAGAACTCCCCTGGGAATCCATACGGCCCTGGGCTTTTATTCGTTGGGAGATTTTTGATAACTGATTCAATTTCTTCACTGGTTATGAGTCTGTTCAGATATTGTATCTCTTCCATTTGAATTTTGGTTGTGCATGTGTGTTTAGCAATTTGTCCATTTCTTCTAGGTTGTCTACTTTGTTGGCATATAACTTTTCATAGTAATCTCTGATGATTGTTTGTATTTCTGAGGGATCAGTTGTAATAGATCCATTTTCATTCATTCATCATTTTGTCTATTTGGGTGTTCTCTCTTTTCTTTCTGAGGGGCCTGGCTAGAGGTTTATCAATTTTGTTTATTTTTTCAAAAAACGAACTCTTGGTTTCATTGATCTGTTCAACTGTTTTTCTGGATTCTATATTGTTTATTTCTGCCTTGATCTTTATTATTTCTCTTCTTCTGTTGAGTTTGAGGTGCTCTTGTTGCTCCCTTCCTAGTTTCCTTAGGTGCTCTGTTAGGTTTTGAGTTTGTGGTTTTTCCAGTTTGGTGAAATAGGCCTGGATTGCAATAAACTTTCCTCTTAGGACTGCCTTTGCTGTGTCCCAGAGAGTTTGGATTGTTGTATTTTCATTTTCATTTGTTTCCATATATTTTTTAATTTCCTCTCTAAATGCCTGATTCGCCCAATCATTCCTCAGTAGGGTGGTTTTTAACCTCCACATTTTTGGAGGTTTTCCAGACTTCTTCCTGTGGTTGATTTCAAGTTTCATAGCATTGTGATCTGAAAGTGTGCATGGTATGATCTCAATTCATTTGTATTTATGGAGGGCTGTTTTATGACCCAGTACTTGATCAATCTTGGAGAATGTGCCATGCACACTGGAGAAGAAAGTGAATTCCCTAGCTTCAGGATGCAGAGTTCTAAATATATCTATTAATTCCATCTCTTCCAGTGTGTCATTCAGGTCCATTGTTTCTTTAGTGATTTTCTGTCTGGTTGACCTATCCATTGTTGTAAAGAATTCAGTATTAAAGTCCCCTACAATTAACACATTCTTATTGATAAGATTGTTTCTGTTTGTGATTAGTTGTTTTATGTATTTGGGTGCTCCCAAATTCAGTGCACAGATATTTATAATTGTTAGCTCTTCCTGATGTAGAGACCCTATAATTATTATATAATGTCCTTCTTCATCTTTTGTTACTGCCTTTACTTCAAAGTCCAGTTTATCCAATAGAAGTACGGCTACTCCAGCTTTGTTTTGGCATCCAGTCGCATGGTACATATTTCTCCATCCCCTTACTTTCAATCTGAAGGTGTCTTCAGGTCTAAGGTGAGTCTTTTAGACACCAAATAGATGGATTTTGGTTTTTTATCCATTCTGCTACTCTTTGTTGTTTGATTGGAGCATTCAGTCCATTTACATTCAGTGTTATTACTGGAAAATGTGTGTTTAGTTTCATTGTGTTCTCTGTAGAGTTCATTTTGTATTGATGTCTCTGGTGTCTTATATTCCTTGCTACTTTTCTCTTATACAGTCCCTCTTAGGATTTTTGTAGGGCTGGTTTGGTGGTGATGAATTCTCTTAATTTTTGTTTATTTGGGAACACCTTTATCTCTCCTTCTATTCTGAGTGATAGGCTCACTGGATAAAGGATTCTTGGTTGCATATTTTTCCTGTTCATCACATGGAAGACTTCCTGCCATTCCTTTCTGGCCTGCCAAGTTTATGGCCCTTTTACCCCTAGCTGCTTTCAGAATTCTCTCTTTATCCTTATATTTTGCCAGTTTCACTATGATATGTTGTGCTGAAGGTCGGTTCAGGTGACATCTTAGGGGAGTTCAATATGCCTCTTGAATTTCAAGGTCTTTCTCTTTCCCCAGATTGGAGAAATTTTTGTCTATAATTTGATCCAGCACACCTGCAGGACCTCTTCCTCTTTTTTCCCTTTCAGGAACTCCTATGATATGGATATTGTTCTGTTTGATTATATCACTCAGGTCTCAAATTCTCCTTTCGTGCTCCTGTATTTTCTCTTTTTCTCTACTTTCTCTTTTGCTATAACTGTGTCTTATAATTCACCTATTCTCCTCTCTGCTTCTTCAATCCATGCATTGGCAGCCTCCATTTTATTATTCACCTCATTTATAGCTTTTTGAAGGTCCCTAGTCTGTGTATCAATAGCTACTCTGATGGTTTTTTCAAGCCCAGCAATTAATTTTATGACAACTGTTCTAAATTCTTGTTCAGTTATGTTGTTTAAGTCTGTTTTGAGTAGTTCTGTGGGTGTGATTTCTTCCTGGAATTTCTTTAGAGGAGAGTTCTTCTGTTTCATCATTTTGTCTAGCTTTCTGTCTCTTGTCCGTTTTAAAAGATTGTTATGCACTCTGTACCTGTTAGTACTGCTGTATTAAAGGAGGCTTTTTCACTGTCCAGGGCCTGTCGTTTTAGGAGATGTCCTTTTAATAGTGTCTCTCGGTTTCTTTCTTATGCCTGTAATTAATATATTCCCTTACTCAGTGGTATTTGGGACTTTCCACTATGTGTGCTTTGGCTTGTTTCTTGAGGTAGCCCTGAAAAGGAAAACAGACAGAGAAACACACAGGGAACACAAGCACGCAAACATACCGACAGATCAAGTAAACAAGCAAACCAAATGGGAAAGGAAAAAAAGGAGCATGAAAGAAAAGAGAGGACAGAAAAGGAGAAAAAAGAAAGCTGGGGGGATAGAGACAGCCAAAGATACAGGACAGTCTGAGAGTATAAAACCTGCAGAGGGGAGAGATTAAGAATGAGATAAGGGAAAAATATCTGGATGGTAAGAGTTGATCTAATCACAGTGGTGCATAAATGTTGGTCTTTTCCAGACTCCAGGGGGGGGAAGGGAGAAAGAGAGGAAATTGGAAAATAGAAAAAAGAAAACAGAAAACAAGGGGAAAATTATAAAAATTAAAAAATAATAATAGAAAAAGAAAAAAATTGAAAAAAATAAAAATAGTAAGGATAGAAGAATCCAGCTCTCCAGTGCAGATGGGTGTGGTTTGATGTAGGTAGGTCGGGTCTCAGGGGCTGGTCCCTGAGGCCCTGCCTTAGTGGATGCAGGAAGAAGAATGGCGGCACTGCAAGCCCCTCTCAGACCATGCATTGCCTGCCACTCTCTTGAGTCCAAGTTCCTGTGACAGGGGCGGGTTAAATGGTTTCAGTTTTCTATGTTCCACCAGGATTCTAAATCCTAGTCCACACACTTTAATGCTTCCACCACCATTAAAATGATCTCTGGCAGCCAGGCAGCTTTCTGGCCGGGATTGCGCAGGGGAACTGGGGAGCCAGCCCTTCCCTGGCTCCACCTAAAGTTGGCGGGCTGCTAGACCCACGGGAGAACAAGCCTGCTGAGGGGGATGGATTTCTCTCTCTGTGCCCAGTGGCTACACATGGAAAGCCTGTCTCTCCGCCGCAGGCTTAAGTCTCGTTTCAGCCTCTCCTTCTCTTCCCCTGGCTCTGCATCACCCTGCATGGCTGTCCCACGTAGCATCCTGCACTGCCGGTTCGCACACAGCCTCCAAGGTTCTGTGCCACCCTGCACGGCTGCCCTGTGCGAGCGTGGCCCTGCACAGTGCTGTGCCGCCTCTGGACACACAGCTCTCTGCAGGCCCAGCACCAAGTTTCTGGGCACTCTCTTTCCCGGCTCTGCTTTGAGTCATATTCCCTCCCTCAGAGTCTCTGGTCCCAGTTCACACTTACTCAGGCATCCATGAGGCTGTTATCAATAAGGGGTCATTGCACGCACCGCCATTTTTGGAGATCAGAGAGTTGTGCTTTTAATTCTCAGTTTGATGGTTGCAGGCATGCGGAGATAACTGTGTTCCCTACTTCTCTGCCATCTTGCCCCCCAAGCCCCTTAATAAGTAATTTCAACTAACTTTAAAAAAGCATTATGCTTTTAGTCTCTAATAATTGAATCTCTACCTCTTTAAGGTTATGGCTACAATCAAGAATTAACTCTAATGAGCAAAGCTTGAGTTTAAATTAAAAGCAATGATGTGTTTCTTCTGAATAGTCTGGACTACTTCCGTATCTATCGTTGTATTTTCTGAAGAGCATATAATTCTTTCTTTCAATACCATCAAGTAACTACTGATGATTTCTCTTAAATTTCATTTAATCTTGAGCATTTCCTCTTCCCCGCTTTTATCTTGCCACTTATTAAAGAAACCAGTTGAGTTATCCTGAAGAATGTCCAGCATCTGCTTCTTCAAGTATCATTTAACTTGTTCCTCTATCCCTGTATTTCTTGTAAACTGCCAGTCAGTTCCATAGCCATAATTAGGTGCAGATAACCTCTTAGGAGTCGGGAGGAGAGACAAAAATACTCCATGGATGGTATATCACATGTAGGAGTACAAAATATCTAGTTGTCCTACTTTCAGTGATGCAAAGTTTCATTAGAGGAGTCACACTGTGACAGTCTGATCCCTCAAATTATCCTATTTATCCCTTTGTTGACAGGGTTTTAACACTGATCTTTTTCTGAATCAATTATTTTAACAGAAGCTGCAAATATGATTTTCTAATTCTATCATTCCTTCCACATTTATTAGCTAGGATTCTTCTGTAAAGAAGCATTTTCCCTCATCAACCAGCATTATCTGGTTACTCTGAAATACAGTTCATATAGCCAGTCATCAGAAGGATGACTTAGTTACTTCTCATAATGGTCAACTTTTTCAGTAACTATCACCACAAACTCAAGGACTTTTATGCATTCTGTTTCCATCCACTGTCATCATTTTTTCTGATGCTCAAATGTCCAATCTCAACATGCTCCAAGTTTATCTTGTCATTCCTGACCTAGTCCTGAAACCCTCCATTTCCCCAAGGAATCCTTGTTCTTTTTAATGGGAAACAGTACCAAAAGACCACAACAGGGCACTGGATGAAGAACAGATAGTAAATTCCAGTCCAAGGAAGACAACAGTTAACTTCCTGTAAGACCTAATTAATCAATAGCACTCCTGAGTTGAACCCTGACTTATGGTCCCCTGTTTATCCAGAAGCTTATGTTGTTTTATATTTGTGTGGAGACTGATTCCTCATTACATCTGAATTATATTCTAAGAATAATTATTTTCCCCCAATATCAACATGTTGCAGTGTAAAAGCTTTTATCAAAATCCTGTTTAGAAAAAAAATCCAATTCCATGTTTTCAATTCTAATGGCAGCTAGCTTTCTATCATGATTAAAAAACAATGTAAAAGTCCTTACCATTGCCCTTCAGATTATCACACAATTCATCAAAATCTAAGATTCTATCTTCCTACAGCTTAATGGCTTGTCTATCTAACTACCTAAAAATGCTTCTGAATTTCTTCAAAAGTGATTCAATATTCCTATTTTAATGTAATTAACCTACCAAAATTAATCCTAGCAATTGAAGTTAAATTATATTTTTACTATTCTAATTTTAGAATGTTTCCCTCAATGCCCTAGAAAGCAGAAGTTGAAGATCAAGCCTAATTCTGTGCACGTTAGATACGACATACACAGGGTGGTACACATGACCCACAAATAACTCACCACACAGCAAACACTGTCAGACAGACCACAGACAGCATTAGTAAATCATCTTTAGAATTAAATTAACTCTTACTGGTGATAGGAGTTGCATTGTTGGGTGTGTCAGCTCTCAGATACTGAGTCGTCTGGGTAGATGGCTGAGACAGCCCTTGGGAACTACTGCTGGCACTGATGCTGCAAACGATTTTTAAGAGAGAAATATTTGGTAAGTCAGCTTCAATGAGAAATCTCCTTTTTCTATATATACAAAAGCACATCCAACCAGTATAACCAGCTTAAAATCCTGAGGGCAATCACAATAATGCATGGATCTCCATCACAAACATGCCATACTAAAATTTCAATTTCATAATGTAGAGCTACTTCTTCTTTCCTTTCTATCTCCACAATCTTCAAGCAGGTCATCTTATCAAACATTCAGAAATGCAAGTGTTAGTCCTCAGATACCAGAGACAGAGATATGTTAGGGACCTATGGGTCATCTCTTAGGAAAAGAGCTCATGCCATTTAATTAGATTGCTTTAAAAAAAAAAAAAAGAGGAGTAGAATGACAGGCCTCTTTTACTAGTGGTCCAAAATAAAACGGCCTAATAAAGAATATAAAAGCAAATCAAATATGCCAACATGCTCAAAGGCTTGTGAAGGGGTATCATCTAGTTCAAGTTTACTGAATCACATAATTTTCCTTATTCCTCAATCCCGTCTTTTTAGAATTTATGGAACTTATCAGAATTCTCTAGTATTTGAAGCAATCCATTACACCATATCCTTTAAATAACACAGGAGATCCAGAAGAAGGCAGGCTCAAGTAACTGCTAACCCTATACTCAAGATTACTACAAATTAATACCTCAGAAGCATGAACTTTTGTCTTTTCTGTGGGTAAAAACCTTATCCCAGGTTATCCTCGGGAACATTTCAGTTTCACTACCTCAGCCCTTGAATTCTGTAGTAGACAAGTGAAGGAGAGAAACTGAGCATGAAAAGCAAACTCAGATGGCAGGAAGTGATACCAACTGTCAGGATAGGCTTTTCATGCCTTCCTTAGCTCTAGGATCAGCAGAGTCCAATCAAAGGCTCCCAACTTTCCTAAATATGCAAAATCTTTGAACTGACCACACCCCACACAATAGTTCTGTATTTTCAAAATGTGGTGATTAAAAAAAATAATGACAAAAGGTTGCTATTCAAGAACTGATCTCTGTGAGTCTACACATGTAGTGGGTGTGGGGCCGCACAGTGAAGAGATGAAGTGAAGAGCATAAACCTTGGGTACGGGGCAACAGAGTGAAGAGCATAAACCTTGAATCAAAACTGCCAGCATCATTAACTAGCTGTATGACCTCGGGCAAATGAATGCTTCTGTAGCCTCAAATTCCTCATGTTTAGAATAAGCTTGATTCTACCTCCTTACAACGTTGCTAAAAGGATTATATGAAAAATAAAGAAAGAAAGCATTTAGGAGAGTGCCTTGTCCTCAAACATATATTTACAAATTATTTTTATTATTACTAATATTAGAATGACAAGGAACCACAGGATACTTGTTTTGGAATTCTGGGTATTACTCAAAGATCAGACTAAAAATTGATGTTGTTAAAAATCCAGGGGAGAGAAGAGAAACATTACCATCCCCAAGGGGTAGAAAATCAAGGACTTCAATTTACTTAACCATAAAATGGGATTAAGAAAACCTACCACCCAGGAGTTTTGTGAGGCCCCAGTTGTATAATATATGTGAAACTATTACTTAAATATTACCTGCAACTAACATACCCTGATGGTTAAATAAATGGCCAGACTTCAAATTAGTTACTGGTCATTTGTTTCTCTCCAGCAACTGAACGGTAGGTGGCACTCTTGTACCACTTCAGGATTCTTGAAAAGCCTACAAAGAGTGCATTAGGAGCCATCGAGCTAGTAAGTAGACCAGCCAGAATTCAGAGATGCTTTGTTTGCCCCAGAGTCCATGTTCTTAACCACTAGATTATGCTCTGAAAATAAGTGATAATGTAAGTTGCTTTTATTCAGGCAATGTCTGGAAACTTTTGCCTGAAAATGGAAAGAACCAGAACACCTAATGCATGAGTGTAACTCATTATTTTAGCAAGCCAAGGTATATGCTCCATAGAATCTACAAGTTTTTGCACAATTCAGCTTATGTATGTTCACAGCCCTACCACACATAAGCATTCAAGGAAAATGTGTGTATTTTCCACTCAGTGGACTGAGTCACTCAGTGACTCCTTTCACCCTACTTGTATCCTCTCAAAATCCTAGCTAAATGTTCCTGTTACCTTACTTCCCACTCCGAAGTTTCCAAATGTTGTTTCTTCCTCTATAAACCTCAATTCTAACTTTAACACCATATACCCAAAACCTATTCTGAAATTCATCCCCCATGTGTTTCCCTTCCTATTCTTACCTCCTACTTCTGCCTTCTCTACTCAGATAAAGCAAGTAAAACTGAGGGGACAGAGAGTACTTACGGGCAGGTATCGAATCCAACCAAGTTCCCTGCCCCCTTGTGTTTTTGTTTATGCCACATATGTGCTTACCCACTCACTGTGTGTATAACACTGTGTAGGTCTAAGGATTCAGTAATAAGTGAGATATGCCACTCCCTAGTTGGAAAAAGCTTATAGTCTAGCAGCAGAGACAAGTACACAAAGTTATTATTGGAGAAAAACATAGAGTAAGTGCCACCAAAGACAGACAGAGAGGGAGAAGCAGAAGCAGAAGGTAGGAGAGACGGCCAGAGGAGGGAGAAATGGCAGTTGGAAACCTTAGAAAAGACTTCATGAAAGAGATGGCAATGGAGTTAAAATCTGAAGAAAGAACAAGGTTTTGGAGCCTTGTGGGCAAACGGAAAGCATGAACTGAAGTCCTAAAGGCAAAATATAGGGTAAAAGTGTGGAATAAGTAATCATCTGACTACAGCATAAGTAGGGGTACAGTGAGAGTGAGTGAGTGAGAGAGAGAGAGAGAGAGAGAGAGAGAGAGAGAGAGAAAGAAAGGTCCAACAAATATGGGAGATACCGCTCCACATAAAGGAGGGTTTGAAACCCAAGTCATGAAGTTAGAAGTCTTTCAGTCAGCAAGTGGGAATCACTGAGGAAAAAAACAAGAATTGTGTACTGGGAAAATAAACATATTCCATCTTTACCTCTTACCCTATCCTACCTATAAAGTCCTCCCTGTCATCTCGGACCCACCCAGGCTGGAACAAACACCTTTTGTATTCCCACACTATACTACACATATAATAATCACCAGATTTATAAACTTTCATAATTATAGGTTAATGTCAAAGATATATACTTGTAGCAATAAGGTATATCATTAATTTTTTTATATTCCTAGCATTGAGCATATCTAACCCCATGTATCTCCAAGGGTACACTCCAGAACCATCCTGGAAGCTTTAAGAAAAATCCTGATGCCCTAACACCAGCCCAGACCAATTACATCAGAATTTCTGGAAGGGAGGACCCATGTTTTAAAAGCTTACCCATGACTGTAATGTGCAAGCAGGTTGAGAACCAATGGTTTAAAGCACAGCAGGTTCTCAATAAATGCTAACTGGACGGATGGATGGGTGGATGGATGTAATGACAATGATGGAGGGATGAACTAGGAGGAAGAAACAGGGCTATTTTAAAAGGGTCCTAGGAATCTAGAATAGAGTCATGTTAAAGGGGATGGGAACAAAAATGTGACCCCACTTCTTACCCATAAACTAATAAACTATAATTTCTGTCTTCAAAATATTTTTTAAGGAAACTCAGAGAAACACAAATACAGTGATCACAAAGACAACAGCTTTTCTTCTGGCAAGACCTGATCGCCCCGCCCTCCCTCCGTCCCCTGTGCACCACTGCGCATGCTTTGTGTGGGCTCCCATGAAAATGCAGATAACCGCTTGAATTTTTTTTTCCCTTTCCCAAAATAGGTATAATACCTGTCATCCAGTTCAATTCTTTTCATACTATGAAGGTGCAAAACAGCTAATATTATTGCTACAAGAAATATTACTGCACAGCAAACCCCCACGCTGATATAAAACACACGTGTAGAAGTGGTTGGAGCTGCATGTACAGGATCATCTGAAATAAAAATGAAAAGCACATTAAGCTTCCTAAACAAATATTATCAATTGCGTTATGACCCAATATACACAATGAGTATCCTATTCTTTGTGAGAAAGATTTTCATTTCATGTGTCCATTCTTTGATAAGATGTGTTGATAGAAGTTCTCACAATTTTTTAAATGTTATTGAAGAGTTTTTAAAAATGGTTTTAAATAAAACTTTTCATGGATCAGTATAAAAACCACAAGTATTATACATGTGATAAACCATCTATAGCAGTGTTGTCCAACAGAACTTCCTGCAGTGATGGAAATGTTCTTTAGTGTGTTATCCAATACAGTAGCCACTTGAAATGTAGCTAGTACTGCTGAGGAACTTAAGTTTTATTTCATTTTAATTAATTTCAAGTTAAATAGCACCTGTGGCTAGTGGTAACCATAGCGGACAGCAAAAATGTACAGATCCTTCACATTTGTTCAACAGTGAGGTCTGGAGTGGAAAAGATTAGACATCTTTGTTGCCAACCACTGACTCACAGAAGGAATATACCACACAGTGACCTGACACCTTTAAAAAAACACAGTTTTAGTCTTCTCTATGGTGGGGAAAGAAAAAGAAAAATAAATAAAATAAATAAAATAAAAAAACACAGTTTTAGTCTTCTCTTATGAGAGTAACAGATTATTTTTCTTATTTATTTTTAAAAATAAGAGCAGGATAACAAGACTCAGGAAACAGTATTCAACTTTCTATTATTCAAAGCAGAGGGAAAGAGAAAGCAAGCCTTGGCAATGATGGAAATAACTCAAAGACAGGAAGACACACACAGACACACACGCAAACTGAGGAAGAGATGCACTCAGACAGAGATACATGTGTTCTAAGTGAGGACAGGTAAAGACAGAGAAATAGAAGCAGAACTGGTGTATTCAGGCATCAAGTAAGTTTTGATGAGGAGTGCTCACAACATAATTCTACTGAGTAAAACCTGAGGAATTTGGGTTCTATCCTAAGTAAGACAGGAAATCATTACTAAGCAAAGGAATGATATATACTATGCAAAGAATGCTCTGAGTGTTGAGCAAGAACAGGGAAAGGGAAGAGGTGAGAAGGTTACGACAGTTGTCCAAAAGAGAGACAGCAGTGGTGTGGGCAAGAACCACTGGACTGGACTGGAAGAACAGTCAACAGACCTTGCTTCTGAATGATATGGGGGTAAAATGAAAAAGAAAAATCAAAACTTTGGCTTGAAGAATTAGGTAGATAACGGTAACTTTACAAAGATTTTTTTTAAAAAAAGGTAAGTTGGGGGAAGAGAGAAAAAATCAATAGTCTTGTCATGACTGAGAGTACCCAGTACACATCTACATGGACATTTCAAGCTGACAGAAATACAAGTGGAGTTCTGGGGATAGGTAAGGACAAAAGACAAAAGCTATAGCTTTCAAAATCTTGGCAAGAAGGCTGCTTTCTAAAACTCAAACTTTGAACCAAGGAACAATTAATCAGAACAAATTAAAGGAAAGAAACCAAATGGCTTCTAGAGCAGCTACACTTTACTACAGCTTGAATGAAGACCTGACTTTCCTCAAGAATGCCATGGGCTGTTCAATCCTACGAGGGGCAGAAACGGAAGGCCCCAAGGGCTAGTGTTGGCAGTACCTATCCAAGCACACACCAGGGCAGAGAAGAGGAAAGACACTGCTCTGCCGGGCAGATTCCCTGAAGGTATCCTGCTTGTTCACCTCCAAATTCCAGGCTTGTGTATGCACTTTTCCTGATCCTTCCCTTTGACATTTCACCTGCCACCACCTGGTCACGCTTCTAGTCTCAGATGAGATACCACTTTCTCAGGAAGCCGTCCCACTCTCCCTCAGAGATTACATGCCCCTTCTCACGTTCCCAAAGCACCAGAGCTTGCCACACTCCTGTTATTATCACTGCCTTATTGCCACGTCCATCTCGTCCTCTACATTGTAAGCCCACAAGGGCACGGTCTATTTTGCTCGCAGTTTAGTCCTCTGCCTCAATCATACCTCCTGGCACATCACACACCCTCAATAAATGTTGGATAGATGGATAGAAAGGGAGGGAAGGAGAGAGGTATCAAGAAAAAGAGCCAGAGACCAAGAATATGCAATATTCTATTTTCTTTCTTAGAAATAACATCCTATTAGCATAAAAGAAAAGGGCAAAGTCACCAGATTTTCAAAGTAAATTTGAAAAGCAGTGATATTTCTTCTCAGAGATAAAACCAATAAAATATTCTAAAAAAGTAGATTTCTTGTATTATTTTCCCTTCAAAAAAATGTACGTTGGAATATCTAGATACTCTTTGCCTTGTGAGGTGAGAAAAAGATAAAAAAGGAAGCATAAACTACTATCTATGAACTATTCTTGCCAAGAGTTGGCCCTACATCTAATCAAGCACAAAATCTAATACCAGTTTATAAGAGAAAGAAAAATATGTTAAATAATGCCATCAGGATGCAAAAGTGAGAAATTCTATGTGATAAAGGATTCCATTTCATCAACAAAAAAGTGATACAAAGGTAGGGGGTGATTTCTGATTAATGTAAAATATTTTGTCAACAAAATAGTGTGTGGGCTTCATTTGGATCCTGATGTGGAGGAGGAACTATAATAATAAAATATTTTTGAGACATCAGGTTAATGTGAACGTGAACTAGCCAAAGAATTTATTAAGGAATTATTGTTAATTCTGTTAAATGCATTAAATCAAATAGAAGGGAATAGGCGCTAGGTGTTTGCGGATTGTTCTTTTAGTTGCCTTTTTAAAAGGAAATCCACACTGGAATATTAATGGATGAAATGATATGATGCCTGGATCGTGCTTTAAAATACTCTAACCCTCCCCACCCACTTACTCATCCAGAAAAGGAGGAGAAAAATCAATGAAACAATACTGGCAAAACACTGACCATTACTGAAGGAGGGTAATGGTCACAGAGGGGTTCATCGGTGCATTCTCTCAGCTTTTGCATACTTGAAATTCTTCCCCTCCACAAATTTCAAGTTTACTTCTATGAAGAGAATCTAGATAATGCTATTAAAACTCTCTCAGGAAGAAGAGAACTCAATGTGTACACACCAAAAAATGAAAAAAGAAGTCTAAGTTATACCACTTAAATATAACCATTACCAAAATCTAAACATCTACTTTGAGTTTCTGCTCTATTAGGCATGTATCTTTAAGCATCCTTAAGCTTGGGTTTTCACCTGGAGGAAATTAGCTAAGGGTTAACCGGTCCAGGCCACAAATCAGATTTTCTAACCTTCTGCTTTTGAGATGAGGATCTTACATATGTTTTCATGTTCATACTTTAATTATAACCATTTGAAATGATGTGATACAAATTCTTGGCTATAAAAAGTTTTTTAGATCATTTGTTATAAAATATGTATGAATTTTGCTTTATAAATATTTCAATATTCTAACAGTTTCATCTGACTATATACCAATCAGTGAAATAAATAGCAAGGCCTCACATATCTCTTTTGACAAACTGGACATTACTAGGCCTCCAAGCCTCATACAATCATGTACATTTGCAATCACCAGTTTTTATCCCTCATGATGGAAAAAGGTAACAAAGTAACACTTACAAATAGTTCTGCTAGTATTTTTGTCCAGGGCTGAAGTTTTTACTTCTTCAAGCTCTGAATTTAAAAAAGATAAAAGATGCTTTAGAAATTCCTTCTTTTCCATGAAAATCCTTAAATACTTTAATTAAATTTTCTGAATTTTTCTTTAACATACTTTTATGTTCTATTACAACATTATACAAGGTATTTGTTGCAAGATAACAAATCCTACATTACTATTCTAATCATCATCACTATAATCACCAATCATTAGCCTATGGGTGTTGTTTATAGATGCTCAACGAAAAAGAATTTCTGTGGTCAAGAAGTTTGAGGGAAAAAAAAGAGGTTTGAGGAAAGCCACAAATTATATCCTCTGTGGAGGTACACAATTCACATTAGCAGAGTATAAAGGCTCTAAGGAATGCTTATGTAATGAAACTTATCAACCCAGTAGTCCCCACTCTCACCAAGAAAAAGGAACGTTTTCTTGCCAGTAACACTCATTAGCATTTGATAAAGTACAGATAATATTTTCTGTTGCAGTTTTTTTAAATGTAGTAGGGTGGAAAACCAGACAAATAAACACATTAGGATCACATACTAAAATAAGAGTAATAAACTGAATGACTGGGGTAGCCAGAAGTGTGACAACAAAATGAAAAAGGTGGCACTATATTAAACTTAAGTCTAAAACTAAATAGAAAATTATGCTGCTAATTTTAAGGTGAATTTTCATGTACACACTAAAGAAAATGGAGAAAGTATGAGATCATCCTGAATGTCATCTAAGCATTAACCTCCGTGGATACTAACAGTGGTGGGCTCCATATCACATCACATTTGGCCATCATTTTGCCTGTGGACATTAACAGATGAAGCACCATGGCACAGTCAGATCCCCCTCCCAAGGGATCAGGAACCAGGCTTTCAACACTGCTGGCTGGCCGGGCAAACTTAGGTGGCCTCTCTAAGGGCCAACTCTCCTCATACCAATTATATAATGATTAGGTTGAACCTCTTTGGCTTTAAAATTATGTGAAAGTAGGTACATAACTGAATATACTAGAACTACAAAATATATCAAAGCACTGAAAATAAAAGGTGCCTGCTAACTTTCCACTTAAAAAATGTCCATTCTAAGCCAGTAGAGCTTTTTATGGGCATGTTCCTGGACATTAGCCATGATAACTCACTTGCTGGCCTCAAGTATTTTCCTAACACTTAGCACTAACTTCAATTAGGAAATGTGTTGAGAGAATTTAACAACAGAGCTAAGCACACAAGTTTGCATCCAGCTGCACTTCTTAGCTGTCTGACCTTGGCAAGTTGGTCAGATTCTGAGTCTCAGTTTCCTCTTCAGAAAACAGAGATGATGAGAGAAACTGCTACTTAGACTGTCATAAGGATTAAATAGGTTCGATGCACATATATTTTGTAACATAGTACAAATGCATAGTACAAAGCACTCAATTTTAGAGGGCTTTATTTTAGGTCTTTTCCCCTCCTATCTTAGATAGTAACCATCTCTACACTAAGTGAAAGTGCAAATTCAGGTCACTTTACCTCTGTACAACTTAAAGTGAGTGGATTGGACGACCTTTCAGGAAAACTCTCAAATCCTTTCATCTACAGCCTATACGCTGGGAGTTCTCATAGCCACTGTCATTTCTTGAGTGACAAATTATTCAAAACCAAAGCTACTAACATTTACTAGGTACCCATACAAGGTGTTCTAAGATTAGGTTTGATTCAATTAATCTAAAAGAAAATAAAAAAGAACTTCTGAAACAGAAGTTGCCCATTTTACAAGTGAAAAAACAGAGACCCAGTATAAGTAACTTGTCCCAATACCCCACCAAGTCTATCCAGCCCCAAGACAACTGAGCCGCAGTATTATGATAAGACAAACAGTTAACACTGAGTTACTCAGGGGCCTCTATCAGCATTACTTGACTTCTTTACCTCTTTAGTACTATTTCACATGCCTAATGGATTTAGGAATTATACCCTAGCAATTCTGATAAAGTATTTTGAGAAAGCAGGGCCTGAGTGAGATTCCTGGCAACAAGCTATCTGGCAATTTCCTCTGCTAGTGCTTTTTCTTTTCTCATTTGCTACTCTCATCAAGATTTGGTCACAAATCTAAAAAAAAAGGACAAAATGTATTTTTGACTTTATCATATCTATATAAAACACATCCTTTGATGAATAAATTCCTTACTTTTGTAGCACATTTTCCTTCGTTTAAAATTTAAGACTGTAAAGTTTTTTGAAGAATTTACTGTCAAGTTGAGCTGCATTAGTATCATAACCTCAGAATCTACTTTGCCAGTACAGGAAAGCTCGACCCGAAACACTGTTTAAAAAAGAAAAAGAAAAAATATTTTAATTTTCTAAAAATCAACATTAATACCTAGTATTTGAGTTATTTTTGTTGCATAAAACTAAAAAGTATATTTAGGTAATACTAAAAGTTTCAGAGAACTTACCCTCAGACTACACAGCTTAGACATTATTTCATTTATTACAAATATAAAAGTTAGGCATTAAAGAACAAGCCAAGACATAAAAGAAGAGATTATTATTTTCAACTTTTGTTCATGACTTTTAATAGATCACTTTGTCTCATAAGTCCTCTCATTATAATGTAGTAAAGCTACTGAATAAGGCAAACCTTGCTACCTTACCAGTCATATCAGCAACAGTAACAACAAAAATTACTTGATAAAAAAGAAAGACAATTTATCACCAAAATGCAGTTATGTATTGCTCTTAATGAAGATTAAATATAAACCCATAAACTGATAACCTGATAAATTAACCAACTGTGAAGCAAAAAAACAAAAAAACCTTTCTAAACAGAAACACTTTAATTACTATAGCAATGAAATAACAGACTTTGATGCGCATCATTTTTTTCAATCTTTCAGTTTAAGATTCTTTTCCTATAAATTTAGAATGTCATTCTTTTCTTCTTTTTTCATTTTAGAGATAGACAGGGAGAGAGGACACACTCAAGCAGGGTAGAGGGCAGAGGCGGGGGGTGGGGGGAGGAGAGAGAGAGAAATCTCAAGCAGGCTCCACATTCAGCATGGAGCCCAATGCAGGGCTCAATCCCATGATCCTGGGATCATGACATGAGCTGAAATCAAGAGTTGGATGCTCAACTGACTGAGTCACCTATGTGCCCCTACAATATCATTCTACCTGTATGAGCATATGAAAAATACGGACATTTCTGGATTTCTTTATTGACCCATAAAAATGAACAAGCCTCCCTATGCTTTCCTAAAGCTTAATGTAAGTCACCAATAAAAATGAGTAAAACTGCCAGAAAAAGTTCCACAATACTGCTATATTGTGGAAAGTACATGGTTTACACTTTCAAATTTTAAGTTCACTTTTCTTAAAATTTCACATCTTCAGAAGCCTTTCTCAAAAGGTTGGCTCAATAGTAGTTAAACTGGTATAAATATGACACTTAAATCATTTAGTCAGATGCATTATGTGACTATCTTATACAGATACTGTGCTAAGCACCAATGGTAGGTGGCTGAAAAAGATAGCTCCCATCCTCAGGTTAACCACAGGCCAGCAGGGAGAGCCAAGCACAAAGAATCACAAGATAATGTGATCAGTTCAAAAACATTTAAATCATAAGACCCTACAGGGTGGGAATAACAGAAGAGTTACCAACTGGAGGGAGAGAAGGAAGCAGAAAAGGACAGTGTAGATTTTGAGTCTTGAAGAATACTTAGTACAAGTAGGAGTTTATAAACAAAAAAAGAAAAGGCAGTTCAAATACACTGGCTAGCACGTACAAAGGCAAGGATGTCAAAGCCGCATGTAGTATGGCCCCACTAGAGTACTGGGCCAAGGCAGCAACAGGCTAGACAGGCAGGAAGGGCAGAGTGAAAACACGCAGCACACTGGCTACAGAGTCTGCAGTGGACTCAGCTGATGGGAGTAGGGGGGCCTTGAAGGGCTTGATGTCATTTGGTCAGATAGGAGTGTTTAGTGATGATCTGGGCCATGGTGTGGCAATGGTCAAAAAGGAACAAGACCAGACACAAAGATCCATGTGGAGGGCAGTGCCAGCAATGCAGAAAAAGGAGATAAGGAAGTACTGAGCATAGACATTTCTAGAAGGGATGGAAAAGAGGGAATGGTTTAAAACACAGTGCAAATAATCAGTATTTTCAAAAATTACTTTTCAAAGTACATTTTATACCTATCAAGTAAAATACACTACATATCAATTGTTAAACTGTTCTGTCTGGGATATGGGGAGCACAATTGAAAACAATATGTTAACTGTTTCAGACTCACCTGATAAAGTGCGTGGAACTTCCCCCTGAGCAGAAATGTTGACCTGGGGCATGTCCATAGCCACAAAATTGTCTACTTGGAATCCCAGCTTATATTCAACCTGTAAAATGTCGAAATAAACAAACTGAATCTGTGATAATAGAAAGACACTAACAATTTAACTTCAGTGATTAGCTCATTAACTAATAAATGCATGAGCCCTTCATACGTACAAATAAGCTAGCTCTAACAAAATCCAAATCGTCAGAAACAGTTCTAGGAATTTTAAGGTGGATAAAAACTCAACCCAGTAAGTCAACCTCTATTTCATGTCCAGAACAGTACAACCATTCTCCTATAAAATCTGCCAACTAGGATTCAGCAATCTTGCTGAGGCCTACACTACTACTGCCAGAGAAGCCCTGGAGAGACAGATACGAAGAGTCAAGTTGTTGAGATGTTTAATTTACAGACTACTAACTATTCACCAATGTTTTCCTTAATCAATAAATGCCTGGCTCCAAGGCTTTCCACATAGCTCGTGGATGAAGTTCTGCTCTATAGACCCACTCACTCCACAAGATTACAAAGCACAAATTTCCCACAGAATATCTCCAGTCCACCATGAAGGAAGTTTATATTTGGATACCCATCTAATCTCTGAATCTGTTTTTCAAGCAATTCAGAGTCCAGAAAGGAAAAGAGGTGACTATGAAGACATTACTGGAACACGAATGTTAACTATCGATACCTGGCCTACTTGGAAGCTTAACATATCTAGCTGGCAGCAATAATACAGCCCTACTGCCAGACTGATAATCACGGAAGAATCAGCTCAAACTGCAAAACAATAGCTGAAATTCAGAATAGCTTCCATCTTCAAGACCTTCAATGAAGCCTGATATTTCACACCACTCTTCGTACAGTCCACTGGGGTCTTGATAAGAATGGTACTACTACCCTCCCATTCAGTGCTCACATGGCTGGTTTTGGTGGAGAGCTAGAATTGGCAGAAGGCAAGGGGCAGTGGATTGGGAAATGAGTGGTAGGAAAGAGGTTTATGAAACCATTCCTTAATAAATTTAACTACGGGGGCACCTGGGTGGCTCAGTCAGTTAAGCTGTCGACTTCAGCTCAGGTCATGATCTCGTGGTTCATGGGTTTGAGCCCTGCATCAGGCTCTGTGCTGACAGCTCAAAGCCTGGAGTCTGCTTCAGATTCTGTGTCTCCCTCTCTCTGACCCTCCCCCGCTCACACTCTGGTGTCTCACTCTCTCAAAAATAAATAAACGTTAATATATATATATTCTCTATATATATACATATTTGATATATATAGAGAGAAAAGAAACTTAACTAGGAAAAATGGAATCAGATTGAAGGGATGGTGCAAGAAAGAGGCAACAGATTCTAAAACTTTTCTTTTTTCAGTGGGGGTATTAAAATGTGTTTATATGCTAATGAAAAAAGCCAATGAAATGGGACATGATAAAGATGAAAACAAATAGGAAAAAAATACCATCCTAGCTTACAAGGAAAGGGATGGACCTGGGCATTGGCTGGGGCAAAAGGTGTTTACTCATGGATAAGAAGGGTTCAAGTCAATGGACTTAACTCCCACTGTGGGTGTCTTTTCACACTTTGATAGCTGAATGTTCCTGAGCACTGTAGGGGTATATAAATATAATATTATTACTTTACAGTTAAGGTATATATACAAGAGGTGTCCAGGTGGCTCAGTTGAGCGTCTGACTTCAGCTCAGGTCATGGCCTCACAGTTTGTGGGTTTGGGCCCCACACTGGGCCCTGTGCTGACAGCTCGGAGCCTGAAGCCTGCTTCAGATTCTGTCTCCCTCTCTCTGTCCCTCCCCTGCCCACATTCTTTCTCTCTCTCTTAAAAATAAATAAAAATTTTAAAAATTTATAAAGATACATATACAAACATTAAAGTCTGTATTTGGTAAGTGCCATGTTCACAACACAGAAAATGTTCCTGCTGCTGCCTATCACTAACTTTGTGGTACCTTGGGCTCATCAGTGTCACTCTTACCTTAGCACACCACTCTACTGTAACTGTCACCAGGGGGTGCTAAAGAGCTAGCTACACCCCTCCTGAGTTTGCGCCAAGAAAGAGAAGGCTTTTCAGCAATACTCACTGACTAACACTACAGAATGCACTGACTGTATTCCTATACCCATGCTGTCTTTGAATAGGACAATACATGAAGGGCAAGTACACAGAAGAAATTAAGCATGATCAGCAAGAATTCGATTAGAACCATGAGACTGTGTGACCTTTAGGTATATTAACTTTTCTGAGTTTCCGTTTCTGTAAAATTAGGCTAATACATTATGAGGATCGAAAAGGATAATTAAGACAACACACCTGTCAGCCTGGCACAGGTCTCCTAATCAATGCAGACCCCAGTGGCATCAGCTGTCACTCCAGGGTACCTACCCTAGTGCCCGAGCACTGCTCTTTCCCCTTAAGCACCGGCCTACTATGGACCCCAGAGATTGTGACACAAGCAAGCCTTGCTGCAGAACTTGCTGCAGTGCTTCTGTTTTGTCCTCCATCTTGGGACTCCCCCCCGCCCCACTATTCTAAACAGCCCCCTACACTATTAGCCTTTTAACAAATGTCTTAGGCACCTTCTCTTACAACCTGACTTTCCTCGGATCTCTTCCCCTGCCTATCATTCAGTTCTTACAACACCTAACCCTCAGGACCTAGACAATAGGGTCAGCATTCTTTTAGGATCATTAGGTCCTTTCTAGACATCCCTCCCTCATGAGAAATCCCCTACACCCTGAAGCTCGCAAATTCTACACAAGATGGCTATTTTCATGTCATCAATATCAACAACAGACAAAAATTTTGCGGAGGCCTTGGCCCATGGCTCACTTTTTCTCCTGCCACATTCCTGGTGGCTTCAATATTACATATTTAGTAATCCTACATGATAAAGAATTACTCCAGAACAAAATCAAATACAAAAACCACACCCTATCAAAGATCCCATCACTACCTCTGATTCCTACAAAACCAATTCTCTGTCTCCACCACAGATTCAGCCAACATTTATGAAGCACATTTGTAAGCCAATGGTGTTCAGAACTGGGCTGCAATGGCCAACTCAGCTATTTCCCTACTCTGGGGCCCAGCCAGCAGCCTGGTTTCACTTTCCCACAGACTGGGCCCCAAAGACTACAATGTTACTGACACAGTAACTGGTTCACTCCCCTCCATACTCTTAGAGGGCCACACCAGCACCCTAACCATCTCTCTCCCTAATGCCGCCTGGCACAGATGGAGGAAATGACATTCCTGGACAGAAGGGTGCTTCTCCACAAGAATGACCCCCAGGCTCAAGGTCTAATCATACTGATAATCCTACCAGCAAGCCCTTCCTCACAGACACTTCACTCTTCCTCCTCTACTCACTCCAAATGTCACAGGACCTCACCACTTCATGACCTGCTGCCCTCCCCACTTCCCTCATTCAATGTTCTTGTCTCCTTTGGCTAGCACACACGGAACTCCCTTCTTCCCTTCTTTTCAGCACCAGAGAGATCTGTTAGAGTATTCAACCTCTACACTCCAATATCAAGGAAAGACGTATTCTCCTTTCCAAATAATAAACGCTCCTCTCCCAGAATACTAGGTTCTAACCTGTTTCATCACTGATGGGATCATCCACTGGTCTCTCACTCTCCTACAACTTTAATCTCTCCCATAGGCTAAATCACCTACTAGACATATGTATCTAATAATCTCATAGCTCTCAAATCTAACAGATTCAAAGCCAAATGTATGTTTCCCCACATTCGCTCTTTTATTCTAGGTCTCAGTTATCATAAGCAGAAGCACAGCTAACCAGAGACCAGAACTTCTAAGAAAGCACAGAACTGCAATGCAGAGGGCAGGGGCCAAGACTAGCACCTACATATCTCAGAGAAGGGGGAGGGAAATGAGCTTGTGAGTGGAGTTAAGCAGAGGTGGTGAAGAGACTGGGTAGCAAGTTTGAGAAGGCTGACCTCTGGCTAGAAGAGCACCTGGAGGAACAAGGAGTATGAGAGCACAGAAGCCTGCTGTCTGCTGGCTCCCTTTCTGAGGGACTATCTAAACATGTGAGGCATTTACAGGGCGGTTCTCTACTCCCTCTGAAATGCTTAGGACATTAATTTTCACACTGCAGTTTCTGGGGTCAGAGAAGAAATTGTCAGTTTTCTCTACTTTGCCATATATTGATCTATGTAAAATCTCACTTGCCAGTGATCCTTTGAAGAAACATTCATTCTAAAGCTAACATTTATAATCTACTGGAACAAAGGAAATCTGAACAGCCGTTGTTTATCAGAAAAAAAGAGGGAGCCAAAATATTTCAGAAAAGCTAGAGAAAATATAAATATTTGAATAAGCTGAAAAATAAACATTTTTGGTAATCTTCCCTTACTTGGAAACAAATGACAATTGCCAATAGGCAGCTGATGAGTAAAGCCATTTCCTTCTGGAAGAGATTTAAAGTGAATACATTTGCCTGCAGCTGTATAGCTTTTTAATTTCTCTGAAATGACCACAAGTGCTCCTTTTTCAGAGAAATCCCACTCTGCAGGGGATACTGCTGCCTCTCCACAGGGGCTGCTGCAGGAAATCTGGACATGTTCCCTACAAACCCTCCTAACAATCATGAAGAATTTCTGAAATGGGAGAAGAGATATACAAGTGGATGTGGGCTGGAGAAGTATTCTGCTACATTTAGGTATATTTTTGCCTTCCAACTATCTAAAATATCTACTGACACTTAACAACACAGTGGCATGCTTTTTATCCTGGGTATCAGAGAATGTTCCAGAATACAAAATACAAAGAAGTAATCTTTGTTTGTTTTTTTTTTTAATGACCACATGGACTTCTGAAAGAGAATACTAGCGTTTTCATCCCACCTGGAAATGCAATTAACCAATGGTATTTAACAGCCACTCACTAAAGCAATCTGACACAGATGTCAAGAATAAGATACAGCTTCAGCCTCTGAGAAGACCATAGTCTGTTTTGCAAGACAAAAGCCAAGTAAACATTGAAGAACAACATTATTAGCAAAAGCTTTGATGTGTGAAAACTAATGTTAAAATATCTACTGTGTGAAGGGACATATGAAGGAGAACCTTGAGATCTCTGGAAGTAAATATTTTACTTCCTGGCTCATCTTAAAAAGAACTGAAAATTTCTGATAAAGTGTTAAGAGTTTAGGAGCCACAGCCTTCCTCCAGTAAGTTCATGATCACATCTCAGAGCAACAAGATCAGGTGAGGAACCCACGTCTCTTACCCCCTTGTGTGACTTTCTCATGTGAGGTCATCTCTACTTCCTGTGTCTTCTGCTTCCACAACTACCTTAAGCAAGTCTCTTTCCAAATCTGGGTCTTATTTTTTTCTCATAGTAATTGATCAATAAACCAACGTGCAACCATATAATGTATTGTTTTAGTGGTTTGAAAGAAAAGAGTTCAAGTCTATATGCAGTGACAAAGAACCTTTATCAGGTTACATTGTTCAGTGCTCTGCAAACTGCAGAAAAGTATGTGGCATATTACTTGTTTAAAATAATATATATGTGTATACACACACACACACACACACACACACACACACACACGTTTATCCATGCACAGACTATCTTTCGAATAGGAGACAGTAATCAGGTTAACAGTGGTTGCCAAAGAGGGGAAACTCAGTGGCTGGATTGCTTGGGGATTGTACTAGGAAGGTGTAGGGGACTTATTTTTCACTGTTTACCCCTTTCCTTATGCCTTTTGAATTCTGTACCATATGCATAAATTGAATACTCTAAAGATTAATTTTTAAAATAAACAAAGTTCAATTATTCAACTGTGCTCAAATTATCAAAGAGATTATAACCTAAAATTGAAATTAGGAGTTGCATTGATGGCCAAAGCCTGAAACTGAATTAATAAAAACATATTCCTTAGTTTTTTTATTATAAAACATTTTAAAATAGAAGGTGATAACTTTCCCCTAAACTCTACATCTGATAAAGATGAACTTGTGAAATTAGTTTACTGATATATTCAATCTGTGAATTCCATCATTTCTCTAAATTTACAAAGCTTTATTCACAGTGAAATACCTGAAAAGTCCCAGGTGGACAACTAGTGTCAAGTGTACCCAACTTATGTTTCACACTTCTAGAAAAGGAAGTTCACCACTCATAAAGCAGTACATTCCAACTTTGAAAAGCTCCAAGTGCTCAGAAAATCCCCATTTGTTGAGCTGTGCCCTGTGGCTTCTATTCATGCATCTCTTCTGTAGTCAGTAAAAGAGCACCTCTAACTAAGTACCAGGGGCTATACAGGGAACACAGAGGAAGACAAAAAGGAGTTCCTCCCTTTGAAGTGCTTTGCATCTAGGAGGGAGATAGAAAAGAAAATCAACCACTACAGTAATATTAGATGATGGCAAGGGGTATAAGGGAGGAAAGAGATAGGTGCCGTGGGTACAGGAAGAAGCACCTGACATAGTTGAAGGAAAGGTGACACCAGGTCAAAGATTTATGAGATGAACACGAGTTAATGAGGTAAATAAAGAATAGAGAAAGGGCATTTCTCGCAGTATAAACAGCAGTATTGTATCAGAGTCCAAGGCATTCAAAAAACTGCCAAACAAAATTGCACTAAATGATGAGCTGGAGAGGAAGGAGGAAACAAAGACAGGGACAAGATCTGAAAGGCTTTCTAAGAAACCAGAACCTTATTTTGGTGGCAACTGAGAACCCTAGAGTAGCTTTTGAAGGTGAGAGTAAGGGGTGAGGATGGGGTAGAGGTGAGGGTGAGGGTGAGGCAGCAGTGCAGCAAGTCAGTCCAGGGGAAAGGAGACTAATTAGGAAACTATTTCCAATCTAGTTAAGAAAAAAAGTGGCCCAAGCTACAGATGAGGCATTAAGTCCAGAGAGGTAGGGGTAAAATATAATTACGAAAGACAGGTAGACTTGGGAGGTGCAGGAGAAGAAAGTACAGGACCCCTTCTAGGCTTCTGCCCTAGATGTGTAAATAGGTGGCGATGCCCTCCAACAAGTCAGGGAATTTCTGCCTTACCAGCAATAAGTAGCCCAAATGCGCATGAATGATGGTATTTAAAACCCGCCACAGAAGTAGTTTAGAAATTGTGTGTGAAGAATATGGAAGTATCACGGAGCTATGCCAAGGCTCCTCCTGACCCAACATGTGCCCAGGCCAGTACTGCCTCAAATATATATATTCATCTGAACCTTTCCTCTATCTCCTCCACTCCAACTTCTTCCTGTGACAGGCTTCTAAAAGTTTTCAGACATCCACTATTAGCAATGTCAGATCCCTGAAACTCATTCCAGATAAAAACACTTAACGTATGTGTATTTTTAAAAAAGAATGATTAAGAAAAGGTTTAGTTCACATGGCACACTGCATTCTTGTTCACCAGTCACTAACTATATACTTGCCCAGAAACCATTCTCACTATACAGCATTATTTTTTCCTAAGTAGGCCCAGGAATAATCACACCCTATTTCAATGGCAGTAGAGTACTAGAATAGATCCTCTACTATTTCATTAGATTTTTCACTACTTAAAAATATATGTATTATTTGTTTTTATATTTATCAACATTAAAGGTAGGAAAAGTAACAAAGGATTTACTATCAATTTTTTGGAGAATATAAAAAGATCTCTGTCTAAAAGATGTTCATAGAAACACTGGATCTCAGAGTTGCAGGGGAATATAAAATTCAAGACCCACTACTCCACAAATCCTTGAATTCCCTCTAAAATACTCCTACCAAATAGTTACCCAGTGTAGATTCTAACCTCTTCCAGTGAGAGGAAACTTACTACTCTTCAATAGCACTGGCAAAAAAGTGAAACCCAGTTCTAAACACAGATGCAAATACTAGTGGTTTAAAGGGTGATGAGGAATGAAATTTTTAAAATATAGTATCACAAAATCTCCCCACAATTACTTACTCATCATAAAGGAGAAAACTTTAGTAGAGAAACTTAGTGAAATGAGTGATTAGAGATCACCAGTAATGGGACAAGTTGACATTATGTGTCCTCTGAAGGACAGCATTTTTTGTGGTTTTACTAGCAAAGACACGTTCCTGAATCTAATCATGAGGAAACCTCAGAAAACTCAAATTGAGGGACATTCTACAAAATACTTAGCCTGTTTATTTCAAAACTGTCAAGATCAAAACACACAAAGAAAGGCCACAGACATACTCCAGATTAATAGAGGATTTAAAGGTACATTAATCAACTGCATGCATGATCCTGAATCAGATGAAAAAAAAAGTTATAAAGAACATCATCATGATAATTGATGAAATCTGAGTACTAGAGATTAGATATTAGGTAATAGTATTGTATCAATGTTAAGTTTCCTGATTTTGATCATTGTACTTGGGTTTTATAAAGAATGCCCTTATTCTTGGTTGCCTGGGTAGCTCAACTGGTTGAGTGTCGAACTTCAGCTCAGATCGTGATCTCATGGATTGTGAGTTTGAGATGCACAACAGGCACTCTGCTGTCCATGCAGAACCTGCTTCAGATCCTGTGCCCCTCTCTCTCAAAAATAAACATTAAAAAAAAAAGTATGCCCTAATTTTTATTTTTAGGAAATATACATTGATGTATTTAAGGCTAAACGGACAGGATGCTTGCAATTCACTTTTATACAGTTCAAGAAAAAAGGGTGCGTGCATGAAAGTGGAGGGAAAGAAACAATGAATGATAAAGTAAGCAAATAAAGCAAACCACTAATAATCAGTGAATGTGGGTAAAGGATATATGAGAATTCTTTGCACTGTTCTTATAATTTTTCTTTATGTTTGAAATGATATCATAATTAAAAGCAAGCCCCACCCCTAAATAATAAGGTCACATAAAGTTATTTAAGAATACTGGAAAATGTGTTAGTCCAGTTTCCTTGAAGAGTCCAGATGCCTATTTATTGAAAATGACATAGTTCATATTAAAATATCTCAGGTTGGGACACCTGGGGGATTCGGTTAGGCATCCCACTTCAGCTCAGGTCATGATCTCACAGTTCATTTCATGAGTTCAAGCCCCGCATCAGGCTCTGTGCTGACACTTCAAGTTCAGAGCCTGGAACCAGCTTTGGATTCTGTGTGTGTCTCTGTCTGTCTGTCTCTCTCTCTCTCTCTCTTTCTCTCTCTCTCTGCCTCTTCCCTGCTCACGCTCTGTCTCTGTCTCTCTCTTTCAAAAATAAAAATTTTTTAAAACCCCGCAACATTAAAAAATGTCTCAGGTGAACCTTTTCTGAATTATTTGTACCATTTATTTGGTACTTCAGCATATCCAGGTTACCATTTACTGTATGTTCTTAATTGTTTCACATGAATTTTCTCTCCTGACCTCCATTTTTGCAGTTTTTACCCTAAAGAGACCTATCCACCCCTAAAAAACCAGCCCATATTTGGATACCCCAAATCAACCATGTTGGACAGTTGAGGTGCTCCAACAAGGCACATATGTTTTACCCAGAATCCAAACTATGTCAACTTTAATCACATAACTGCAGCTATATTTTAATGCATGTATGTATATGTTTCTGTAACATATGCTTGAGCATATATACAGCTGATTCTTGAACAACACGTGCTTGAACTGCATGAGCCTACTTAAGTGGATTTCTTTTTTAAGAGAGAGCACAAACGGGGGAGAGGGGCAGAGGGACAGACAGAATCTCAAGCAGACTCCACACTCAGCATGGAGCCCAATGTAGGGCTCAATCCCATGACTCTGGGATCATGACCTGAGCCAAAACCAAGTGTGGGATATTCAACAGAATGAGCCACCTAGGCATCCCACACAGATTTTTTTACAGTATAGTACTATAAATGGATTTTCTCTTCCTAATGACTGTTTTAACATTTTCTTTCTCCGACTTATTTTGTTGTAAGAATTATAGTATAAGATAACATACAAAATATGTGTCCATTAGTAGTGAAGTTTTGAAGGAATAAAAAGTTATATGTGGATTTTCAACTGCAGGGGAAACACATCAGTGTCCTGTAACCCCCATGTTATTCAAGGGTCAACTGTAATAATAATAGGAATATATGGATAGTTATATAATCATTGTTACTCACTGATTAGCAAACAACGACACTTAAAACATTTAGTGTTAAGGAGTGAATTGAAAGAAATAAACTCCCCTATTCATTTGATAAGGGATGTTGGTTCATTGGTACCATCTTACCTCAAAAATAAACATTAAAAATGTACACATTTTTACTCATGTACACATACCTACACATACATACATACAAGTACACATTCACACACATTTTTTTTCTGCATTTCTGTATTCAACAATAACAAAGGTAGAAACAGCAACAAAAGATGAACTACCAATGGCTTTCACTATCCCTGTACCATTGATTCTGCCTGACAGATGAAATGGAGGAAACTATCTTTAACAAAAAAAGGAAGCATTGTTTGAAACAGTGAAATGTTATTAAAAATACATGTGTCAATGAGGCACTTAAGAAATGGCATAACATTTAGATGCCTGGGTGGCTCAGTTGGTTAAATGTCTGACTCTTGATTTCGGCTTAGGTCATGATCTCAGTCATGAAACTGAGTCCCACGTCAGGCTCCACATTGAGTATGGAACCTGCTTAAGATTTTCTCTCTCTGAGACTCTTGAATACCAAAAACAAACTGAGGGCTGAAGAGGGAGGGGGGAAGGGAAAGGGGGTGATGGTCATGGAGAGGGGCACTTGTGGGGAAGAGCACTGGGTGTTATATGGAAACCAACTTGGTAATAAACTATTTGATTAAAAAAAAAAGATTCTCTCTCTCTCTTAGAGCCACCATGAGATACTACTTCATGCCCACTATGTTGGGTATAATAAAAAAATAAATAAATAAATAAATAAAATGTTGGTGAGGATACAGAGAAATTGGAAGCCTTGTATTTTGATGGTGGGGATGTAAAATGGTACAGCCATTTTGGAAAAACAGTTTGTCAGTTTCTTAAGAAGTTTAAGCACAATTTTACTATACAACCCAGCAATTTCACACCTTAGTACATACTCAAGAGAAATGAAAACATAAGCCCACACAGAGACTTGTACACAAATGATCACAGCAGCACCATCCATAACTAGTCCAAAAGTGAAACAATCCAGATGTTCATCAACTGGTTAAAAGATAAACAAATTATGGTCTATCTTTTAAAAAGAAATACTACTCCATAAAATAAAGGAATGAAGTACTAATATCATGCTATAATGTGGAAAAATTTTAGAAACATTTGCTAAGTGAAAGAAAACAGTCACAAAAGACCACACTTTCTATGACTCCAGTTATATGAAATGTCCAAAACAGGCAAATGCATAAGGACAGAGGTAGATGAGGAGTTGCCTGTGGTTAGGGGAAGGACTGAAGAGTGACTGTTCATGGGCACAAGGGACCCTACTGAGGTGATGGAAATGTTCAAAAATTGGATTGCAGTGATGGCTGTACAACTCTAGAAAACCCTGCATAAACTCTCTAAAAATCACTGAATTGTATACCTAAAATGAGTGAATTTTATTCTATGTATGTTACATACAATAATTTAACAGCTGTTAAAAATATCCAGATTCTGACCATATTATGTTCTCTGCCACTATATCCAGCGTATAGATCAACTGTCAAAGTTGTCTTACCTTTTCCTTTTTTGTACATTGCTTTCCATTTTAGTGCTCAACACCAGAAATAAATACGGAAAAGGGCATCAGCAATTTAAAAAAAATGAAAAATATTCTCTCAAATATAAAAATAAATTAAAAAAAGAAATAATCATGCATCCATACAAATATCATAACGACCCATTACAGAGAATGAGTTAGACCCATAAGTAGCAAAATGGAAAGATGCCAAAAGACAGTAATAGGTAAGCGGGAAAATACTGTACAACAAAAGTGTCATAAAAATCCCCTTTTTGTTTAAAAGGGTAAAAAAAAAATGAGTTTGGGAATGCATGGAGGTGGATCAGTGGGTTAAGCATCTAACTCTTGAGTGGGCTCAGGTCATGATCTCACGATTCATGGGTTTGAACCCTACGTCGGGTTCTGCACTGACAGTATGAGCCTTGGGATTCTTGTCTCCCTTTCTCTCTGCCCGTCCCCTGCTTGAGTTCTCTTTCTCTCTATCTTTCTCTCTCTCTCAAAAAAAAAAAAAAACATTTAAAAAAATGAGTTTAAAGTATACCAAACTTCAATGTTACAAACAAAACAATGATTTCTTCTGGGTGTAGATCTACAAAGTCTTGATAGTTTTTTAAATAATTCTATTAATACTTGAATTTTCCTAATACTCATTATTGTTTTCTAAGTAGATAAAAAGAGCTATACTAAAGTCGTCAAATTTAAATGACTTGCAACAAATATCAGGACAGATACTACTTTATATTACTTTAAAAAAATTCTAAAAGAGATTTAAAAATTTTTTAATGTTTTATTTATTTTTGAGAGAGAGAGAGAGAGAGAGAGAGAGAGAGAGAGAGAGAGAAAGACACTGAGAGCAGGGGAGGGTCAGAGAGAGAGGGAGATACAGAATCTGAAGCAGGCTCCAGGCTCTGAACTGTCAGCACAGAGCCTGATGTGGGGCTTGAACCCACGAACCACGAGATCATGACCTGAGCCGAAGCCAGATGCTCAACTGACTGAACCACCCAGGCGCCCCTAGAAGAGATTTTAGTAGGAAAACTATTTTTATTTCCCAAATAAAATCCTACTCAGTTTATATATAATGCTAATAAAAGAAATTAAAGTTGACTGGAGGAGGTGGGCTCTTCCCTCAGTTTCCCACTTTTGACCTATGAAAAAACTTTTCAAGTTCATGGAGCCCAATCAGTGAAAATGTGAAGAATTCGGCTACAAGTAAGCCAGGCAGGAGGTTCATTATAGTTAAAGGAGCTTGCCCACAGCACACATGGGTGCCTGCATATGCTGTACCCTACTTTTACCATTTCTCCATGAATGGCAGAGCTGTATCCATTACATCAAACATGCCTAAAACAACTTCCCTTCTTCCACCCCTACTGCTTCACAATAACAGCACAGTGATTAGCAGGTTCAACTGTTCCCTCTTCAAATTAGATCTGCATCTCTGCTTGAAAAGCCTGAAAGGATGTTCTGTCATTAGCCTGACAGAAATGGTGGCTACCCCCATTTTATAGGACTTGAGAAAGTCTAAAGGAATAGGCTAAAGATTTAAAATATAAACCTGAAAAGATTCAGTACTGCTACAGCCCACCACCTACTAGCCCTTTTGTATAGATGGCAGTCAGCCCATCCCTCAGATACAGCCCTTGCATTGGCCTCTGAGCCTGAGTGGTCTGTCTTGATATCTTTGGTTGACTACTCTCTTACCTTGGACTTTGCATGCCAAGTGAAGTGCAGGAAATTTGTCTCACTGGGTACTAACAGGTTAAAGGATAGAGCGTAGTGACTAATAAGGTCGTTTCTCACATAATAAAGTTCTGCATCAAGACCTACAAAAAAAAATAGAGAAAAAAGAATTAAACATCTAAAATACAGTCAAAACCATTAACCATTAGGATTTCAAATTCTAATAGGAATAAAAATAATATGGATGGACAAGTGTATATCATAAATGCCTCTCACATGTGCTGCTAATGAAGCAGGTAGGACATGGAGTTTCATTATCATCAATAAAGATGAAGAAACTGAGACTCAAAACAATTAAGGAGCTATCCAGCTAAACACAGTGTGCTAGATCCAGAACTCTTGGAGCTATTTTGTCTCCTGAGGACCAATGTGACATTCTTCCTTTTGGACCCAATCCTTCTCAGAGTAATGCCTACACACAAGAGCCTCTTCTTTTCCCAAAACTGATGTGGATTTTAGGAAGAGAGATTCAAAATAGAAGACAGAAAGGTGTATAGGTGAAAAAGCTTCAAGACCCCAGCCAGAGACGGCCTCCACTTCCTTGTCGGCACAACATCCTGGCCGCTCTGACAGCATTTACCATCATACACTCACATTACTTGCCACATCGACACATGTTCTCTCCCATACCTAGACTACAAGGTGAACACCGCATTTCTCCTCCTATTCTCAGGACGGTTCTCTGGACAAAGCAGATGCTCAGTGAATACTTGTTAAACAAGTTAGTTCTACAGATAAAACAGAAATAACCAAGATGCCTGAGAAATGCTGGAGAAGCAACTCCCAAATCTCGTGCACTCTCATATAACCTTTTCCAACAGGACCACATCTAACCTAACATAAACCACGTTCTCCCAATTCTGCCGTTCCACTTCATACTAACCTGTATTTAGCATTTTTCTTTAAAGTTGATTCAATTTTTTTTATTTTTTTAAATAGTTTATTGTCAAATTGGTTTCCATACAACACCCACACCCAGTGCTCTTCCCTTCAAGTGCCCTCCTCCACTACCACCACCTCTTTTCCCCGCCCTGCCTTTAACCTTCAATTCATAGTCAGTATTCAATAGTCTCTCAGGTTTTTCGTCCCTCTCTCTCCCCAACTCTTTTACCCCCTTCCCCTCCCCATGGTCCTGCATTAGGTTTCTCCTGTTCTCCTGTTAGACCTATGAGTGCAAACATATGGTATCTGTCCTTCTCCGCCTGACTTATTTTGCTTAGCATGACACCCTCGAGGTCCATCCACTTTGCTACAAATGGCCATAGTGAACTGGATTCAAGCTCACTGCCTCATTAGGCACCAGTATTTAGCTAGAATTTAGTAATACTGTTTTGTTTTGCTTGTAAGTAATTCTTTTTGTTAGCTTATATTTTTCCACAATAATTTTAAAAGAAAAATTGTAAGGCAAAATTTAATCACTATCTTAGGTGGAAAATTAGTGAAAAAATTTTTGAAAAAAATACAAGGTAACAAAAAGAATTACTTATAAGAAAAACAAAACAGTATTACTAAATTCTAGCTAAATACTAGTGCCTAATGAGGCAGTGAGCTTGAATCCAGTTCACTATTTACAAAAAGGAAGGAGGTATCAGCAAGTGTTTGACAGAAGTAAAGAATCAAACAAAGGCTTTCTCTCATGAAAATCCAAAAGAACTGAATGAATAAAAGCAGAGTAACTCTCTCAATTGATTTACTTCTATTTAAATTGTGTCTAGGGGCGCCTGGGTGGCTCAGCTGGTTAAGCCTCTGACTTCGGCTCAGGTCAGATCTCATATTGGTGGGTTCGAGCCCCGCGTGGGGCTCTGTGCTGCCAGGTAGCTCAGAGCCTGGAGCCTGCTTCCAGTTCTGTGTCTCCTTCTCTCTCAGCCCCTCCCCCTCTCATGCTCTGTCTCTCTCTGTATCAAAAATAAATAAAACATTAAAAAAAAATAAATTGTGTCTAGGTGTCCCTCTAGTAACGCATGACATATATATATTCCATATGCTAGGAAGACCAATGAAAATGTAAATATCATTTTTACTAAGTCTACACTGTGGGTCTAAAACCTCATGGGATGCAGAGGTCAACATGGAATCTTATGCCTTCTATGAACCAGTATTGAAACAAATAACTCTGCGACAGGTGTGTCTCCTGTAAAATGAGTTTTCTAATTAGTTTTCCCCTTTCTGAACTGAATTTAAAATAATCATTAATCCAGAAATGAGATGTGAAGCTTATATAGGGGAAAGGTACTCTGTCTGGGTAACACTGCTTTATTTGATTATTCTATAGAGATACAAATGCAATGGGACAAAGTTAGGTTTTCTGCAAAAGACCCTCCCTGCTAGCAGGACAGGGAGTGCCAGTAAACACTGGGAGGGAAGGCTGGTAGTATTGGAGAAAGGGGGAAAAAAGAAGGTAAGAAGGTGAGAGAAAGGTAAGGGGGGAATGCAATAAGAAAGCTGGATACAAAGAAAATATCAGGAATCACAATAATTGTAAATGGCTCAAATGTGCTTGTTTAAAAAAAAAAGTCTATGTCTTATCTAGTCTAGATTGATGCTGTTTACAAGAGGTACAACTGGAATGAAAATTTTAAAAAGAAGAAAAGCAGGGGCACCTGGGTGGCTCAGTCTGTTTAAGCATCTGATTTTGGCTCAGGTCATGATCTCATAGTCCATGAGTTTGAGACCCATGTCCGGCTCTATTCTTACAGCTCAGAGTCTGGAGCCTGCTTTGGAATCTGTCTCTCTCTCTCTCTCTCTCTCTCTCTCTCTCTCTCTCTCTCTCTCTCTGCCCTTCCTCCACTCACACTCTCTCTCTCTCTCTCTCTCTCTCTCTCTCTCTCTCTCTCTCTCTCTGCCCTTCCTCCACTCATACTCTGTCTCTCCTTCTCTCTCAAAATTAAGTAAACATTTAAGCCTGGGTGGCTCAGTCGGTTAAGCATCTGGTCATGATCTTGCAGTTCATGGGTTCAAGTCCCGCATCATGCTGTGTTCTGCAAGCTCAAAGCCTGGAGCCTGCTTCAGATTCTGTGTCTTCCTCTCTTTCTGCTTCTCCCCACTCTGCCCAGCCCCGCGTGCACACACATGTGCACGCGCGCACTTGTGTGTTTGCATGTGCATATGCATGCTCCCTCTCTCAAAAATATCAAAATGGATGAAGGACCTGAATGTGAGACAGGAAACCATCAAAACCCTAGAGAAGAAAGCAGGAAACAACCTCCTTGAGCTCAACCACAGCAATTTCCTACTCGACACATCCCCAAAGGCCAGGGAATCAAGAGCAAAAATGAACTATTGGGACCTCATCAAGGTAAAAATCTTCTGCACTGCAAAGGAAACAGTCAATAAAACTAATAGGCAACCAAAGGAATGGGAAAAGATAGTTGCAAATGACATATCAGATAAAGGGCTAATATCCAAAATCTACAAGGATCTCACCAAACTCCACACCTGAAAAACAAATAATCCAGTGAAGAAATGGGCAGAACATATGAATAGACACTTCTCCAAAGAGGACATCCAGATGGTCAACAGCCACATGAAACGATGCTCAGCGGCACTCATCATCGGGGAAATACAAATCAAAGCCACACTGAGATATCACTTCACATCGATCAGAGTGGCTAAATGAATAAATCAGGGACTATAGATGCTGGTGAGGATGTGGAGAGATGGGCACCCTCCTACACTGTTGACAGGAATGTAAACTGGGCAGTCACTCTGGAAAACAGTGTGGAGGTTCCTCAAAAAATTAACAATACAACTCCCCTATGACCCAGCAATAGCACTACTAGGGATTTACCCAAGGGATACAGAAGTGCTGATGCATAGGGGCACATATACCCCAATGTTCATAGCAGCACTTTCAACAATAGCCAAATTATGGAAAGAGCCTAAATGTCCATCACCTGATGAATGGATCAAGAAGATGTGGTTTATCTACACAATGGAATACTACATGGCAATGAGAAAGAATGAAATCCGGCCATTCGTGGCAACCTGGTGTAGTCTCTACCTGCAATTCATCAAGGTGTGAACTCAATGACAGTTCATTATTTGAACAATTTATTTATGGGACAAGAAACAAGGGTGTTGTGGCCTTTTAGGCAACAGGCTTGAGCAATGGAAACTTGAGCAAGGCAAAAAAGCCCATACAGACCACAGGGCTGAACACAAACAGGCTCATTAAGCAACATACTTCAAACAGTCATAGGTCCTAATTGACCAATTACAAACAGGCACAGTTCCTTCAATTACCAAAAAAGAGAAAAATCCATATGTCCCCATACTCCCTCACTCTGCCCTATAACTGTGGCCCCTCACCAACAACTGACAACAGTGTCTCTTTTGCTGTCCGGCACATTGCTCCCTTATAGTAGATCCAGTAAATTTAAAACTCTTTTGTTCTACCCTGGATGAATTCTTTCACTGCCTGCGGTGCCAGTCCCCATTCAACTGGGACCCCTCACAGTTGGTGGCCCCCCCCATCCAAGTAGAGTGACCCACAGGGGTATTAATCATGAATTAAACGATACACATTTTAAAAAATGAATTCTAATCAGAAAATAATACAGGCTACCTTCTCAATCAAATGTTCTAATAAAGAAATTAACAGGATGCCCGAGTGGCTCAGTCAGTTGGCGCCCAACTTCAGCTCACGTAATGATCTCACACTGTGTGGATTCAAGTTCTGCATCGGGCTCTGTGCTGACAGCTCAGAGCCTGAAGCCTGCTTCAGATTCTCCCTCTTTGCCTCTTCCCCCACTCTTTCAAAAATAAACATTTAAAAAAAAGTAACTATAAGATAAGGATAAAGCCAAAAGACGATTGATTAGTTGAAAACATTAATGAAAGTTGAACCCTTTACAAAACTGATTAAGGAAAAAGAGAGAAAACACTAATTATGAATATTAAGAATGAAGAGGGTGGCTCAGTTGGTTTAACATCTGACTCTTGGTTTCGGCTCAGGTCATGACTTCAAGGTTCTTGAGATCGAGCTCTGCAACAGGCTCTGTGCTGACAGCAGGAAGCCTGCTAGGAATTCTCTCTCTCCCTCTCTCTCTGCCCCTCCCCCACCTGCTCAAGCTCTCTTGCAAAATAAATAAATAAACATTTTAAAATAAGAAGAATGAAGAGGGAACATTGCTACATATCCTATAGATGTTAAAAAGATATAATGTTAGTATGAACAAATTTATGACAATAAATTCAGTAACAGATAAAAATAGAAAAACCTTTGAAAAACAATATTTACCAAAAGTGACAAGAAGTTAAAAACTCAAATAAAAATCTCCCTCTGAAGGTCTGGGTCCAGATGAATTCTATCAAATATTTAAGGAAGATACAATATCAATCTTGCATAAACTTTCAGGAAATGGTTTTTAAAAAAAGGTACCTAACTCATTTTATAAAACCAGCTCACACTGATATTAAAACCTGACAAAAATATGATAGGAAAATTACAGACTGACATACCTCTTGAATAGAGATATAAAGTGCTCCCTAAAACATTAGCAAATGAAATTCAGCAATATACAAAAAGAATAATTACATCATGATTAAATGTATATGAGAGGTTAACCTTTAAAAGTTACTAATTCATGAGGCTCCGAGGTGATTCAGTCAGTTAAGTGTCTAACTCTTGATTTCAGCTCAGGTCATGATCTCATGATTTGTGAGACTGTTACCAGCATAGAATCAGGTTGGGGTTTTCTCTCTCCTTTCTCTCTCTAACCTTCCCCTGCTCACATGTTCCTGCTCGCTCGCTCTCTCTCTCTCTCTCTCATTCTCTCTCTAAATAAATAAATATTTTTTAAAAATTACTAACTCAGTACACAATAGAAGATGATAACCTAGATCATTTTAGTAGATGCAGAAAAAGCACTTAGTGAAATTCAAAGGCTATTATTAATGATAAAAAGTGTCTACAAACTAGGAATAGACATAAACTTTCTCACTCTAGTAAAGAACATCTTTAAAAACCCTAGAGCTAACACCATACCCATAGTGAATTATTAAATTCTTATTTCTAAGGTCAGAAACAAGGCAAGGATATCTACTTCCACCACTTCTTTTCAACCTTGAACTAACTAATGTGTGAAGATGAGACAAAAAGGTTAGAGAGGATGAACTAAAACTCGCAAATGATAGGATTATGTGTGTAAGAAACACTATAAAATCTAAAATACTACTCAAACCAATTCATGAATTTAGCAAAGTCTCAGAATACAATGCCAATATAAAAAAAATCACATGTAGGGGCATCTGGGAGGTTCAGTCGGTTTAGCATCCAACTTTGGCTCAGGTCAGAATCCCTTCGTTTGTGATTTCAAGCCCTGTGTCAGGCTCTGTGCTGACAGCTCCAACCCTGGAGTCTGCTAGGGATTCTGTGTCTCCCTCTCTTTCTGCCCCTTCCCCACTCATGCTCGCTCACCATGCTCATTCTCTCTACCCACCCCCCAAATAAACATAAAAAAGGAAAAGTATTAATCAATTGTATTTCTATATATTAGCAACAACTGGAAAACAAAATTTAAAAATCAATACTGTAACATATAAAAACACCAGTACCCAGAAATAAACTTAGCTAAAGATATGTAAGACGTCTACACTAAAAACCAACAAATACAATTAAGAAAAAGTAAAGATGACTTAAATAAGTGGAGAGATACCATTCTCTTAGATAAGCCTCAATATTCTTAAGATGTTAAGTTTTTTTTTAATGTTTGTTTGTTTATTTTTGAGAGACAGAGAGAGAGAGAGAGCAAGCAAGTGAGCACGCATGTGCATGTGCACAAACCGGGGAGGGATAGAGAAAGGGAGACATAAAATCCGAAGCAGGCTCCTTACTGTCAGCACAGAGCCCAACATGGGACTCAAATCACAAATTTTAAGATCCTGACCTGAGCCAAAGTCAGACACTTAACCAACTGAGCCACCCAGGCACCCCAAGACGTTGAGTATCCCAAACTAATCTACAGATTTAAAGTAATCCTAGTCAAAATCCCAAAAGATTTTTTTAAGAAACAAATTAATTCTAAAATGAAATTTAAATGCCAAAACAATCTTGAAAAAGGAGTAATATTGCAAGACTTTTTATCTGATTTCATTACATGATTAAGAATTACAGTAAGCAAGACAGTGTGGTATTAATATAAAGACACATATCAATGGAACAGAACAGAATCCAAAAATAAACCTGCAAATATAGGGCCAATGGAATTCCAACAAAAGCACCAAGGCAAATGAATTAAGGTGATGCTAACAAAACTGGATAAAAGTATAGGGGGAAAGATCTTGATCCCTATCTTACATATCAGACAAAAACTGATTTGGGATCTATTATAGACCTAAACACAAAAGCTAAAACTATAAAGCTTCTCAAAGAAAATAGAGGAGAATATCTTCACAACCTGGATAAATAAAGATTTCTTGGACCTAGTCACCCAAAACATGAACCATGAGAAAAAACATATGAACTGGTCGTCATCAAAATTAAAAACTTCTACTCCTAGGAAGACATTGTTAAGAAAATGAAATTCAAGGGACGCCTGGGTGGCTCAGTTGGTTAAGCATCCGGCTTCGGCTCAGGTCATGATCTCATGGTTCGTGGGTTCAAGCCCTGCGTCAGGCTCTGTGCTGACAGTTAACTCAGAGCCTGGAGCCTGCTTCAGATTCTGTCTCCCTCTCTCTCTTTGACCCTCCCCTGCTCATACTGTCTCTGTGTCTCTCAAAAATAAAAAAAATAAAATAAACATTAAAAAAAGAAAATGAAATTCAAGTCACAAACTGGGAGAAAATATTCAAAACACATCTTTCTTTAAAAAAAAAAAAAAAGACTGGGGGCGCCTGGGTGACTCAGTTGGTTGAATGTCACACTTCAGCTCAGGTCATGATCTCATGGTTCATTAGTCTGAGCCCCAGGTGGGGTCACTGTTGTCATCCTGTCAGCGTGGGTCCCACTTCAGATCCTCTGTCCTTCTCTCTCTCTGTGTCCCTCCCCTGCTCATGTTCTCTCTCTCTGAAAATAAAAACATTTTAAATAAATAAATGAAAAGACTGTTTTCTAGGATATACAAATACTTCCTACAAACCAAAAATGAAGAAATAATCCCATTAAATAAATTGGATAAAAGATGTGAACATACAAAAATACATGAAAATGGATGGTAAGTACATGAAAAGGTGCTATATATATCATTAGACATAAGAGAACTACAAATTAAAACAACAATGAGCTACCATTTCCATCTATAAGAATTATGAAATGTTGGCAAGCATGGTGGAGCAACTGTATCTCTCCTACATCGCTGGGAGTATAAAAATGTCAAATTATATCGGGAAACTGGCAGTTTTATATAAAGTTAAGATACACATACCCTACGACCCAGTAATTCTACTCCTAAGTAATTACCTGAAAGAAATGAAAACCTATGTCCACAAAAAATTTTTTATGTGAATGTGGATAGTACTTTTATTCAGAAGAGCCAAAACTGGAAAAAACACAAATGCACATCAACAAAAGAATGAACAATTATGGTTCTGTCCTCTTTCATAGGACAGAATACTATTCAGCAATGAAAATAAACTGTTGAGACTTTGTTAAGAAAAATAAGGGATGAATCTCACAAACTACATGAATAAAAAAAGCTACACACAAAAGACTACATACTATATAATTTCATTTATAAGAAATTCTAGAACAGGCAGAATTTACACTGATAGAAATCAGATCAGTGTGGTGCCTGGGAAAGAGGGTGGGAGAGAGATTGGTGAATTGGTTGCAATGGGGTACCAGTGAACTTCCTGGAGTAATAAATATGTTCTGTATCTAATTGGGGTAGTGTTTATACAAGTATATGCATTTTTCAAAACCCAACCAATCGTACATTTGAAATATGCACATTCATTAAATGAAACATTTCCCTAAAATTTTCAAAAGAGGAAAAAAAAAGTCAACAGGTTTTACCTCTCTTTTCTAATCTCTATAAGCTTGCATACCACAGAATGTCACTAGCATTAACATAAGAGTTATAGAAAAAAATAATCTGAAGTGATAAACAACTTCTGAATTTAAACTTAAAACATCTCTCATAGGGAGGGACGCATGGGTGGCTCAGTCAGTCAAGCAACCAACTTCAGCTCAAGTCATAATCTGGCGGTTTGTGGGTTCGAGCCCTACATCGGGCTCTCTGCTGTCTGCATAGAGCTGGCTTTGGATCCTCTGCCCCTCCCCTGCTCATGCTCGTGCACACCTGCTCACACTCTTTCTCAAAAATAAACATTAAATTTTTTTTTATATCTTCTATACGGAAATAAAGAACTCTATTCCTAAAAAATAGCAGTTAGAATGCTATTACTGGTAATAATAACAATAATGTATAAATATTTAATCTTTCCATAGTTCAAAGTATCAAAAACATCCAGGGGGGTTCTGTAAATTCAAGTCCCTATAAAACCAGATGAAAAAGGGCCGTAAAAGCAGAGAATAAAGAACAAAAAAAGCAAGCACATCCTCAAGCCATGCATGCAGTCTTTAATAGTTTGTGGTTTTAGTCCTACTAAAAATTCTCTGGTTCTTATCTCTCAAAAGATGAGACTGAGGGATATAGCCAATTCCCTTTCCAACATCCTAGGGGCATCTGTTCTCCCCAAATTGCTCAAAGGTTTCTCCAGTTCTACCAATTCAAACTCTACACAGAAACCAAGATTCCTAACTAGAAAACATCCTCTTTGAAAACATGAGAGCAAGTTCTCCACAACATTTCAATAGAAGGTTGAGCCAAGATTGGAGTCTGCTAACTTTCTCAAGCTTCTAAACCCTATTTGGACCTCAATTTGTGCTGGCATGCTTACCCTGTTCATCCATCCATGACTGCCTCTCTTCAATGACTCTTTTCCAATACCATTGTGACTTCCACCAATCACCTCCCCTTGAAACATACAGAGCTGTCCCTGTAGACCCTGAAGGACCCATTCTCCCCCCCCCCGCCCCCCCGCAGTGGGTACCGTCCTGAATCTCTATAACCACTTCAGATGATTACTTGAAGAATCCTTATCAAAAGCCCTCTTTCCTTTTAGGTATATACCATCAGATCATAATTTTCCCAGTATCATAACTACCTCATTCATGAGGACTTTGGAAACAGTTAATAAAATTTCTATACATCCTTATTCTGTAACTTATTATGGTAGGTTCCCGATGTCCTTGAAACCAATGCACTCTCAATCTGTCCTTCAATGTTCCTTTTGTTCCTCAACTCCAACAATAACCAAACAATATACCAAAGCAACCCATTTCTATAGACAGAAGCAATATGTAAATTGTTCTACCTCCAAAATCTTGAACTTTAATATCTCAATAGCCAGTAGCCCTCCAGCTCCTTCCTCATTATTGTTACAATTGCTGTTTTCTGGGCTCATTCAACCTCCAGTGTCCCAAATCCTTATTTCTTCCATTTTATTATACCAATCATTTCCTCATTTTTTCCTGCTGGCCTTGACCCCACTTACTTCAGCTACCTTCTTACTAGTACCCTCAACTTTCTCCCACCAGCCTATGTTGGACATACTTATTTAACCCTAAAAAAGCCAATCTTGAACTGACTTGATTCCTGTACTCTCTGTCTTCTCTTGTGCTATAACTACATGCTGCATAATCCTGGATGAAGCCATTCCCAAAAATGAGAGTCACTACAAAACCATGACTTCTTCCCTCAACTAATAAATTTATATTTATAAGCTGCTGATAGTTTAGATCCCTGTGATCCATATCTATAAACATTTAACAGCCACCAAAATAAATTGGAAATTAGAAATTGATTATTCTATATAAAAGTGTTTTAAATTCTAATACAGTTGTTAAACAGAGTTAATATTTTCTGACTACAGATTTTGAAAACATTTGTTTTGAAACATACATTCCTTATGAATTAAGGTAGTTACTTCTAATTTTAAAGGGTTTTAACTTTTTTGAAGAAGCCATTAAAATAAGATGCAAACTGGTGCGCCTGGGTGGCTCAGTCACTTAAGCATCTGACTTTGGCTCAGGTCATGATCTCATGGTTCATGAGTTTGAGCCCTGCATGGGGTTCTACACTAACAGTGAGGAACCTGCTTGGGATTCTTTCTCTCCCCCTCTCCACTCATGCTTTCTCTCTCTTTTGAAATAAATAACTGTTAAAAAAATGAGATCTAAATGTTCACTTATCAAATAAACAAAAAGAGTCTGTTTTGTCATAAGACAGATTCCTATAACACCAATTAGTTTGTAAGTGATTAGTAAATAAAATAACAATGCTAGCGTAACACAGAAATTATGTTGACTCACATTTGAATTTTCCCAGCCAAGGGGAACTAAAATAGGAGGTAAAGAATTATAACTTTCTGTGGGGGAAAAAAAAAAGACCCTCACTCAGGCTCCATTACCACCAGGCAAGAACCCTCTCTGACCTATTTTTTAAAATTTATTTATTTATTGTTGAGGTAGATACAGAAAGAGAGAGACGGAGAGAGATGGAAGGAGAGAAGGAGGGAGGAAGAGAGAGGGAGAGAGAGAGAAAAAAAAGAATGAGTGGGGGAGGGGCAGGGAAGGAGAAAGAATCCCAAGCAGGCTCTGAACTGTCAGCATAGAGCCCGACATGGGGCTTGGAACCCACAAACTGTGAGATCATGATCCGAGCTGAAATCAAGAGTCTAATGCTTAACTGACAGAGCTACCCAGGCACCCGTCTCTCTGCCCTATTTTAAGAAAACTAAAAATGACCACCTGCAACCAAGGCTTCCTGCTCAGAGGAGCATCGCCAGCCTACACACAATTCCTGGAACACAGCAGGCTGTACTTCCTCATATGCCCACCTCTAGGCCGCTCCACTGGCTTAGAAATCTACTTACATCTGCAATATCTCAAGATCATGCAGGCCAGTGATTTCCATCCTATTACATTTTAATATCTTTAACTCTCCTCTGAGGCAGCCTCAGCTGTGCTAAGTGGTTTGACTAGGCTGTCCAAGTTATCTCATAAGGTACCAATTACGCTTTTGTTAGTACTTGGTTTGAAAACTGCAGAGGTCTTGAGTGGTTTGCCCTTAACCTTATTTTTCCCACTAGTCCTATTATTTTTAGTGAACAGGCAATCTTGGAAGGATTTTTTTAGGAATGCATTTGATGCTATAATAGAAACATTTATATTAACTATAATACTGAATGGTAGAGTATAGCAAGCAAACAACTTGTGAACATATATCAAAGTTTTACAAATATTTATACTCTTTGATCCCCTCATTCCACTTCTAAAAATCCAGCCTAAAGAAACAAAATATAAATACAAATTTTTGTGTATAAAGATATCACTCAAAATCATTTAAAATTGAAGACAAGAAACAATATAAATGACCAGCAGCAAAGCATCAATTAATAAGCTTAATACTACTGTACATCCATAACAGAGAACAATAGTTTTCAAGAGTTTCTCGCTCTGTAGAGGAGACAGGTGGTACCCGAAGCAATTACACTCCTTCAATCAAATCTCTCCCTATTCATCTATGTGATATACTGAGCTTCCCCTTTGAGGACAGGTTTTAAAGACCAAATAACACTGGAAAAGACTATGAAATCATGAACAGGAGTATTACAAATAAATTTTAGTAAACTGGGTTTTGCACAGACTGTAATATAAAATAAAAACAGGCAAGTCACAAACCATATACAGTAAATTTTTAACAATGTCTGACACCTAGAATATATCATGAATATAACAAGTGTTCAATAAATGTCCAGTGGACTAAAATTAAATGTGTATATATATGCATGATGTGTGTGCTCCATTTCTCAGAAAAGAAGGGAAATATTAAAAAATATTAATAGTGGTTGTTTATAAATGGTGGATTATGGATTATTTTTTATTGCATGCTTTTATTCTTTTTCTTCTCTTAAATTTCCTATGAAAATTGAACTGGAAAAATTCATTTTCAAAAAGTTTAAAGAAATACACATAAAAGCTGCAGTAATTCACTAAATAAAAATCCAGTTACTGCCTTAATTAATCCATGAAGGCCTGAAAGAGCTAGAGAGAATGCCCTCAAGCAAAGAAGTTCAATAAAAATCACTTATCTTTGATATATCAATATTAACATGAGTAATGATAAATTATTAGTGACTAAAACACTTTCCCCTAACTTTTCCAGATATACCCAAAAAAGGTAAATTCTGGCAAAACACTAAGAACTGAAAAGAGAAGATCAAAGAATTTCCACATGCCACATGCCACACTGATGGCTGAAATGAGAAGAAAATTCTTGTACTACCCATGCTCACTATCTGAATGACAGTAACACAGGAAACCCTGAAGATGATATGGAATGCAATAAAGCAGTATTTCTCAGGTCAATAGCAAGCAGGCCAGGAATTATATTCCCAGACAAACTAATCATATGTAAAGACAACAGATTCTGAGAAGGCCTCATTTGCATTCTTTTCCCAACAATTACTTCAAAACATTCTGAGACATCAATAACACTTCTATCTTTAACAGAAGATAAGGAAGCATTTTATACTGAAAAGAAGTATACTTCATGATGGAAGTAAAATAATCTTAAATCTTGACAGCTGTAAATCAAAATGTAAAAAGTCCAAACATCCCCAAATATTAGAAATATAAAGAGAACTCCATGGAAGTACAATCTTTCCCAAATATTAGAGATATGGAGAGAACTCAACGTAAGTATAATCATGGTACAAAACTATCAGTCTATGACTGATGCTAGAAAGTAAAGGATATATTATATAATACATATATAACATATAATATAATATATATAAAGCCATAATTAATATGGTAGATACCACACATCAAGATAGCACTCTATAGGAAAGTTAACTCTTTCAAAACATCTGTAAGAGATCTATCAAAAAGTGATTAGCCATTAAAAAAGCACAACCAGTTTCTTAAAGTAGAAAATGTATAGGCCACAATCTTACCACAGGGCAATGGGAAGAAGGCAGGGAGGGAGGGAAAACTTAACACTACAGATTTTGAAGTATGATCTACCTCAAAAAGTTACCTACTCATAAGAGTTCAATTACATTTTAAAAAAGTGAGAAAATGGAAAAAACACTGGAAAGATATTTGCCAAAAATTATATATGCATGGTTAAATAATGTATATTTTTCTTCTTTATGGTCTTATACACTTGCAAAGAGCCTAAAATAAGTATGTTTTTAGCTTGATCATCAGAAAATAAAATTAATAACATGAAATGACGTTCAACATCGCTCATCATCAGAGATATACAAATCAAAGCCACACTGAGATACCACCTCACGCCAATCAGAGTGGCTAAAATGAACAAATTAGGAGACTACAGATGCTGGTGAGGATGTCGAGAAATGGGAACCCTCTTGCATGGTTGGTGGAAATGCAAACTGGTGCAGCTGCACTGGAAAACAGTGTAGAGGCTCTTCAAAAAAAATTAAAAATAGAACTCCCCTACGACCCAACAATAGCACTACCAGGAATTTAACTGAGGGTTACAGGAGTGCTGACGCATAGGGGCACATGTACTCCAATGTTTATAGCAGCACTTTCAACAAGAGACAAATCATGGCAAAGGGCCTCAACGCCCATCTGAATGGATAAAGAAAATGTGGTTTATATATACAATGAAATACTACTTGGCAATGAGAAAGAATGAAATCTGGCCATTTGAAGCAACATAGATGGAACTGGAGGGTATTATGCTAAGTGAAATAAGTCAGTCAGAGAAGGACAGATACCATGTGTGTTCACTCATATGTGGATCTTGAGAAACTTAACAGAAGACCATGGGGGAGGGGGGGGAAGTTACAGAGAGGGAGAGAGGCAGACTATAAGAGACTCTTAAATACAGAGAACAGAGGGCTGATGGGGATTGGGGGAGAAGAAAAAGCGAGTGATGGGCATTGAGGAGGGCACTTGTTGGGATGAGCACTGGGTGTTGTATGGAAGTCAATTTGACAATTATATTAAAAAAAAGAAAAAGAAAATTAAAAAATAAGACTTTTCAACAGCTGATATTTTTTAAAAGAAATCTGTGGAGATAGCATACTTTATTTTTGAATATAATCCTTCTCTTCCCTTCCTCAACATATATTCACAAAAGAAAGTTTTAAAGAAAAAGTAAAAGACAAATGAAGACAGGATCTAGATAATTTACTCTTTTCTAATCGCTACTAATTATTAGTGTTTCAAATATGACAATAGCAATTAAATGCAGCCTCAAAGTAGATGAGTGTAGTTACCACTGTCTGCAACTGATGTGGTAGGCTCCAAAGAAGTGAAGTAGGCAATAAGGAATGGTAGGATGTAGGATAGGCAATGAGGGAAACAATCTATTCAGTAATGCTTTATTGATTGAGCCAATCTGGAGCAAGCCAGGAAACAGGTAACTCTTTAGGAGACCAGGAAACAAACAGAGACTGGTTTAGCAGAGGGTAGTGACCGAGAAAGAAGACTGGGGTGCGCAGGTGAGAAAAAGGAAGTTCCAAGAGCTAAGAAGATGACCAAGTCTATGTGGCCATTTCAGTAAGTGCCTGATTTGGAAAAGAGACCTGGAAACGAGCATGGTCAAAGGAGTAATAGGTGAGGGGGAAAAATGGGGTAGGTTTTAATATCCTTTGGGATAAAGGGAGGGAAATAATAAAAGCAAGTCAGGGTATGAAGTTGTGGAGGATCATCTTATAGAGGTCAGATAATTACAATAACCCCAATAAGTCAGAGATAATATAAGTAAATATCACCTATGTCAACAGGGAAGAGGATGACAAATCACTGTCTTGGGGCAAAACAATCAGAGTAGGAAAGGAAGGATGTTGTGCATCATAAAAACTGGTCCCTTAATAACAATCCAAAAAGGAAATTAAGAAAACAATTGTACTTATGACAGTATCCAAAAGAATAATGTAACTTACAATAAATTTAAACAAAGGGATTAAAGACTTAACAGTGAAAACTATAAAACACTGCTGAAAGAAAGTAAATTAGACTGAAATAAATGTAAAGTTATCCCATCTTCATGGACTGGAAGACTTAACTATTGTTAAGATGGCATTATCATCCAGAGGGATCTACCAGAAGAAACTTTATCAAAATTCTAACTACCTTTTTTTCTTCCAGAAATGGAAAAGCAGACTCTCAAATTAATATGGAATTGCAAAGAGTCCTCAATATCCAAAACAATCTTAAAAAAGAACACAGTTGAAGAATTTACAATTCCTCATTTCAAAACTGACCACAAAGTCACAGGAACCAAAACAGTGTGGTACCAATATAACAACAGGCGTGTAGACCCATGGACTAGAACTGAGAATCCAAAAAAAAACCTATATATTTCTAGCCAACTGATTTCTGACAAAGATGCCAACACCATTAAATGAGGAAAGAATAGCCTCTTCAACAAATTATGCTGGAACAACTAAATAAGGACAAAAAGAATATTGAAACTAGACCCCTACCTCATGACATATATAAAAACAATTCAAAATAGATCAGCAACCTCATTATAAGACCCAAAACTCTTAGGAAAAAAACACGAATAAATCATTATGACCTTAGATTTATCAACAATTCTTAAATATATCACTAAAAGAATGAGCAACAGAAGTAAATAAACTATAGATTACATAAAAATTTAAAACTTCTGTGCATCAGAAGACATTATCAAGAAGGTGAAGATAATCTACAGAATGGAGAGAAATATTATAAATTATGTGTCTGATGAAGGTCTAGTACCCATAATATATTAAGAACTCTAATAACTCAACAATGAAAAGACAACTCAATTACTCAATTAAAAATGGGCAAGGGAGTGAGTAGACATTTCTTCAAAGAAGATACACAAATGGCCAACAAACATAAAAAGATACTCAACATCATTAGTCATGAGGTAGATGCAAATCAACACCATTAAGGTAACACTTCACACCCACTAGGATAGCTTTAAGCAGAAAAAAACAGAAATAGGAAATGTTAGCAAAGATGTGGAGAAATGGGATTTTTATACAATACAGGTAGAAACGCAAAATGGTTCTGCCACTGTGAAAAACAGTTTAGTGGTTCTTCAAAAAGTTAAACATAGGAGCTCCTGGTTGGTTCAGTCAGTAAAGTATGCAACTCTTAATCTCAGAGTTGTGGGTTCAAGCCTCACATGAGGCACAGAGCTTACTTTTTAAAAAGTTAACTACAAAATTAACCACAATACCATGTCTAGGTATATATTCAAAATTGAAGACACTCAATCGAGTATATTTACACATGATCATAGCACTATTATTCATAGTAAAAATGTGAAAACAGCCCAGATGTCTGTCAACAGATAAATGGATAAAAAAAATTGATATAGATATAGAGTAGAATATTATTCAGCCACAGAAAGGAATGAAGTACTGATACATGCTATAAGGTGGATGAACATCCAAAACATTATGCAAAATAAAAGAAACTAGACGCAAAAGTCTCATGTGATTCTGTTTATATGAATATCCAGAATTAATAAGTCCAGAAAGATAAAATGCAAATTAGTGGCTGCCAGGGTCTGGGAGGAGGGAGAGAAGAGTGTTTAATGGGTAAGGAGTTTTACTTTGGAGTAACAGAAATGTTTTTGGAATAAGAAGTGGTGATTGCACCAAGAACCATAAAATACCTAGGAATAAACCTAACCAAAGATATAAAATATCTATACGCTGAACACTATAGAAAAGTTATAAAGGAAACTGAAGAAGACACAAAGAAATGGACAGACATTCCATGCTCATGGATTGGAAAATAAATACTACCCAAAGCAATCTACATATTCAATGCAATCCCAATCAAAGTTGCACTAGCATTTTTCTAAAAGCTAGAACAAACAATCCTAAAATTTGTATGGAACTACAAAAGACCCCAAATAGCCAACGTAAATTAAAGAAAACCAAAGCAGGAGGCATCACAATCCCAGATTTTAGCCTCTACTACGAAGTTGTAATCAGCAAGACAGTATGGTATTGGCACAAAAACAAACACATAGACCAATGGAATATAATTGAGAGCCCAGAATGGGACCCACAAATGTATGGCCAACCCATCTTTGACAAAGAAGAAAAGAGTATCTGATGGAAAAAAGTCTCTTTAGCAAATGGTGCGGGAGAACAGGACAGCAACATGCAGTAGAATGAAATTAGACCACTTTCTTACACCACACACAAAAATAAACTCAAAAAGGGATGAAAGACCTAAATGTGAGATAGAAAACCATTAAACCCTAGAGAAGAAAGCAGGCAACAATCTCTTTGCCCTTGGCTGCAGCAATTTCTTGCTTGACCCATCTCCAAAGGCAAGGGAATCAAAAGGAAAAATAAGCTACTGGGATCTCATTAAAATAAAAAGCTTCTGCACTGCAAAGGAAACAATCAACAAAACTAAAAGGCAACTGATAGAATGGAAAAGATAGCTGCAAATGACATATTGGATAAAGAGTTAGTACCCAAAATCTATGAAGAATTTACCAAACACAACACCTGAAAAACAATCCAGTGAAGAAATGGGCAGAAGATGTGAAAAGACACTTCTCCAAAGGCATCCAGATGGCCAACAGCCACATGTAAAGATGCTCAATGTCACTCATCATCAGGGAACTACAAATCAAAGCCACACTGAGATACCACCTCACGCCAGTCAGAGTAGCTAAAATGAATAAATTAGGAGACTATAGATGCTGGTAAGGATTTAGAGAAACAGGCACCCTCCTACACTGTTGGTGAGAATGTAAACTGGTGCAGCTGCTCTGGAAAACAGTGTAGAGGTTCCTCAAAAAAAACTAAAAATAGAACTACCCTATGACCCAGCAATAGCACTGCTAGGTATTTACCCAAGGGACAGGAGTGCTGATGCATAGGGGCACATGTACTCCAATGTTTATAGCAGCACTTTCAATAAGAGACAAATCATGGAAAGAGCCTAAACACCCATCAACTTATGAATGGATAAAGAAAATGTGGTTTATATATACAATGAAATACTACTTGACAATGAGAAAGAACGAAATCTGGCCATTTGCAGCAACATGGATGAACTCGAGGGTGTTATGCTAAGTGAAATAAGTCAGTCAGAGAAGGACAGATACCATGTTTTCACTCATACGTGTATCTTAGAAACTTCACAGAAGACCTTGGGGGAAGGGAAGGGAAAAAAATAGGTACAGAGAGGAAAGGAGGCAAACTGTAAGAGACTCTTAATTACAGAGAACAAACTGAGGGTGGGTTGGGGGGGGAGAGGAGAAAATGGGTAATGGGTATTGAGGAGGGCACTTAGCAGGATGAGCATTGGGTGTTGTATGTGAGTGATGAACCAAAGGAACCTACCCCAAAAACCAAGAGCACACTTTACACGCTATATGTTAGCCAATTTGACAACAAACTGTATTTTTAAAAAAATAGTGGTGGCTGCACATCATCATATATGTACTAAATGACACTGAATTGTTCACTTTAAATAGTTTTACATTACATGAACTTCACCTCAACAAATTACTATTTTTAAGAAAGAGGGGTTCCTGGGTCACTCAATTGGTTAAGCGCATACTTCGGGTCAGGTCATGATCTCATGGTGCGTGTGCGTCAGGCTCTGTGCTGACAGCTCAGAGCCTGGAATCTGCTTCCAATTCTGTGTCTCCCTCTCTCTCCCTCCCCTCTCCGCCCTCCCTCTCTCTCTCAAAAATACAATAAACATTAAAAAATAAAAAAAAAGAAACAAAAACAAAGAAAAAAGAGCTGGTCTCTGCCCCATAAATTGTAAGGGAACATCATAAAATTGGCTTTCAGAGACTGGAAAGAATTATGAGAAAAATATCACTTATAAAAGAAAGCAAGTCCCAGGTAAGCTAAAGAGATAAAGAGATTATGAAAAGAGTCTAAAGAGACCTCAAGACTGAACTGGAGCTCCGCAAGATAAAGTGAAGGTGCCAGCAAAAAAGAGCATAGAGCAGGCAAAGCAGAGTGAGTGAAGGCGATCTGCTGAAAGGTGGACAGGACAGAGAGTGGACAGCCACAGACTGAGAAGGCAGCATTTTGTTATTCGAAAGTGTAATTTTTCTATTCTAACAAAGGATGAAAAACATTTCAGTTGTTCGATTACAATAACCAGACTTAAATTCTTCACTGCCAATTCCAGCAAAGTAGGAATGTTGCTCTTATTGGAAAATATGACATTTGTTCACAATTTTGTAACAACCCAAATTCAAGGCTGAAAAACCAAAATTGTTCCCCAAAACTCAACTCCCATCAAGAAAATTTCACTTTTCCGGGGTGCCTGGGTGGCTCAGTCAGTTAAGCATCCAACTTCAGCTCAGGTCATGATCTCACAGTTTGTGAGTTCGAACCCCATGTCGGGCTCTGTGCTGACAGCTCAGAGCCTGGAGTCTGCTTCTGTGGATTCTGTGTGTTTCTCTCTCTGCCCATTTCTCTCTCTGCCCTTCTTCCACCCATGTGCGCGCGCTCTCTCTCTCTCTCTCTCTCTCTCTCTCTCTGTGTCTCTTAAAAATAAACATTAAGAAATTAAAAAAAGAAAGAAAAAAATTCCATTTTTCCCTATACAATCTTAAGTTCAAACTTTAAAAAAAATGTTTTTAAACATTTATTTATTTTTGAGAGAGACAGACAGACAGACAGAGTGCAAGGAGGGGAGGGGCAGAGAGAGAGGGAGACACGAATCCAAAGCAGGCTCCAGGCTCTGAGAGGTCAGCACAGAGCCCAACACGGGGTCATACTCACAAACCACGAGATCATGACCTGAGCTGAGGTTGGATGCTTAACCAACTGAGCCACCCAGGCACCCCATAAGTTCAAACTTTAATTCAAGACCTGTGTCCTACATGTTCTGGCCTGTTTAGCTCAAGTTCGAGTAATTTAATAGTTTGAAAATTTTTCCAAATGACTTTAAAAGTTAACTAACTATGGGTTTCCCAAGGCCACAACAATAGTTTAATAGTGTCAATGAGCAAACCATCTCCCTTTATAAAAAGAGCCACCTTTATAGCACTTAACAAAACATGTTCCAGGGAGCTGTTCATAGGTCTGTTTTCCCTACTACAATGTACACCTCATAGCAGGGCTAGGTCTTAGAATATTTGTAGCTATTCAAATGATAGGTGCATGAATGACAGTCTGTTGGAAAAATCAACTACATCAAAGATGAATCTTAAGGGAAATGATATTTTAAAGAAAGTGTCAGGAATCAGTTAAAGCAGAAAAACAAAAGTGATGTCGTGGAAACAGAACTAAAGCAGAGTTTTTGCTAATAAGTAACTGAGTGAACTTTGGCAATCAATTTTTTAACCACTTTCTCTAGGCATCAATTTTCTCAACTAATAAAAAAAGAGAGTTAAACCAGATGATGTTAATGTCCTTCCCCAGCCACAAATTTCTATTATTCTATGATATCATCTAGGATTTCCAAATGTCAGCCAAACCTCTATTATATTCTATGATATCATCCAGAGTTTCTAAATGCTAGTCAAAACTTAGGTAAAAAATTTATTTAGTCAAGATAATCTTTCAGGTTCTTAGTACAGTACAGTACATGAGCCAGGAGAAAAAAAGCCAACATCACTTACTATGTATAAAACCACTAAATACTCCCTATTTTAATCCATGTTAAAGACATAATAATAAAAATGAGATCTTATTTCAAATATTCCGGGTTTATGGAAACTAATGTATCTATTGTATCTATAAGCTATGTATCTATTATAATAGGTACAATAAAATAATTTGTCCGGCAGAGGTGCCTGGCTGGCTGTTGGTAGAGTCTGTGTATGACTCCTGATTTCAGGGTTGTGAGTTTGAGCTCCACAATGGGTATAGAGATTGCTCAAAAATAAAATCTTAAAATAATAATAATAACAATAACAAGAATTTGTCCATCAGAATCTAATAAATCTAGCCAAAGTCAAATTACAACTAGAAAATTAGCTGAGACCTAATAATTAACTGCATCAAAAGACAGGGAATTTACAAATATTAGACTGTAGGGAAGAGGCATTCTTTCCTCATAATTAAAAAAAGAAAAGCACCTAAATCTTCAATTCCTATAACTGTTCAAACAATTATCTTATAGAGGAAGATTTTTCATGTAATCCTCTACCAATGCACCATCTTCCTCCAATCTTTCTCCTATAACCTTAAGCATTTTCACAGAACTCAGTTGAAAGCATATACATGTATGCAGAGAGTATAAAAAAAATAAAAGTGAGCTTCTAAGAGAAAAACGAGATGTCTGATATACAACAGAAGACAATGTAAATATGGCCCTCTCCCTCCAGGCTGGCTCCTCATCTCCTGGCCAACCAAGAACTGGCCTCCTCCAACGAAAGGCAGGCAGGCTCACCTCAGAGGTGGGTAGGGAGTCAACTTCAAGGAAGGGAATCTCCTGATCCTCCCAAGGAAAAGCCAGCCATCTGCAATCACAGAGCACCTTTCCTCACTTTGCTACTTTAGGAAGAAAACAGGATAATATGGTCAAAATCAATATTTCACTTAAAAACAATCCACTGGGAGCACTTGGTGGCTCAGTCAGTTAAGCATCTGATTCTTGCTCCTGGCTCAGGTCATGATTTCATGGAGTGAGAGTTCAAGCCCCAAATCAGGCAGAGAGGAATCTGCTTGGGATACCCTCTCTCCTTCTCTGCTTTTCCTCTGCTCATGCTTGCACGCGTTGTCTCTAAATAAATAAATTTTAAAAATGAAAAAAAAATCCATAACAGAATTCTCCCAAAGATGTGATTTATGTCACAACTGCAGAGATGATAAAGGTACTTCTCAAGGTCTATCCAAGGGTAATAAGTAACAAAAACAACCCATAATCTCCAGTAGTATAACGTAACATATGAAGCATGCCCTGCCATCGTGCTAGAATGTTCCAGTATCTGGCAAAAGATACTCTGGAAAATAACTTGTCATGAGTACCTGCCCTATTTAAGTAAGTAAATAATCTGACCAGTTCAAACATGTATTGCAGGTACATCTCTGTAATAGAGATGGAATAAGTTACTGTTTGATATGGTCACCATTCAACTTCTTTCATAGCCAACTCCTAATAGGAGCATGACCTCTGATCTCAGTCAGCCATGGAGACCATTGGTAACTTGGAGCTGGCTGGTATGCCCAGTGGCTCAAAGCACAATGGAGAGAACTCACAAATATCACTTTACCCTGCCAGCAACTTGCATTGCAAAGTGCTAACTTGAAATCCAGTTCCAAAGCTACATGAATTCTTTGGCAAGTCACTCAGCTCTCTGCTAAGTCAGTTCCATGAAGGCAGGGATATTTATATTTTACTCACCAAAATATATTAAGCCCCTAAAATAACACAGTCAACAATGAATAAATAATTGTTTGGAGAGTGAGTTGAAAGTGTTGCTACTAAAGGTAATCAATCAACTAGGTGGTATCTAAGTGACCTCTTTTCCAAACTATCATTTTAGTTTTCCTTCCAAAACATGCAAATCTCCCACCAACAACTAAAATAAACCGTTTTAAGGATTATGTAGCATTTTCATACATTATAGCAACTGTGGTAACAGACATCTTATTGTAGTTGAAAAGCATCTCATCTTGTATATGAAAAAACCAACACTAAGAAACAGGAATTAAACACATTTATCTTAAGATGGAATTAAAACTCAAATATGAAGCTCTCAAATTCAGTATTGTCAAACACCACATTATCTACCATAGTCCCATATTTGCTTGGGATTTTTTTCAAATCTTTATTTAAATTCTAGTTAGTTAACATATAGTGTAATACTGGTCTCCAGAGTAGAATTTAGTGATTCATCACTGACATATAACACTCTGTGCACATCATAACAAGTGCCCTCCTTAATGTCCATCACCCATTTAGCCCTCCCCCACCCCAACCCTCCATCAACCCTCAGTTTGTTCTCTATCATTAAGAATTGATATCCTTTGCTTCCCTCTCTTTTTCTTCCTTCCCATATGTTCACCTGCTTTTTTTTTAAATTAAATTCCACATTAGTGAAATCATATGGGACTTATCTTTCTCTGACTGACTTTGTTTAGCATAATACACTCTAGTTCCATCCATATTGTTGCAAATGGCAAGATTTCATTCTTCTTGATGGATGAGCAACGTTCAATTGTATATACACACTACATCTTTATTCATTCATCAGTCACTGGACACTTGGGCTCTTCCCACTGTTTGGCTATTGTTGATAATGCTGCTATAAACAGTGGGGTTCCTGTACCCCTTTAAATCTGTATTTTTGTATCCTACAATTGTAGCAATTGTAGTGCAATTGTTAGTTCGTAGGGTAGTACTATTTGTAACTTTCGGAGGAAGGTCCATTCTGTTTATTCCCACATTTGTGCACACATATACAAACCTTAAAATATTTTTCTTTAATTAAGTTGGACTAAATTCACTCCTTTGACAAATAAGTTAGAAAAGATGCAAACAATCAAAATAAATAATCCTTGGTGAGGCACCTGGGGGGCCCAGTCAATTAAATGATTGATTCTTGATTTTGGCTCAGGTCATGATCTCCACAGTTCGTGGGATGTAGCCCCGTGTCAGACTCAGCACTGACAGTGTGGAGGCTGCTTGAGATTCTCTCTCTCTGCCCCTCCCCTACTCTCTCTTGTGCTCTCTCTCTCCAATAAACTAACAAATCATCATCATCATCACCATCATCATCATCATCATCCTTGGCTATTTCTACTTCCAGACAAGATAGAATAATAGGACCAGACTAACTCTCTTGTCTGAGATAGCCAAGAACCATACAAAATATGAGAGTTCAGAATGATAAAGACAGCTAGAGTATGCAGGATGAAGTAACATAGAGGAGAAAGCTACACAGAAAACTTCCAAGATGTACAGAGGAGTGCCTTCCAGTCTTCAGCTAAGTACTGATCAGAAGATGTATGAGGAAATGGCATAAGAACAGAGAAAGGATAAAATATACAATCTTACTTATACAGGAACTAGAATATCCCCTATATCTACTAGCCAGACTGGAAAACTTCATGATTCACACAGGTCCATGGAGAAAATACACAAAAGGGTCCTTAACTAAGTAGTGTGGAATAATCAGCCTATACTGAGCACTGCCCCTGTCCTAGCTAACAAGTCCTAAAAGCAAAATCTAGAGGATCAAACTGTTTCCAAGTAACTTAACTGACTTCAGAACAAAACCCAAGAATATTTATAGGAATACAAAAATATTCAGCACCCACCAGAGTAAAATTCACAATGCCTACCATCCAATCAAAAACTACTTGGCATGCAAAAATAGACAAACTAACAAAAACAAAACAAAAATAAAAACAAAGCAAAATAAACAAGTAGATGTTAGATAAATTCACTGAAACCAACTCAGAACCAGCACAGATGTTAGAATTGGTAGACAAAAACATGTAAACAATCTTTATAACTGTACTTTGCATGGTCAAAAGTTAAGAAATATGGAAGATATAAAAAGACTCAAATCAAATTTCTAGGGGTAAAAACTACAATGTGTGTGATGAAAAAATACAGTGGACAGAATCAATAGAAGCTTAAGCATTTCAGAAGTAAAGGTGAGAAACTGTATTTCCCAGCTTTTAATAACTGGAAGACTTTTGCCAGAATCTCTCTTGAATACTTCACATCCTTCAACTGTAGTACAGACCAACAGTCTGCTGGGAGACTGCCACGTGTCAAGCCATGGGTGGCCTTAGTGCAGTATATGGGAAAGACAGAATGTGATGGGTACTGTGATACTGATTTGTTTGTACAGAATGTAGAGCTACGGAAGCCAAGATGGGGTACACTTTACCCAAAAAGGAGGGTACATGGAACACAGAATTGAGAAAACTGGGCAACCTCAAAGAAAATAATGTATTAATAACCAATTTTTTTAAACTCCCATTCATAAACTCCCCTCATGGATAATAACTCAGCAAGCAATAGGAAATGATGACCCCCGTAAGACATAAGACAATGAATCTCCCCTAAAAAGAAGTCTGATTTATTCACTTATTGAATTTTTACTGAACATCAACTACATGTCAGGTATTGCTTTAGGTGCTTGGGATATAGAGTGGAATGATATAAAAGGTCTTTACTCAAACAGTATTAAATTTTTTATAGAGGGAGACAAAAACAAAAGTATCACATGCTTAAAGTAAAACATGGTGATAAGAGCAGAGTGGTACTGGGGGTCAACCCTAAAAAGGAAAGGCTCTCAGAGGCAGTGACTTTTTTCTTTTCTTTTCTTTTTTTGAGAGAGAGCCAGCTCGCAAGCAGGAGAGAGGCTCAGAATGAGAATCTGAAGCTTAATGTGGAGCCCCAATAATCCCATGACCCTGGGATCATGACCAGAGTCGAAATCAAGAGTCAGATGCTTAACTTACTGAGCCACCAAGGCGCCCCATCAGGCAGCTACATTTTAAGTTGAAATCTGGAAGCCTCCAGCTTTGTGAAGATCTGTGGAAAGTATGTGAGGCAAGCAACCATCAAAGGCAGACCTTACGGTGAGAAAGAGCTTAGCGCCAGAGGAACTAAGAACTCAGCACATGGTGGAAGAGGGGGGATAAGAGAGGAAAGAGGTGGCAGGCAAGACTCTTCATATAAACGCTGACCTATAAATCAGAAAGATCTGAACAGCCTAGATGCTTGATATTTATGAATTGTTAATTTCTTCAGTGTGATAATGGTTATTATAAATTTTTAAAGATTCCCTACTCTTTAGTTACACATATTAAATATATTTTACAAAATTATGTTTGAGGGGTGCCCAGATCAGTTGAGCATCTGACTCTTGCTTTCAACTCAGGTCATGATCTCACAGTTTATGGATTCAAGTCCTATATCTTGGGATTCTCTCTCCCTCTCTCTCTCTCTCTCAAAATAAATAAATAAACTTAAAAAAAAATTAATGTTCAAAGAATCCAAGTGGAAAATCAGGGCAGTAAGAGCAAAGGAGTAGACTAGGGAGGGGAGTGGTATATACCCCCCAAAATTGGCCATGAGTTGGTAATTGTTGAAGCTGGATGACGGATACGCAGAGGTTCGTTATACTAGTGTACTTCTGAATGTCTGAACTTTTCCATAATAAATGCATTTTTAAAAGCAAATTTATTTAAAATAAATTGGGATTTTTTGGGGGGTGGTAAAATTATTCTATACAATACTTGGGTGGATACATGACACTATGCATTTATCAAAACTCATATAACTACCATGAAGTGAACTTTTATGTATTCAAATCAAAAAAAATTCATGTAGGAGGTCACAGTATACCAGGATGAAATACAAAATATAATATGCCCCCTTCTAGAACCAGCTTTTGTGGGACCCAGATGCATTCATACACTTTCATCTATAAGCTACAAAGCCCCAAGGTCTAAGTCATCACCTTATGCAAAATTTAATATGGCTGGGTATCCATGCCTTTGTCTAGGGAAAGGCCTGAAGACATTCACAAAATAAGGCTAAGAATCACTGATACTTCTTGTGCCAGCAACTTCTAGGTAAAAACTGAATTGCTATTGCTTGTAAATTTAATGGTAATAGCTCACTGTTGTCATTTGCTTTCCTTGCACGGAGAATACTGCACAGCCACATCACAAGCAAATAATAAATAACCACCAGTAGATTTTAGAACTATGAAAGAGAGTCGGGACAGGTAGCCCTCCTCCTCCCAAAAAAGGAAAGGTGGTAACTGTTTTATGATTTCATCTAAAGTGTACCATTCTTTTTTGTGCCACTAAGAAAGAAAAAAGAACTGTCAATTAACTGATGACTTACCATTGCCTGTAAAATGGTTCCAATTTCAGAGATGTCCAAACATGAAGAACTGTACCTCATATACTCAATGAAACATGGCATTCAAAAAGTTCATGAGTTAGGCGCCATCTCACATCTCCTAAACAAATTGCTCAGGATAGGTCTAAGAATTCATATTTTGTTTAAGCTTCTCAGATGATCCTGGTTAGATAAACACTAAGTAAACTGCTAGCCTTCAGAGGCAGCAGAGAAAGCATGCACTCTGGAGTCACACAGCCCCAGACATCTCTGTGACCTCCAGCAAATTCTGTAATTTCCCAGAGCCTCAGCTTTATCTATTAAAAAAAAAAAAAGTCAATTCCAGCTACTTTGTATGGCTTGTAAAAAGAGAACACAGGTGAAGTACTTGGCATATAGCAAGAGGTATACGAAAACATATATATTTACATAAGAATATATTTATTTATAAACAAGACATAACATATTTATCTTATGAACAAGCATGGGACCTATAAAACTATGTTTAAGAAAGATTCTACTACTAATAGTACAACTTGCTAGGTACAATACAAAGAATCATTCACTAAATATATATTATGTAACTAAGCAATACACACACATTTGTTTTGGCACATAACATCTTAAGGGGTCCCATAATAAATGAAAGTTGTTTAATAACATTTTGATCAGAAAATCTTGTACTTGATTTGCATCAATAAGGGTAACACAATAAAAGCATACTTTTTAAAATATAATACAACTTCAGAATAGCTAAAGGCTCTATTTCATGTCTAAGTATTTGTTTTGTTTTAGTATGTATAGCTGGCAAGTTTCATCACAACACTGGCCTAGTGCATTAAAATCACAAAAGTAATGCTATGGAACTTTTCAATTCAGATGCTCTAAGAAATACCCACATGTTTCATTTGTTTCTAAAATGACCCTTAAAATCCAAACATTATTTTAGGCAGCCCCTTCAGTGAATAGTCAACTCAGGATGTGACTCATAGGGGACAGGTTTAGCCATAATTAGATAGAGTTCTCCCACATGCGTAGCATGAAGGGGGGAAAAAACTCAAAACCCACAATTGCACAATGTCTCAGATTAACTCTCGCAATGAAGAACACATGGACTCAAATTAATGTTGCATCGATGCCACCAACCACACCCAGGGCTCAGAGTTTGTTTCAGGGTGCTAACCCAAACCCACCAGCAATCACCCACACCTCCTCACGTCATGCCAGACCCATCAGTAGGGAGGACACTCTCACTGCCCTCCCGCCACCCCCCCGCCAAGCACTTGGCCTGAGGTTTAAGAGGAAAGAGAGGGGCTGGAAGGAGAGGAACACATTGCTCATCTCATTTTTCATTCTATCAGCCACCTCCCAAAAGGAGAGTCCCTCTTCAGCAGCACAAATCTGAAACTTTAGTGTCCTCTGTGACTCCTCTCGTTTTTTTAGCCCTCAGGTAAATTCCTACGAATTCCTCACCCATCAGTCCCACTCCTTCAACTGCTCTAGTTGATCCCTCTTATCCCACAAGGCTGACTTTTTCCCATTTCCCAGATCTAGCTTATCTGTCTCCAAGCCCCTTTTCACCGGGGCCAAAGTCATCTTTTCTGTAACCCAATCCCGTTTGTGCACTCTCCTTTCCTAAATTCAAGAGCTCCTCATTATCTACAAGATAAAATTCAAATACCTAATCCAATCTTAACCTAATTCTCAGATTTATATTTTGCCACTTCCTGGCTTTGCCAATTTTTCTCATTTTAGCCACATTAGATTTTTTCCTACTTCCTGATTTCACACCCATCTGCTTCTATACATCTATAACTTTTTCGTGCTATCTTCTCTACCTGGCATGAAGGGCTCCTCTTTTCTGCCTATCAAACTCATCTTCAAGATGAATTTCAAAGTCTCAGTTCCTGGAACACTTTCCCTAAACTCTCTAAGCCTCTCTCCTCTTCCCCTTCTAAAGTCAAAAGTACTCATCCTACAATAACTTACTTATGTCAATCACCAGTATAACTCTTATCCCAGTGTTATAGTCATCAATATAATGGTCTCCCCTACAAAATTCTTAATTCATCAAGAAAAGGAATTTAAGAATAATTTAATAATTTTGAATTGCTATTTTCTCCCTCAATATACGGTACTTGGTTGGGCTTCAAAAATTTTTACTGGACAGGGCACCTGGGTGGCTCAGAACGTTAAGTGTCCGACTTCAGCTCAGGTCATGATCTCATGGTTTGTGGAGTAGGCCTCAGTGATCTCAACTTACATTAAACTGATTTTAAGTAAGATGTGAACAATTGCTTAAGTCTGCCAAAGGGTATTTATTTTAAAAGAAAAGCAAGTTACCCAAAGTGAATTTCTAATTGGTGGAAGGCAGAGTCTATTCTTAGAAGACCCCTGACCCTTTCAAAGTCCCTATCGCTACCACGACTGCTGCCATAACCAGTTTATACCATACCCCTCACCCCTCAGCATTTTATTCCCAAACCCTCAGCACTGCCCCAGCCACATACCAGTTTCACAAGTCCTGGATTTCCAGGGAACTCAGTACTATTAGAATTATCAATTAGAAAGAGAACATCAGAAGATGCAGATAATAGTCAAGACCACAAACATGTGGCAGCAGGCTTTCAGATTCTACTTCTTGGGTATTTTTGGTTAATCACAGCTCCTCCAAAGCTGACAAAGAGGCAAGATGGATTCTGGATTCAGGCATGACTAAGTCAAGACCTGACCTCTACTCACTGCCCAAAGGGCCCCAAATCAAAGTCCTCAGCAGTAAAAATGGGGAAATGGATGCCTACATGGCAGCCTGTTAAGAAGAGTAAATGATAGCAATGAAACTAGGCCTGAGGATACAGGGATGCCTCCATATGGAAAGTAAAACCTCCTGAGGCTTTTGGAGTCCCTGTACACATAGACTTCCATCAGGACTGTATCAAAGAATCAAAGAAGTGGGTTAGTTACATATTTCCTCCAAGCCTGTTTCCTAATCTATAAAATGGAAATAACAATATATATTTAAAACAGGAACTACCTTTGTGCCTTACAGAGGCAAAAGATTGCTAAATGTCAGCAGCATTCTAAAAAGTGTCAACTACTATTCTTCTAAATATTATTCCCCAAAAAACCCGTTACACATCAACAGCTCTTCAATAGTCAAAGCCCAATCCCATCATTTACATATTGTGAAATGACCACTCGACTTTATGCCCATTTCTTCTCACACTCCCCTGAAATGATACTAATGAAATCACAAAGATATTAAACCACAAAGACAAACAGAAAGGGAAAAAAGACAACAACATAACATAAATGTCAACAAACTTTTTCAAGAGGGGAGCCAGATAAAGAAGTGGTCACTGCTTCATAGGACCCCTCAGGGGCCAAAGGCCAGCCTGAGACTCACGCTTGACAAAGGGGAACTTCTATAAGGGGTGGGCTCCCAGATCCAACAGGAGACCTCAAGTTTTTTCTGAAAAAAACTGAACCACAGAGGCAGAAGAACAATAAAGAAAAGTCCAAGACTATACCTCGAATGACAGCACCCTCCATCCCTCCTCAACCAGATAACTGAAACCCCAACAATGAGTATATTACCAAACACACCAGAGGGAGGCTACTGGAGGTACCTTCTCTGCAGACACTAGTCCCAAGGAAGATGTGAAGATACTATTATGTGGGGTAGATGCTCCATAAAAAGTCTACCTGTACTGCAAGGGAGGTCATAAGACCCTAGCACACATACTCTCTCCCAATCAACTTTCTAGTGTCTCACTCTTTTTTTTTTTTTAATGTTTTATTTGTTTTTGATACAGAGAGAGACAGAGCATGAGAGGCGGAGGGGTAGAGAGAGGAGACACAGAACCGGAAGCAGGCTCCAGGCTCTGAGCTAGCTGTCAGCACAGAGCCTGACGCGGGGCTCGAACCCACGAACGTGAGATCTGACCTGAGCTGAAGTCGGAGGCTTAACCGACTGAGCCACCCAGGCGCCCCTCTAGTGTCTCACTCTTAATTGTAGACAGCCAAGGATCACTAGATGTTTGTGATGTAAACAAACATAAAAAGAACCCTGAAATGAATAAGCACACCGGAGGAACCAGAGGAAATATTAAAAACATATTAAACATATAGAAAAAGCTGAAAACAAATACACACATACCTTAAAGATAATACATCCATAAAATAAGAATAAAATGGAAACAGAAAATGAAATTAAATGGAAATGAAACCACAGAACAAAAAGCTTCTGAAACTTAAAAAACACCATCATTAAAATTTTTTAAATAAAAGCTTAGAAGACAAAATTGAGAGAATCCCCTGCTTCCTTCCATGTCCAAATACAAGAATATAAATAAGAGGCAACATAAGTTATGAGTATCTGAAGATCAACTCCAGAATATTCAATAATCAAACCAACACATGTCTCAAAAAGAAAAAACAAAAAATAGTATAAGGCTCTAACAAACTGAGCTAACCGGCCACCTGCTGAAAAAACAAAAAATAAAGGGTAGGAAATTATCAAAGTAATAGACATTTTCAAAAACTGAAAAATATGAGTCTCTAAATCCAAAGGGCCCATAAAATAAAATAGATAACAGGTAAACAGAAGGACCCACACAAAACCTTCTAAAATTTCAGAATGCTAGAGAAAAAGACCTTGAGCTTCAATTAAAAAAAAAAAAAGAAGGAAAGAAAAAGAAAAGGAATTAGATGGCTCTGGAATTTTTATCAGAAACCCCCTTAAAGCCAGGGGCACCTGGGTGGCTCAGTCGGTCCTCTTTGGCTCAAGTCATGAGTTCAAGCCCCACATCGGGCTCCTCCTGATAGTGACAGACTGCTTGGGATTCTCTCTCTCCCTCTCTCTCTGCCTCCTTGGTGCTCGTTCTTGCTCTCTCTCTCAAAATAAATAAACTTAAAAAAAAAAAGCCTTTAAAGCCAGAAACTGTGAAAATGCCATCAAAATTATGGAAAATAATATTTTCAGCCTACTAAATTTGGCTAAATCATCTATAAAGCATCTATAAATCATCTAGAAAGCATCTAGCACAGACACTTTCAGACATGCAAGGCCTCAAATAATTTACCTACCATGGAAGCTACTGCGGGTACCCTTTAGCAAAATGAAACAAAACAAACCAAGAAAAAGAAAACAAGTGATACTGGAAACCAGCTCCAAGGCAGTAGAGAAGTGAACAGAAATCATAGAAAAACAATACTACTGTCCAGACTGGAGCAAGAGAATGGAAGGCTCCAAGGCAGGGAGTTTCTAAGAGGAAACCAAGCAGAACTGAGGGATGATTTGTGCTACCTGGAAAAAATATCAAAATGCATTGAACATATTTTTTGGAGGGTTGGAGGAATGTAGCCATAGATACATGAAAAACTAATCAAAAACTTGAAGGCAATTATTTTCTCTAGGGAAAACAAAAAAGCATAGGAAAAGAACTCACATAATCCGGCATCACTAACTCAGAAGTGAGCAATAAATATATATACAATAAAGTAATTTCTGATAGTTGGTTTTACTAAAAATTGTTATGTAGCTATATTAAGGGAATGAGAGAACAGAGCAAGTGCTCAATTATGATACTAGGAAGTCAAATCCTATTCTATATTAATTTCAAAAGATCAAAGTAAAAAATAAGTAAACAGAACCATCACTAGTATGAGACAGTGGCTTCTACTGGAAAACAGGACCTGGAGGATAAAGAGACCAAGGGCAGAACATTGCTATGTTTTATGTTAAGCCTTTTAGCACTATTGATTTTTCAACTGTGTGCATATATTAAATGGGTTAAAATGACACCCTATTCTCATTATCAAGGGCAATGACTTCAGTTTGTAAAATCGTCACTATCAACTTCACTTACAAGTTTCTTACTTGAAATTCCAAACTTATTGTCTTAGACCATTATAAAATGATGGTCAGTTTTCCAAGTCAGCTTTCAGAGACATTTAACCCATAATGATACAAAAATATGGTACAACTATTACTTCAGGCAGTCTTAAACACCGTAAGAGTTTCTGTGAGAAACCGCAGTCTGCGAACTCAGTATGCCTAGTACAGATCTGAATCCTACCCACTTGTTCTTCTGTCCCCAAGGGCAGCCAAGGAATACTTGAAAGGTAGAATGGATGAGGGAGATGGACCTAGATCTGGCGAGGAGAGTCTAGGAGACTCTGTAACAGGGCAACTCTATAAATGTATTAGAGAAAATACTACTGGAGGTCCCTCTTGCCCCAGAGGTTGGTCAGTGAGGCAATCTTCCCTCCTCTTCTCCCCACAGCCTATTCCTGGGCAGAAACTGGATGCTCATCAGTAGGGTTACAAATACACATCATTTCAAGTATTAATTAGCAATGATTTCTTTTCCACCATGCCATAATAAAACCTCTATAAAACAATATCTTCATTGCGTTTAATAAAACTTTGTGACCTATGTCAACACTATGTTTAATTCTTTTAATGATTATACATTGTGTGACCTTGAGAAAGTTACTTAAAGTCTCACTTTCCTCAACTCTGAAGTGGGAATAATGGTATATACTTAACTGGTTCATAAGAAAATTAGAGGAAATTATATGTATAAAACATATTGGGGCAGGTAAATGGCAGGCACTCGATCAATGTCAGCCTCTGGCTGTTCCCTGTTCCCACATCCCCACCTGGCTGGTTTCTAACACGTATTCTTTTTTTTTTTTTTCTTTTTTTAATTTTAATGTTTTATTTAGTTTTGATACAGAGAGAGACAGAGCATGAGAAGGGGAGGGGCAGAGAGAGAGAGGGAGACACAGAATGTGAAACAGGCTCCAGGTTCTGAGCTGTCCACACAGAGCCCGATGCCAGGCTCGAACCCATGAACATGAGATCATGACCTGAGCTGAAGTCGAAGGTTTAACCGACTGAGCCACCCAGGCGCCCCTCTAACACGTATTCTTATACATAAACCAAGCCACAAATCATATACAGTACATGCTTTTAACAAAAAAAATACTTAAAAACCATGCATAATTAATTTTTAAAAATAAGTATGTGATATGAGTCAATTTGTAAGTATTCATTATTTATCCTAAACCTTAGTTTTATGTTCCAAGTACTAACTTAATTTGCACTTTTAACTCATCTCAACTAAATTGAGCTAATTCAACTAGACTAAAAAAGAGGATTAAGAAGGGCAGGACATTACAGAAATAGAGCATTCTTCTTTGATTAAAGACTACGAACCCATATATGTAACAATGTGTAAACAGACTGCTGCAAGCCATACCATTTCAACTTTGAGTCAACCTCAAGAAAGTCTTACAAACTTAAAAAAAAAAGAATAAAACAGAGATAATGGATGATAAAAAAAAAATAATTCTCCCCCCTCCCCATCACTGAGACACACCACAAACCCAAGAGTAAATAAAGAGGGTGAAAATTTATTCTGTGCCACAACACACAAAAGAAAGTCTAACACACAAAGAAATGTCTAGGTATCTGCAACAACCAAAGACTTCCCAGTTGGGGCCATTTCTATCAGACCTTCCTCTAAGGCTCATTTCCAGAATCCACAAAGTCTCAGCACAATAACACCATTATTTTTCAAATTAATTCCCCAAAGGACAACGCTCATTAGGTAGAACAGAACAACCAAATGACCCAAAGCTAAGTTCTCCTTTCCCTACAAGGTATTCAAAGTAGGAGACTGGCTCTGAACAACAGTCCACAGTCCAACACATCCAAGACAAGAACCAAAAAGATACTGAAGAAGCTAACAGGTCGGCTACTGCAAGATTCATTCACCATTTAAAATTATGCTTATCGGTCACAAGATTTGGAGGCTGCCACGAACATGTAGTGCCCTTTCTCCCTTCCCCTCTCCCGCCTCATTTTTTAAAAAAAGTATGAGAAGAACATAAGAGCACAGTATTGTGGGCATCAAAACCACAGCCAAGAATTTGCAGGTTTGGTCTACATAAAACATGGACTCGAGGTATCCAAAATCCGGGGCCCTAGAATGACACGCATAGGAATGGTCAAAGAAACTTTTTGCGGCAGGGAAGAAAAGTTAGGGCGCTTGACTGGGGAACGGGGTGAAAGGCTGAAAAGGCTGTGAGGAGGACGCAACCGGGTGGCTCCCAGGTCTTTCGCTGCCGGGCAGCGAGGGCGTAGGGGGTAGGCCAAAGGCTGGCCTGGGGCGGGGGCCGGGCAGGGACCACACCTCCCGGCCAGCACAGCAGGCAAAGGCCAGGGCCCGGGGACGACCCCGGCACAGGGACGCGACCCCCTCGCGGTCCCCCGCTCGCTGACTGGGCCGCAGGCAGCCGGAAGCAACCGAGGTCGGGCCCGACCTGCCCACCCCGGCGCGGGCGGCCCCCACTCACCGATGAGCCGGCGCACCTCGTCCTCACTCAGGTAGAGGCTCACGCTGGGCCCCGCGGCCGCGGACGACACCGCGGGAGGCCGC
>NC_043704.1:125876758-125918757 GCF_006229205.1 Suricata suricatta | reverse complement strand
CTCGGTGCTGGCCGCTGCCGGGGAGGGAGCGCTTTGATTTTCAATTCCTGCTGCGGGCTCGGGGCACTTTGGGCACCCTCTAAAAGAAGTAAAAGGAGCCCATCCTTACCCTACGTTGTCACCAGCCTGATGCTTGCTTGCCTACTGCCTGTAACACCTCCGCTTCCCTATTCCGGCCAGACGCAAGAGACCAGGCAGGCAGGCAGGCCCGGGCCTCGCCTGCAGCTGAGTGGGCCCCCCAGATTCAGGGAAATGCTTGGATGCGGCCGCTCTGGTTTGCAAAAGAGAAACCTGCTTTTTCTTACTGAGAAAATGGAGAAAAATGGAAAGCCCCTTTTATCCTACCATTGGAGGTAACATCAACATTTCTGTGTCAGTTCCCATGGATAGATACTATATGCATTTATTCTCCAAAAAGATCCTGCTCAACAAACTTTAGTAACCTTATTCTTACACGTTATTAAGCTTTATTTTGCATGATAGTTCTGCGTCCCCATTATCGACCTGTGGTGCTCAGTGGTGTGTGTCTGTTTCTCTGTGTGTGCTAACACAGAGAAGTGCTCTGTACGTTTCATCACTGTTCTAGCGAGTCCCGGTCGCCCAAACAGGTTAAGAATCGCGAATACGCCTTGGCTTTTTGGAAGGCCGCCGAACCATCCTGTGCGCGGACCTCCAGGTCTGGGCGGGGGTACAATTATGTGAGCATCTACTGTCGCGCTGAAACATGCTCCAAGTGCCCCCTCTCTCGGCTGAGAGTTCCAAGCTTCCCCGCCTGGCCGAGTCACCTCGCCCCTGCGGGCAGATCCGAGCCCCGACCCCCGCCAGCTGCTCCAGAGACAGGCCAGATTTCAGAGCGCAGTTGCTGCTCCCGCAGTGAGTCCTGATAAATGTCTATTTTTATCCTGGTGGGGGTGGGGGGCAGGAGGTGAAGGAGAGTGGCTGATGAGGCGGGAAGTCCCGGAACTATATTTTTCTCGTTCTCTAGGGAGAGCCATGGATTCCACTTAGAGATAAGCCAGCCTCAGTTTGTCAAGCTTCAGTCCCCGAATTGTGCCCGTCATCCAGGACAAGACTGAGAAGGTGAGAGCTGAAGAAAGTTGCCCCACCAAAGAACCATGAAAAACACAAAGGTCAGCAAAAATCCTTAGGTTGGGCAGCCATTGCTACTTATTAGAGGATCAAGGCCCTATTGAGAGGAGCTTGAGGATGGAAATGTGCTGTGCGAACAGGGCTCTCAATTCAGAAAGGAGGCTTTTATTTTTTTTTTTTTAAGGATAGCATGTGCCCTCCATTTTTAAAAATAGTTCACAGTCCCCAAGTGAGGAAGCTCCTATCTTCAAGGCAATCTCCCCATATCAGTGACTTTGTGAGGTAGTCTGTGCTGTAAACAGAACAGGGCTATTAGGCCTATCCTGACTCTAGTACTTGTTAATGGTGTAACCTGGGGAACATTAAACTCTCCAAGCTTTGGCTTCCTCATTCGTAAAACAGGGGTGATAATGCCAGATTCACAGGGCTTTCACGGTATTTAATTGGAGACGATGTGGAGTAAAACACAGAGGCCAACAATGGTCTGGGTGAGTGTCACACCCATTATTATTGTTGTTATAATGAATCCTTTCCCTGTAATGACCATTTCCTGAAGAGTTTAATCACCAGTTAGCTCCAAACTGTTCAAACCAGAGAGCCTCAAGAACTTCATTCAGTGCAGCACCGTGCCTGGCCCAGAGCTGAGCTCAGGGCATTTGTGCCAGGCATCATGCTCAGCACTGAGACACAGGGATAAGCAAGGTACTTCCTTGAGGATGTATGATAAACACATGTTTATTATTGCACATTTCCATCGTGCTATGAAGAAAAAGTTGGTGGTTCTCAAAGTGTGGTTCCCCAGACCAGCAGTACTATCACCTGGCAACTTGTAGGAATGTAAATTCCTTGGCCTCACCCCAGACTTGTAAGTATCAACTTTGAAGGGAAGGAACACATAGTACATACATTTCATTGTTTGCTCTAAAGAGTCCCTGCCCCCCAAAGAGCATCACAGGGCCTCCAGGTGATACTGAGCTCTCTGTCAAGAAAATCTCAGTTCTGCTACCTCTCCTTTGGGCTGCTGTACTTGCTGCCTCACTGGCCTCCGTGCTTTCTTCCCCCTTACTGGTTTACCCCTTTAAGTCAGTTCTTAACACAGCAGCCAGAACTATCATATTATATGCAACCAGATCTTGTTGCTACTTGGCTCTTAGACTACTAATGGTTCCCTAAATCATCTAGAATAAAAGGTAAAGTCCTTACAAGCTATCAAGGCAGTTCTCACTCCACCTTCCTCCTTCCCCTTCTGATATTATGTCCTTCTACTCTCCCTCCCCCTTTCCACTTACTTAGCTCTAGCCTCAAGAGCTTCATTGTTGTGCTCTCAACACACCAGACACAATCCTACCTCGGGGTCTTTGCACTACTTTTCCCCTTACCTGGAATGCTCTTCCTTCTGATATTCATGTGGCTTCATCCCTTACCTCCTCAAATCTATGCCCAAATGTTAACTTCTAAATAAAATTATAATTGTCACCTTCCCAACACTTTAACTCCCCAGAGAACAAACAGATTCCCACACAATGATCTTCCACAAGCCCCATCCTGTCCCTGGAGAAGGAATCATCCACTTCCCCCCCAATCCTACACCAAGGTGTGGGTTAACTTTTGAAATTTCCCAATAAGTCTCAGAGTGAAAATGCTGGGAAGCCCTGACCTCAGCCTCCTGAGGTTTCTCTGTCTGAAGGAAATGAAAGCCAAAATCATCACCATACTCTACACACTGCCCTCAGTCTTGGTTTTGCTTGTTGCTGTGGTTGACCTTATCCTGCTGCTTCAAGAGACAAATTTCAGAAAGCCTGGAAAATATTGTTATCAGGGCTTGTTTTGCTATTCCTAACAAAAGGCCAGCCATGGGCTTGAGATCCAGGTGATGGGAGCCCTGGGTCAGTGGGAACCAGGAAGTGCTGGGGCCAGGCCTCCCAGATAATGGGAATGACCGGGATGTTCCATGCGTGAAGTCTGAGGCTCTGCTCAGAGGATAGATGTCTGCACACAGAGCCTGGGGAACGACTCCTCCCCCTGGCCTTGAGTTCACACAGCTAGGGAAGGGCTCTAGAAAGGGGTGGCTCTAAGTTTTGAAAACATCCCTTTTGTTTGCTAGGAGCAGTTGGGAATGCTGCTCTATGTACTATAGAACAGTTTATTTATTTTTTAAATATTCATTTATTTTTGAGAGAGAGAAGGAAGAACAAAGAGAGAGGGAGACAGAGGATCCGAAGCAGGTTCTGTGCCATCAACACAGAGCTCGATGTAGGGCTTGACTTCGGGAGCCATGAGATCATGGCCTGATCCAAAGTCAGATGCAACAGCCAGAACCACAAATGCACCCAGGGGCTAGTTTGCTTTTTAAACGTCCTCCTACAAGTAATATATTAATCCATTGTGTTGTGAAAGACTTGAGCAGCACAAAAGTACACTGGGTAAAATATGAACATCCTTCCTGATACAAACCATCATCTCTCTCCCCCTGCTCCCAGTTTGGTATATGTTCTTATATATAAGTCCTTTCTCTCAATATTTACGTGCACATACATGTATGTGTATATATATTTAGACACATTTGTGTGTTTATGTGTGTTTTCAGTTTTATAGAATTGAAATTGTACAAAAGGTAATGATCACATGATTTGCTATTTTCACTGATCAAAATAAGTTGAGGTCTTGAGGATGCTTGCATGACAGAGCATACAAAGGCATATCTTTGGTTGGAATGAGCCATGATAGATTTCATGGTTCTGAAAGACCACACATCCTTGCACATGTATCTTAGTGCATATTGTATATATTTAGAAGTGTAGATCCTTGGAAGTGGAATTGCTTAATCAAAGGGAGTTACAAATGTTGATAGATTCTTGAATTGACCTCCTAAAAGACTTACCACCATACACCTCCTCAGCTGGTCCTACTTCTTTACCTGGTGGGGGTGACCCAAATCTTCTTTCTTTTTTTTTTAAATTTTTAATGTTTTTATTTATTATTGAGACAGAGAGAAACAGAGCATGAGTGGGGGAGGGGGAGAGAGAGGAAGACACGGAATCTGAAGCAGGCTCTAGGCTCTGAGCCGTCAGCACAGAGCCCGACGCAGGGCTTGAACCCACAAACCATGAGATCATGACCTGAGCCAAAGTCAGACACTTAACTGACTGAGCCATCCAGGCACCGCCCCCAAATCTTCTTTCTTAAAGGGTCTAGCCATCACTAATCCTACCTGGATTGAATTGTCATAGTTTGCCATTAACCTTAATCACAGGGCATGATAAACTAAGAGACCCCCTAAGGGATCCTATGTATTCCAGACATACTTTTCTTACCTGTGTTCTGGTTTTCATTATTTCCATCGGAAAGTTAGTTGTAATTCTTTTTTTTTTTAATTTTTTTTTAATGTTTGATTTATTTTTGATACAGAGAGAGACAGAGCATGAGAGGGGGAGGGACAGAGAGAGAAGGAGACACAGAACTGGAAACAGGCTCCAGGCTCTGAGCTAGCTGTCAGCACAGAGCCTGACGCGGGGCTTGAACCCACAAACGTGAGATCTGACCTGAGCCTCCGAAGTCGGAGGCTTAACCGACTGAGCCACCCAGGTGCCCCATGTTAGTTGTAATTCTAAGTGCCACTTTGACACATTATCTATCTATTCCCTATGGCTGTTTTAAGATTTTTTTAATGGTATTCTGCAGTTTCATTGGAATATATATGAGTGTGGATATCTTTCCATTTACTTTGCTTAAAATTTATTGAGAGTCCTGGATCTGGTGTCTTTTAAAAATTCCAAGACATTCTCAGGTAGGTAGGTAGGTCGATAGGTAGGTAGATAGACAGACAGACAGATATGCATTTTTTTCTGAACCATTTGAGAATAGGTCAGGGACATCATACCCCCTCTCCTCCAAATACTTCACTGTGCATTTCCTAAGAACAAGGATTTTCTCTTTTATAACCGCAGTGCAAATTTCAAAGTATAGGCATTTAACATTGATACAATACTATTTTCTAATCCACAGTCCACATTCAAATTTCATCAGTTGTCTCAATTAAGTATTATAGCTGTTTTTTTGTGTTCCAGTGTCCAGTCCAGAATCACACCTTGCATTTATTGGTCATGTCTTTTTATGTCTTTTTCCATCTTTTTTAAAAGTTCCTCAACCTTTCCTTTGACTAAAGTTCTTGACCTAAACCAGTTATTTTGTAAAATGTCCCTCAGTTGGTGTTGCCTGATATTTCCTCATGATTAGATTCAGGTTATGCAATTTTGACAGAATATCACTGAAATGATGTAGTCTCAGTAGATTATATCAGAAGGCTCATGATGTCAGTCTGGCTCATTACTGGTGCTGTTATCTTTGACTACTTGGTTAATGTGTTGTCTGACACATTTCCTTGCTATAAAGTTACTATTTTTCCCTTTGTGATTAATAAGAAATTTGAGGGGGAGATACTTTGAAATAATGTTCATTTCTGGTTCCTCCTCAAACTTTTATCCATGAGTTTGATCACCCACTGATGACTTTCTAACTACTTTTCCTTTCATATTTAGTTGGATTCAACCATAGGGAGACTTTTCCCTTTTCTCCTATTTACTTTTTTCATTTATTTATATCTATATAGATTCATGAATTCTTATTTTATTCATTGGGTTATAATCTATTACAATCATTATATCTATTCATCCTCAAAATGTATTTGGGGATATTTGAGACTTGGCCAGTGGGAGTTCCTTCTGCTGGTTCCTTTGTTCTTTTGATATGTCTCTAGCATTCATTGAGCATTTTCTTACTTTATGAAATAACAATATTTGTATCTTCTCTTACACATTTCTGTCGCAGCTTACAATCAGCCCTTTTCCTTAGGAACCCCAGTTCCTTTTAATGGAAAATAGTATTTAGAAACCAGGATTTGAGAGCTAGGTGTGTTTATTGCTACTGTGATGTAATTGACTCTATAACCTCTCAGGAGATCAAGTAAGGAAATAAATATATTTATGTATGTATATGTCTGTCTGTGTACTTATATGTGTGCAAACTGTAAGTTCAGATCAATATCTCTGATTCCAATCCCACACCATTCCTTCCTCATTGCCTATTTGTAAATCCATTCTCTGACAGTAAGAAACCTAACTCCCATTATCCTGAGTGCATCTGCTTATTTGCTCAATCTTTCCATTGTTGAGCAAGCTCTTGGCCCTGTTAGCTGAAAGCTCAGCCCCAGACACACCAATCTCCCCCCTAACTCCCCATTTTCAGGCATGCCAGCCAAAACTCTGCCTCCATGCAGGGTAAAGCACGGTGGGGTTGAAGGCAGATTAGGAGGGGGTCTAGAGCAGCACAGAACAGTCCAGATCTTGAGAGGATGTATTAGACACCTCTAATCTTTACATGACAGCCCCACACCACCACAGCCTGATTCTCTCCAGCCACACACTGATATAAGAATCTCCCCACCCCCAAGACTTTCCTCAACTTTCTTTCCCTTCTAGAGGCCTTCCAAACCTTTAATTCCAGTTTGTTTCCTCTGCAGAGGAGTTAAGCTTTATCTTTGTTTTATATTCTCAACTGCTCACCTTCTGCATCCACTTAGATGTTTTACCAGAGATCCCTGTGCTCAGGAGGAATGCATGCTTTAGGGGAAGATACAGCTGCAGTCTGTTATGATTTTTAAATCTTAGCTTTCCTCCCTCTCTGCTACAATTATAATTATGACTGAAATATGGCTAGGAGAGATGTGACAGTCCAGACACGCATGTTAGGTGTATCATTTTGGTGAAGAATTAGAGGACAGACTGGAGGAAAAATGGTAAGACCAGAGGCTAGGAAGCCAGGCAGCGTGACTTTTCAATATCTAAGTGAGAGAAGATTGAGACTGAACAGGAAGGGCAGGGCAGTGAGGATGGGAACAGGGAAACTAATATGAGAGATATTTATGAGATAGAATCAGTAGGCTTGATGATAGATTGCATATGGTTGGCTGAGGGGCAGGGAGGTGGAGGTATGGGTCGGGAGGCAGGGGACTGGGATGGATCCCTAGTGTTTGGACTGGGAACAGGTAGAAGTAGTGCCTAATCTTCCTTACCATCCTCCTTCTCCTGGTGCTGCTACTAGTGATGGGGTCATTTGTTGAGCACGGACAGTATGTCAGACACTCTGATAAATGCTCAACATATGTCATCAGACATAATGAGACCATTTAATCCTATAGGGGATGTATTATCATCCAGTTTCCTAGGTGAGGATGCAGTAACTTCCCCAAGATTTCACAGATAGCAAAAGGCACTTTGTCCAAGTTTAGGTTCTGAAATAGTGATTTTAGCTTGGGGCACACTGAGTTTGAGATTCCTGTGGAATATCTTGGCAGAAGCATCCTGCCAGCAGATAAAAATGCTGGTCTGAGCTCAGCAGAAAAACTGAAGTAGATGTACAGCCATCCACACAGAGGCAGCAAGAGACACCAGGTGGTTAGCATGAGAGGAATGGGGGAAACTTACGGAGAAGGAGGGAAAAAGAGAGCTGAGATGGAACACTGGACGGGAAAGGAAGAGAAACTCCAGAAGAGAAGTGAATGAGGAGAACCCAGAAAGTAATCAGTCCAGGGAAAGTGGTGCATCAGGAAGGAGGTGGCCTGGCATGCTAAATACTGCTGAGTAAGCCCAGCGCTGAAGCATGCCCAACACATCTGACCACCAGGGTCGCATCAGTGAGGGAGAGCAGCAGGCAGAAGGCTGAGTGCACAGGTGAAAGCACTAAGGAGAAGCAAGGACGTGGAGATCGTGAGCACCAATGCCTTTGAGAAGCCTAGTGGAAGAGTAAGGAGAGAGAACACAATATCTAAATGGGGATTACAGAGAATTTTTTAAGGTGGAAAAATATAAGTTGTTTCTAAGCTGAAAGGAATGTGCCAAAGCAAGGGGGAAAGGTCAAAGAGGCAAAGACTAGGAGGAGGTAAGTCTGAAAGAGGCAGGAAGGGCTGGTTCTGAAAGCCACAGTGTGGTCAGCACGGGGCGGGGGGGTGGGGGGTGGGGGCACATCTGGCAGGTTCAGAAGCAGAGCCTGCTACAGTGGTGGGCCTGAGTTCAGAAGAGGGGGTCCGGGTGGGTTCAGACACGGATACCTTCATGGGGTGGACAAATGGGGGAAGGAAGCTAAGGAAACCCACATTTGGTTGCTTCCATTTTCTTTTTTAAATCTGAAGGAGAGTCATTTCTGGATTAGAGCACAGAGGAGTAGTGTAGAATTGCAGGCTTGGTAAAAGGGTTGAATGTATGCAGTTGCTGGTAAGGTGGATTGATGATGGTATTGACCAGGGATCTTTAAGTTCTTCTGGGCATTGTTGAGAGTGAGGCTGAAGCTGAGGTCATACTGATCTGTGTAATGAGCAGTCTGTTTGCAAGAGGAAAGAGGATGATGGCCTGTGGAATAATTCATGTTTCGATGCAGATCCAGAGCAGTGGAAGAAAAAAGGAGCAAGGTTGTAGAGGATGTTTAAAGTGCTACATCATGGCATCTAGCTTGTATCGTTCCCAAGTGAAATCAGAAAGGGCTAAAGTAGAATGAGACACTTCTGCTTAAAGACGACAGAATGAACGCCATTTTTACCTCTTCAGTCTCCCAAACTCTACTAACATGGCAGGAAAGGGATTTTTTTCTTAAGAATATAAACCCCAATAACAAAGGGAAATGGCAGTAGAGACAACAGTAACTACATTTTGAAAGCTGAAAGCAGATGATCAGTGGCAATTGACCTAAGTCAGAAGTTGAGGCACCAGGTAGCTCTGAGTGGGGGAATGCAGGATGGGCTAAGAATAGGAGAATTGATTGAGAAGCATTTAGATCCTGGGGTCTTCTCCCCAATCTGAGCACAAAGGATAAAACAGAAGTCTTTGGACTGGAAAACATCAGGTACTGATGAGAGCTGAAATGCCATACTAAAAATAGGAAGTTAAAGTCAAAGACTATACACTGATCAGAGTCTCTTCTCTAGTTCACTTCCTACATTCAACTCCTAGGATGCTGGGAACCAGATTGGAGATTTTTCTCAGGGAATCTGAGCAGTCCGGAAGAAACTCTCAAAAGAAACTGATATTTGGTACTCCCTCCACCTTTATTACTCTAGGTCAAGGTCACCAGCCAACAATCAGATTTTTAGCACTGCATTCCTAAATAGGAAAGGCAAAGCCAGGACCACTAGACGTTTGAGGCAGCTCTTCAACATGAAAGGCAAAGACGAAAATAAACGAGGGGGGGAGTCTGTATCAATAGAAACAATTCCAAGAATGAAGAAAATATTTTAAATATGATGATTAATAATTATTCCCAGGGAAATTAACAATAACATAGAATCTATGAAATAAGAATAGGTTGCTTTAAAAGAAAAAAGTCAAAAAGCAAAGAGCACTCTGAAAATAAACTATGACAATAAAAAATTTATAAGCCAATATAAAAGTTGAAATAAAAAGCCAAAAAAAAAAAAAGACCCCAGAAAGTAGAACAAATATATAGAGGTAGAAAATAAGACAGAGGAGATGAGAGAATAAATAAGAGATGACAGGTGTGCTATAGGCCAAGAGCACTGCAGTCCAGAGGATTAGGTTGAAGGGTCTGGGAGCAAAGTCCCCAAGGAGAGACCAGGAATTCAGACAGAAGTACACAGAGGAAAAGGTCATTTATTAGCTCCAGGGAAAACAAAAAGTTGTTTGAGAAAGGAAAGGCAATTAATTAAACTCTTCCATAGGGCTCACTGGTGTCTAGCATTTATAGTGTCAAAACAAAGTAAACCCTAAGTATTGGTGGAAAGAGGATAAGTTAAATATGTGAGGGAGTCTTTAACGGAGTGATAGCTTCACTGCCTACTTGGAGATCCATGAATAATGCCTATAAGTCAAGAAGTAGCAACGTGATCCCAATTTTAGCAATATAGAGGTAAATATCAAAAGAGCCAGCTAAAGGACTAACGTGAGGATGGAATGGAGGACAGGGGAGGAGCCCATAAGTCTGCTGCTTTTCTAAAGTTCTAGAGAATTATATTTGACTTTTAAAATTATGTGTGTAAACTTGGGTAAAAATTAAAAGAGTAGAATGGAAGTAAAAGGGCCAATGGGAGCATGGTCAAGGGGGTTCTGCCCACTCCAAAGATTGAGCAGCCTTGTAGACCTCTTTGCAACTACATTAACCTGGTAAAAACCCCTTTCACTCAAGAGACAGGATACAGCATGAAGCATTAATTTGTGGCAGAATGATAGCTGAGACATCAAATAGTGTGTTCACTCCTCTGAGCCACCAGGGAAAAAAACAAACAAAAAAACCCCTGCTAACAGGAATGGCAGACTCCTTAGCTTATCATTTCCAAGAACTTCTGGTCTCTGGTGGATGGGAGACAAAACAGTCTGGAAAGTATGCACAAAACGGAAGAAGTGCTCTCTACTGTGTGTGTGTATGTGTTCGTGTGTTTCTACACAAGCATAAAGTCCCTTCCATCTATATAAATATTTTTTAATGTTTGTTTATTTTTGAGAGGGAGGAGTGTGAGAGGGGGAGGGGCAGAGAAAGAGGGGAACAGAGATCCAAAGCAGGTTCCATGCTGACAGCAGTGAGCCTGATACAGGGCTCGAACCCAGAAACCCTGAGATCATGACCTGAGCTGAAGTCGGACACTTAACCGACTGAGCCACCCAGGTACCCGCTTCCCCCTATATAAAAGGAGATTTGTGCTGCAGAGAACAGAGATTGAGGGGCAGAACAAGAGAGGAAGAACCAGAGTAGTAAGTGGTGGGACACTCAGCACGAGTTCTCAGGAGGGGAGAAAGGCAGAGGGAAGAAGGAGCACTGCCCTTGAGGGTGAGGGGATGTAACAGAAAGGAAGACTTATGGGTTCAGTTTCCCAGCTGCAGGTGCTCAAATGGGTCTTGCACCCTCTGATAATAGGAAGCAAGAGGGATAATGGCATAGTCCATGTGGACGTGAGTGGGCTTCAGTTTTTCACAAGACCATGTATGACTTGGAGAGCTTCTATGAGCTTATAGTGAGCCATAAGTTAGCTCAGAGTGTGAGACAAGCTAGCCTGGCAGGGTATGGGGAGTGAACTTGGCTTGTCCCAGGAGGTAAGAGGGATGGGTCTGATTCCTGGGATGGAACTGAATGTGCTACTGACCAGAGCTGCCACCCCTGTCAGCATTGTAATCTATGAGAGAGCATCACAACCACATGATGTCAGTGTTGACAAAAGCATGGGTCTCAGAAGCATAGGAGACCAAAAAAGGGACCCAGTTGTCCCTCTGCATGGTGACTGGGCTGATAAGTAAAGTTCTGATTATGCAGGACCAGGGAGCGAAACAGAGGAAGATAAAATGGAGCTCGGAGCTCCAATGTGAAGTTGAAATTGAGCTCTAGCTCCAATGTGGTAATTATCCCAAATGCGGCCAAAAAAATCTTAGGGTAAGACTGCATGCACCAGGATCAGATTGTCCTCCAGAGGCTAGGATGAGCCACAGGGTCAGAAATTCAGGCCAGGTCAAGAAATTACTGAGGTTCCAATTTACACACTTTGAGTTTTGTTCACAGCCAGAAGTGGCTGTGATTTCTGCTACACCTGTTAGTGTCTTTTGATGTGAGAAGTCACAGAGGCCTGAAAACCTAGCTGTCCTAATAGTTGAAGAGCTATTGTTTATCAAGTGCAGTGCTAAAGGGCCAAGTGCTTTATACCCAGAACTTCATTAAATCCTCATACACCCAGGGATGTAGCCCCATTACAGTCTCCATTTTACAGGTGAAGGAGCTGGGATTTAAATAAATTAGTTGAACCTACCATCAAAGTAGGTTGTAAATGGCAGAGCCAGAATTCAGGCTCAGTCTGGAATGATTCCAAAACCTGTGTTGACATTGAAGAATAACATGTTTAGACTGCACTCAGCCACAGAGCCTGGTTTTGTAGAAAGGAGATAGTGTCTGGACATCAGTGAGTGAGCGCACACATTCACTTTCTGGGGGTCTGCTGCACTCCAGAGAGGGGGTGTTGGAGCTGGAAGGCATGAGTGCTAGTGTGGAATGGCTGCCAGGTGAAAGCCCTGATGTGCAGTTAGGTGCCTAACCTGGGAACTGTCGCAGAGGCAAGTATTGAACAAGAACCCTGAAGGTCTTCAAGCTCAAGGCACACTTTTTCCAAAAGTGATTTTGAAACAGTTGAGGAATTTCTTAAATTTGGACTGTGTTCAATAAATATCTGTTAAGTGAGGTATTCAGTTCAAGTTCTTTAAACCTGTGCCAAAGAGCCGTCAACTTAGATCACAAAAGATCATAACATTGAAAGCTCTCTGTTCTGGCAAGCTTCATCAAGCCCTATGCATTTCCCTATATTAAATGCTTGCACATCTGTCCTCTCTTTGTCAGGTCCCCACACTGCTTTGTGCCTTTTTCATATCCAACCTAGGCCACTGCAGTAGCTTCATCCATTCAGCAAGTGTGACTTGAACACTACTCTGGGTCAGGCAGCAGGCTCAGTGCTGGGGACCAGAGATGAAGAAAATGTGGTTCCTGCCCTCAAGAAGCTCCTAGACTCAGAGGAGGATGAGCCTCTGTGGCACAGGCTGCTACTGCCCACCCTGAATCCCCTTCTTCCTTAATGACAGAACTACTATTCCATATGGCTGCCCAGCTGCACCATACTTCCTCAGCCCCCCTTGGGCTTAGGAGAGGTCATGTGACCAAGTTCTTGACAAAAGCATGTGAAAAAAGTGATACATGCCACTTCGAGGTTGGGAATGTTGGGCCTGCCTCCTCTACCTCTCTTCCCTCTCCCAACTGGCTGGAGCCTGAATCTGCTGGTGACCAAGTTTCTACCTTGTAAGTTAGTGACTTGGGGAGAACAGACCAATGACTTTGAAGGACCCGTGTCCTTGAATGACCATGACGGGCAGACCTCCCCTGATAACTGTTACATGAGAAATAAAAAGAAATATCCACAAGATTTAAGCCACTGTATTTTGGGAACTCTTTGTTATAGATACCTACTGTTAGCCTAATCATAACAGGAGTATTAAAAATATGTATATAATCCAAAGAATTCCTGGTTCTATGACAAGAGTAGAAAAGTCAGTTCATGTAAGGAGAAAGTAGGAAAATGGGAGAAAGCAAAGGAGGCTTCCTGGGAGAGAGCAACCTTGCCCTGAATCTTGAAGGTGAGTGTTTTCAGCAAATCTACTCACATTTCCCATTTACCCTTTATTCTTTTGATTTGTCATTTTTGTCCATATTACTTCTTTCAGATACATATTTTCTCTTATCCCTCCTCTCCACCTGTTAAAAGCCTACCCAGATTCAAGACTCAGGTTAAATCTCATTTTTCCAGGGAAGCCTTCCTTGACCAGCTCCCCACAAGTGATATCTTCCTCTTCCAAAATTCTGTGGCACTTAGTCTTTATTATTTATTGATCACATATTTTATATCTTCTCTACCGATATCTGACACTTTTCGGTAGCCTCCCCAGGATTTGTCACACGACCTAGACTTGTTCTGGGTTCTCCCAAGGGTATAAATATACCCTAAATGTCTATTTCTTTGTAACAAACCTACCTCTACACTTAGTGGATTCAAATAACTATTTTTATTGCTCTCATTGCTCTAAGAGTTGGCTGGTTCAGTTGAATGGTTCTCACTTACGGCCTTGAATCCGGTTGCATACAGATAACAGCTGGGGTTAGAGTCAGCTGAAGGCCTGACTGGGGGCTAGATGCTCAAGATGGCTCACTTCTGTGACTTGTAGCTGATGCTACCTGTGAACTCAGCAGGTCCTATTAACCTGAGAGCCTACTTTTGGCTTCTCCATGTGACATGCGCTTACATAATTACAGCTGGAGGATCATCATTCAAAAACCTTGTGACTTAGCCACAGAAGACCCAGAATATCACTCTCATCACATTCTATTGGTCAAGCAAGTCACTAAGGCCAGCCCAGGCAGGGAAAATAGACTCTACATCTTGATGTGAGAAGCAGTAGGTGCATTCAAGAGATACAGAATTCATGACAGTCATCTCTGGAGACTATCTGACCAAACCATGTAAACATGGAATCTGGAGTGATGGTCACTCCCAAATCCAAACAAGTGGCCATCCTGCATTTCCTCATCTATAAAGCAAAGCCCCAGGGAGACAGTGCTTCCCCTTCTCCCTGAGTCAACCACTAGAATTCATTGTCAGTCTGGCATTAACCTGGGATGGGTGAGACATTCAACTGCCAAGATGTCCACCAAAAGCTGGATGGCTCAGTGTTTGTGAGCCAAGAGGTTTCTGGAGAGGATGGAAGAGATCATGGAGAAACAATGTCTCTGGATTAGAGATAAAGTGTTTGCTTATTTGTGCTTCTTCTGAAAATTACTTACCACCTATCCTTGCCCAACCACCCCTAATGTGGGGAGTAAAGAACAAGGATTGCAGTAAAGCTAAAATTGAGAAAGGGTTTTACAATGCTTACCCTGGAGAAAGACTTAAGCTAAGCCCTTAGCCACCCACTAGAGTTGAGTTTAGGACCCAGCACAACGGCTTTCCTGTATAGCCTCTGGCTACAGGAAGAGACCATTCCCTCATAAGCTACCACCAGCCACTCTAGCCTTTGAACTTCGTGGTAGACAAATAATGGCCTCCCAAAAGTATCCATGTCCTTAATCCCCAGAAAATGTAAATATGTTATGTTATATGGCAAAGAGGAAATAAATTTGCAGTGAGAAACTGCTCATCAGCTGACTTTAAGGGAGGGAGAATATTCTGGATGATCAGGGGAGGACCAGTGTATTTAAAAGGGTCTCTAAATGTGGAAGAGGGAAACAGCAGAACAGCCAGAGCCATATAAGGAGATACAGCAATGAAAACAAAGGTTGGAGTGATGTGCTCACTGGCTCTGAAGATGGCAGGGGGCCAGGACCAAGGAATGTGGCAGCCCCTAGAAGCTAGAAAAGGCAAAAACCAGATTCTCCTCTAGAGCCTCTAGAAAGTGGCAGACACAGCGTTGCTGACACTCTGAGACCCATTGGGGACTTAAGAACTACAGAAGTGAAGATAGTAAATTTGTATTGTCATAAGCCACAAAGTTTGTGGTAAGTTGTTACAGCAACAATAGGAAACTAATACAAACTCAAAGGGCCTCAGTGATTAAAATGGGAGTCCTGTCGCAGGGGACAGTGGGCCCATATACCTCTTTTGATTCCAGGGTCGTGGGATCAAGCCTGTGTTGGGCTCCATGCTGAGCATGGAGCCAGCTTAAGATTCTCTCTCTCCCTCTCTCTCTCTCTCCCACACACACACACACACACACACACACACATGCTCTCCCTAAAAAAAAAAAAAAAAAAGATTCTTGGTTTAAACAACTCAGCCCCTGATTTAGACTTTACATTTTTTGCTAATGTCCTCCTCTGCCATTGTCATAGCTGGTTAAAAGATTTTATATATATATATATATATTTGTAATTTGTTTGACATTTTGCACCTATTATATATATATATAATAGGTACAAAATGTCAAACAAATTACTTCCTTTTTATATAGTCCTCTCACAAAGTAATCCATACTCATGAAATCAGTCTCCAGAGCTTCTGGAACCAGAGCTGTGAGTACAATACAAAATACCATGGGTATAGTAGTAGAGCTGAAGACTGTGGATTATGCCCCAACTTGATTCTTCCAAACCTCTCTATTCTCCATCCTTCAAGAATTGCTCAAGTGTATTATCAGATTCACTTTCTTCATTTCCTTGCCTGTGTCAAACACATTTGCCAGTTCATTCTAAGCTGGCTTTGGTCTCTCCACTCAGTGGAAACTGTCCTCCTCTTGGTAACCTGTTACCACACCTAGTGGTTAGTTCTCTTTTCTCAGTTTACTTCACTTCTCACCAGCATTTCACCCATTCCTTTTTAGGAAATGCTTTCTTTGTTTTCTTCCTGCCTCATTGATGGCTACTTTTCAGGCTCATTTGCTGGGTCCCCCTTGTTAGCTGACCTTTAAGTGTTGGTGGCCCCACAGCTCAAATCTGTGCTCACTCCAATTTTCTTTTTATACAGTTTTCATAGGTGATCTCATCCAAATTTGTTATCTCTTGCTCATCTCTTTCCACCTGAGGGCCAGATTTGTCTTTCTGAGTACGTTTTTCAGCTCTATTTGTGTCTTTAATATGCAGCTCACACTTAATATTGTTCAAAGTCAGCCTTGGTTTCCCCTGAATGCTGTTCCTCCCCAGTATTGCTCACCTCAGGTCAATGTCCGCTTGTTCACCACTACTGAAGCTGAATCTGATCTCCTACATTCCACTCCGCACCTCTTTCAAAGCTGGTAGCAAGTCCTATCATTTCCATCTTGAAAATGTATCCTGAATTCCCTCTATTCTCTGGTTTCAGCAACTCCTTGGAAAGCTCCCCGATTCCCCACCCTGCTTCAACCATTTGCCTCTATCCACATGCTATTATATGCACACATTCTCTCAATCTCTCTCTCCTCACTCCCTAGTGATTCTCTACCACACTTGCCTTTATAGTGTTCATCCCACTCTATTATTGCATTGCTCATGTCTTGACTGCTTTGTTTACATTCAGTCTTCCTCAGGGCCAGGACTAGTATGAATTGAGTGAGGCATTTGCCTTGGACCCAAAACTTAAGGAAAACTCCATAGTCAAGATAAGTACTATTTTAATGCAATATTTTAGAAAGTCAAAATGCAAAAAATCCACAATGAGCAAAGCAAATTCCAGCATCACATAGTTTATAATTCCTTAATATCCTTTTATATCTAGTTCATATTCCCTTTTCTTTGGTTGTCTCACAATGTCTTTTACAGATGGTTTGTTTGAATTGATTTCCAAATAGGGTTCATGTGATGGTTAATGTTGTGTATCAACTTGACTGAGTTAGGCCAGATGGCTGGTACACATTATTTTTGGCTGCATCTGTGTGGTTGTCTCCAGAAGACATTTAAATCAGTAGACTGAGTAAGAAGGTCACCCTCACCAGTTCAGGGTAGACATCATCCAATCCATTGAGGACCTGCATAGAACAAAAAAATAGAGGAGGGGCAAATTTGCTCTCTCTGCTTAGCCTGAGACATCTGTCTTCTCCTGCCCTCAGACAGTGTCACTTGTGGCTCTAGGGCATTCAGACTTGGACTACAACTTACACTATTGGCCCTTCCCAATTCTCAGACCTTGGAACTCAGACTAAATTACATCACCAATTTTCCTGGGTCTCCAAATGTCAGGCACAGAACATGGGACTTGTCAGTCTCCATAACCATATGAGCCAATGCCTATAATAAAGCTTCTCTTATATATATCCTATTGGTTCTATTTCTCTGGAGAACACTGACTAATAGAGTCCACACATCTGTGGGATTGATATATCTCCTAATTTTATTTTTCCACTCCTTCAAACCATTTGTGTTTTGAAGAAATCAAGTCACCTATATGTAGAGTTTCCTACATATCCTCTGTATTTTCTGTAAACTTGTAGTTGGGACCTGATTTCAAGTTCAGGTCTTTTTCTTTTCCTTTTTTTTTTTTTTTTTTGTTTGTTTGTTTGTTTGCTTCAGCAATAATACTGTATAGATAATGTTGGAGATTTCTAATTGCATCACATCAAAAGACATGTAATGTCTGTTTGCCTCTCTTTTTGTGATGTTAAGATTAAATAGTAAATGGAAGGCCTACCTAGCTCAGTCAGTGGTGCATGTGACTCTGTATCTCAAAGCTGTGAGTTCAAGCCCCACGTTAGGTGTAAAGATTACTTAAAAATAAAAATCTTAAAAAAAAAAAAGATTGATCAGTGGATGAAATGATGTGGTATAGAGGATTTACTTTGAAGTACCCAGTATGGTGATGGAGTGAGGGGACTTGGGTGCTGGAAACAGGATTGGCCATGAGCTGGTTATTGTTAATGCCTGAGTGATAGGTATATGGAATTCAGCCTATTAGTCTCTATACTTTTAATATGTCTAAAATGGTACATAATTAAAAAGTTTTTGAAAGAAAAAGTTAATAAGGTTGTTTTTTAAAATGGGATTACTTAGTTCAGATATTATCAGCCTGCAGAATCATCAGTTATAAAGTTCTCCCTTTGCCTTGCACCTTATGGTTTTAGCAGTCATTGATGAGCATTGGTCAAAATCCAATTATTTCATTAGTCAGTACAAATCTGTGATATTCTGATTCTATCATCCCTTGTATTAACAGTTTCTGCATAACAAATTGCTCCAAACTTTAGTGGCTTAAAACAATGAGCATTTATTATCTCATAGCTTCTGTGGGTCAGGAATCTGGGAATGGCTTAGCTGGGTGATTCTGGTTCAGAGTCTTTCATGACACTGCAGTCAGTCTGCTAACTGAGGCTCCAGTCCTTTGGGGCTGGAGGATCTACCTCACCACTCATGTGGTTGTTGGCAGGCCCTAGTTCTTAACTCATTTCCTTAGCTAATGAAGTTCTCCATAGACTGCTCAGATGTCTCACAATATGATAGTTGCCCCAGCATGAGTAATGAGAGAGAGAGAGAAAGAGAGAGACAGAGAGAGGGAGAGGAAAGAGAGAAGAGAATGTGAGAACAAGTGGAGGCCAAAGTGTTTTACAGTCTAACCACAGAAATGATGTGCCATCATTTCTATGTGCTGTTGATCAAACAGGTCAGCCATGGCACAATGTGGGAGGGGACTACACAAGGTCTGAACAGAGAGAGAGAAGAGAGAGCATGAGTAGGGGAGGGTCAGAGAGAGAGAGAGGGAGACACAGAATCAGAAGACAGGCTCCAGGCTCTGAGCTAGCTGTCAGCACAGAGCCTGACATGGGTCTCAAACCCAGAAACCATGAGATCCTGACCTGAGCTGAAGTCAGACGCTTAACCAACTGAGCCACCCAAGTGCCCCACAAATGGTTCCATTTTTGACTAGTGGAAAGTCCTTCCTGTTGGCTGTTGTGTCCTCTTGGCACAGTGGTCTCTGACAATAGTCTCTTGCTTTCTGGTGCACAAGATATTACAGGCTTATCTTGTAATTTCCTGCCCTAGCCATTTCTCCAAAGAGCCCTGGTTCCTTTGGTTTATTCTGCCATTTTTTCCCTTTTAAAAAATATCATACGATCATATATATATGGACATATGTATGCATATACATATATATATGGATGTATATATCATACAATCATATATATGTATATGGACATATATACACATAAATATGGACGTTTTATATATATATATGTGTGTGTGTATATATATATATACATCCATATTTCTCCTGCCTCTTTCTCAAAGTAAAGGCAAAATACTATGCATACTGTTCTATACATTGCTTTTTTTCACTTAACAATGTATCTCAGAGATCACTTTATAGCAGAATATATTTGTATTTCTCATTACTTTTTTACAGATGCATAGTGTTCCTTTGTGTGGATGTTCCCAGTCCCCTATTGATGGAGGGGTATTATATTTGTAAGCTTTGGAATGAAAACAAAAAAGAAAGAAAGAAAAAGAAAAAGAGGAAGCCACAAAGGAAAAGACTGGTGACTTTGAATTAAAAAAATTTTTAACTTCTGTACCACAACAAAAAGAATAAAGATAAAATAACCAAAATAAAAAGGGAAATAGACCAGAACAAGGGTGGTGGGGTGGAAGCTCCAAGATGTAACTGCCAAGGCCAGAAGACTAACATCTTTGTTATATGAAGAGCTTATAAAAATTTTTTTGAATAAATAAATAAACCAACATCTGTGCTAATATATCACACAAGTGAAAAAATTGCTAGAAACAAATGTGGCAAAAGATTAAAGCCTGTGGTATTCTCAGAAATACAAATTAAAACCAGGAAAAAGTATGATTTTTGTCCATCACAGTGATAAAATTTACAGCAATGATTATTCCTAATCCTGGTGACAGTGCAAGGAACCGATATAATTGTGGATAGTGTTTATCCATCATATAAATCTTGAAAGTAATTTGTCAACTTGAATTAAGAGCAATAAAAAGAATTTTAATACTTAGACTCACTTATCCCACATCTGGGGATTTATCCTAGGGAAAGAATCTAAAAGAAGAAAGAAACTCTTCTTGGTGATGGCAACTGAGTGTTCCTGACATCTGAGGGGGTTCTGCGTGACCTGGCCCTGACTCTACAAGGCTACAGGCGGGTGGCATTAGGGGATACCCCTCTCCGCAAGTATGTTTGTGTCCATTGGTATACATGGCAGCTTTGGCATTTTGGTTGAAGAATGAGTAAGCATTTAGGGAGACTAAAGATAAGGACCACAGGGGTAAGAGGATTTGAGTCTCCACCACCATAAGACTAGTTGCCTCGTTGGCTTTGATGCTTCATGGTAGAAGCAGAAGGAGAAGAATTAACAAAGGACTTGCTAAATGAGACTCCACATCCAGGCAGTGCAGCTTCGGGGCCTAAATGGTTGAGTGCTACACAGAGCCAGGAGAGGACTATTCTTCCCTCTCTGCTCTGCCACAGACCAGCGGAATGTCAAGGAACAGAGTTTAGCAGTGTTCCATGTGGCTCCTGGCAGCAAAGGAGGTATGTCAGGCATAGAGTCACACATACAGCAAGCACTCAGTGTATATTCATGAATGAGTAGAAGAATTTGAGTGTTCATCACCCACCTGAAGACTCTGGGAAGGAGCTGGGGCTGATCTGATTGGAGGATGAGAGCTGAGGTGGTGCATGAGTAACTGGAGGCCAGATCTGACAATATGGTGGTATCAGGGCCATCACGGCCACAGCTATGAGCATAGTGAAACTGGGAAGTTTCACATATATTTATAATATTAAAATATTGGGAACAGTCTAAGTGTCCAACCCTAAATTATAGAGTGTTTAATCAATGAAAAGTTATACCAACAAGTTGAAAAGATGGCTCACCGGTATTCTCCATTTTCTTCTTCCTGGACACATGAAAAACGACATTTCCCAGGCCTCCTCGCACTCTGCCTTGCCTTAAGATATGGCGTCATGATTAGAAAGTGATAAATGTTCTTCTGAGCTCAAGCATTTAAGAACCCATGCATGATTCTCCATCACAATCAAAGAGAAGACTGTGTTAAGATGGAGATGACTTCATATCTAAGTTACCACATAGCGCATAGCTGCGTGAGTCACTAAGGTCCATAGGGGACATTGGGTAAACAAGGAATAAACCCTTATTGTATTTAGTTTTTGAGATATGGGGATTGTCTAATACTGGAGCATAATGAGTCCTACACCTAAGAGGCAGTGTTGAAAATGTTTCAAAACACACTATTTAAAGAATGCAAACTGACTTATAAATTTAGACAAAGCAAGATGTTTCAGTTACCATTCTGAGGTTGTGAGTATTTCTTTGCATTTTTTTCTTCTTTACTCCCAAGCCTTTTTTTAAAATTGTTGCTCTACTGCCTTTATAACTAAAAATAAAACAGTGTGAGGGAAGGAGGAAAAGAGGGAGTAAGGAAAAGGAATTGGGAAGCCCCTGCTGTCATTTCTTGTGCTCTTGTTTCTGAGCCCCAGGGTCCTGCTGGCTTCCTCCGAACCACCTAGCAACCCTCAACAGACAACTTTTATACAATGACAGCCGTGTGTGAGCACCGTGAAAGCTCATATACATTATGCTCTCAAAGAAGTCTATAAGGTAGCTGCTACAATGATCATTTTACAAGTGTGGAAATTATGTAAGTCATTCAGTAAGTAAATTCAGCAAGGTTATCACTTGCTCAGGGTTACGTTGCAAGTTAGTGGCAGATCCAGAATTCAAACCCAGAGCAGCCTTCCTTGTGACCAGCCTGTTCAGCTCTATGACTTAATTGACTGGTAGACCTGGAAAAAGTATGACTTTTGGAAGCTTCCCGTATCTTTCTGCTTTGAAAATCCACTTGCTTTTTTCCTCTACCTCCCACATGATAACATGTTTTCTGTTTCCTGAGTAGAGCTAACTTTTACCTAATGTTTGTATCTTAACTTGTTTATGAACAACAAAGAGGCAGCAGTAATTGTTTCCCATCATGTGGCATGTCTGCAGAGACCTGTGTGGGACCAGTTGTGTTCTTCCTCTTCAAGGCCCAGTCAAACAAAGTGTGAGATGGTGAAGCACTAGGTAGAGGCAAAAAGAGCTGCTGAAGTCCCAGTAATGTCTCTTATGAGCTCTGTGACCTTAGGCAACGCTCTTAACATTTCTGGGAGTCTGGTTTCTCCTTTAAAAAAAATGTCATAATCTCTGCCTACCTCTTGTAAAGTCCACTTAGAAGGAAAAGCTCTTTAAAAAGTGTCAGTGCCATAGAAATGAAAGATAATGTTATTATTCTCCAGAGCAGTTATGAGATAAGGAAGACATTATTGGTGCCTGCATTAACTAGAAAACCATCGTATTTCCTCAGTGCTATCTGGTCTGGTTCAGGTGCTTAGAGCTGGCTCAGATTTGATCTCTTCCTCTTGTATAGCCAGGGCTCTCCCTGAACTCTGAGAGGTGAAGTGGATGAGGAGAGGATAATTTGTGCCTCAACAGACCCCTTGCCCACTTATGCTTCTCTTCTCCTTCCCCAAGATTGTGTCTAGGAAGAGGCATCTACTTCTTACCAAATAACTGTATGCTCTCCCATTTTTCCTAACCCCCTGCAATTATGTAGAGCCATGTTACCAACTTCAGACAAAAGGCTGTGGGTGGAAGCCCCCCATTTCTAAGCTGATGCATTTAACCAGCATGTGTTCTTCCATCTCTCTCTTCCCCTGCTCTGAAGAGGGTGACCAGATGGCCCAGCTATAATTCAGAAGAGATTTCATTGGTCTGGCTCTCTGAGACTCAGTATATAGCCACTGCCAATTCATTTTGGACATGTGTCATGAGCAAGAGCATACAGACTAGAGAATGAATGATTCTCTGCAGAGAAACTGAGTGTGGGAAGGGACACAAGGAAGAGGTTTCATGGCATTTGCTCTTGGCTGTAAGAGCCTCCAAATCACTCCTCTTCACACTTGGCACAATAAGAAAATAAAACGTGTTTTTAGAAATATTACTCATTCATTAAAAATATTAAAAACATAAGTGGCAAAGAGACATAGGGAGGGAGGGAGCAGGGAGAGAGAGAAAGAAGGAAAGAGAGAAAGTAAGGGTGAGCTGAGCCCATCAGATTAGCCCAGTCTTTTGATGGTGCCCCTGAAAAGTCATGATGAGATGTGGGAAGGCAGCCAACGGGGGCCTTGAGCAAGATATATAAGTGGGGAAAGATTAGAGCAAGCCTGCAGAAAAAGAAAAACAAAACCCCCTTGTTTCTGGGCTTTCTTGTCTGTGCTTCCTGCTTTTGGTTTCATCATTGGTTCAACAAATATTTATTGATGTGCCAAGCAGAGTTCTGGGACTAGATATTCAGCTTGAACAAAACACAATGCCTGCCCTCATGGACCATATGTTTTAGTGGGAAGCTGAAGAACAAAGCAACAAATATGTACAAATGTGGAATGTTAAGGATGACACGTGTGATAGAGAAAAGGTCGGGAAAGATGACAGAGGATAGGATAGCTCCAGTTTATGTGTTTGTTTATTTGCTTATTTATATAAAATGTTTTTTATTTATTTTTGAGAGGGAGACAGCCTGAGGGGGAGGGGGCAGTATAGAAGATCCAAGCTAGGTGCTGTGCTGACATGACAGCAGCCAGCCAATGTGCAGCTCAAACTCATGAGCTGTGAGATTGTGACCTGAGGCCGAAGTTGACGACTCAACCGACTGAGCCACCCAGGCACCCCTCCAGTTTTTATTTTTTAAATGTTTATTTTATTTTTGAGAAAGAGAGAAAGATAGAGAGAGGAGGGGCATAGAGAAGAGTTCATAGGATCTGAAGTGGGCTCTGTGCTGACAGATAGCTCAGAACCTGAACCCGCTTCAGATTCTGTGTCTCCCTCTCTCTCTGACCCTCCCCTGCACTCACTGTCTCTCAAAAATAAATTAAAAAAATAAAATAAATTTAAAAAATTAAAGTTAGAGAAGGTGTCACTGAGAAAGTAATCCCATCTGAACAAAAACCTAAAGAAAGTGAAGGGCTAGCAGTGCAGCTCTTGGAGAGAAGTGGGAGGCACACAAGGAACCAGGGAGGCTGGACTGAGTGGCAGAGGAAGAGAGTGGGGTCGGGGGGAGATTCAAAAAGGACTGAGGAAGATGGATCACCGTAAGGACTTTGCTCAGAGATGAGAAGCCATTGGTGGATTTTGAGTAGATGGATGTTATGAGCTAATTTACATTTTATTTATTTTATTAATTTTACTTTAATTCCAGTATAATTAATATACAGTGTAATATTTGTTTCAGTTGTACAATATATTGACTCAACACTTCTATACAATCCCCTGTGCTTATGACAACAAGTGCCCTCCTCAATACCCATCACCAATTTAACCCATTCCCCAACCCCTCTCCCCTCTGGTACCCATCACTTTGTTCTCTATAGTTAAGAATTTTTCTTAAGAGACTATTGAATGCTGAAAATGAACTGAGAGTTGAAGGGGAAGGGGGAGGGGGAAAAGAGGTGGTGGTGATGGAGGAGGGCACTTATGGGAAAGAGCACTGGGTGTTGTATGGTAACCAATTTGACAATAAACTATTTTTTAAAAAATAAAAAATAAATTAAAAAATAAAAAGAATCTGTTTTTTGGTTTGTCTTTGTCTTTCTCTTTTCTCTTTGCTCATTTGTTTTGTTTCTTAAATTCCACATATGAGTGAAATCATATAGTATTTCTCTTTCTCTGACTTACTTTGCTTAGCATTGTACTCTCTCTAGGTCCATCCTTGTTGTTGCAAATGGCAAGATTTCATTTTTTTTGAATAATGTTCCATTATATTATATATATATATTCCATTATATACACAAACACACACACACAACTACCTCTTCTTTATCCATTCATCTATTGATGGATACTTGGGATGCTTCCATGTCTTGGTTATTGTAAATAATGTTTCTATAAACATAGGGGTACATGTATACCTTTGAATTAGTGTTTTTGTATTTTTTGAGTAAATACCCAGTAATATGACTACTGAGTCATAGGGTAATTGTATCTGTGACTTTTTGAGGAACTTCCGTACTGTTTTCCACAGTGGTTGCACCACTTTGCATTCCCACCAACAGTGCACAAGGGTTGCTTTTTCTCCATATTCTTATCAACACCTGTTGTTTCTTGTGTTTTTGAGTTTAGCTGTTCTTACAGGTGTGAAGTGATAGCTCCTTGATATGTCATTGTAGTTTTGATTTGCATTTCCCTGGTGATGAGTGATGTTGAACATCTTTTCATGTGTCTATTGGCCATCTGAGTGTCTTCTTTGGAGAAATGTTTGTTTATGTCTTCTGCCCATTTTAAAATTTGATTATTTGTTTTTTGGGGTTGAGTTCATCAGTTCTTTATATATTTTGGATACTAACCCTTTACTGGATATGTCATTTGCAAGTGTCTTCTCTCATTCAGTAGATTCCCTTTTCGTTTTGCTGATGGTTTCCCTTGTTGTGTAGAAGCTTTTTATTTTGATACAGTCCCAGTCGTTTATTTTTACTTTTTAAAAAAATGTTTATTTTGAGAGAGAGAGCACGTGAGTACGTGACTGGGGTAGAGGCAGAGAGAAAGGGAGAGAGAGAATCCAAGCAGGCTTCACATTCTCAACAGGACTCCATCTCATGAACCTTTAGATCATGACCTAAGCCAAAATCAGGAGTTGAACATTTAACTGACTGAGCCACCCAAGCATCCCTGTTTATTTCTACTTTTATTTCTCTTGCCTGAGAAGACCTACCTAGAAAAATATTGCTGTGGCTGATGTCAGAGAAATCACTGTCTGTGCTTGATTCTAAGATTGAGCTAATTTACATTTTTAAAGGATGACTGTGGTTGCTATGTGGATAGAATTGCCAGATTTTGCAAATAAAACTTAATCATATCCAGTTAAATTTGCATTTCAGATAGATGAATAATTTTTTGTAGAAATATATCCCATCTAGTATCTGTGACACCTTGATACCAAAAAATAATTTATTGTTTGTCTGAAATGCAAGTGTAACAGAACGTCCTGTATTTTATCTGGCAATCCTATACATGGAGAAAGATTGGGGCAAGAGGTGAAAGCTGGATCAGCTCGGATATTGCAATAAAGAGGCGAGAGATGAGGGTGGTTCAGACCATGGGGGTGGCAAGAAGTTGTTGGTTGGATTCTAGTATACAGAGTCCCCTGTGTATTCTCTCTCTCTCTCTCTCTCTCTCTCTCTCTCTCTCAGGCCTTTTCTGTGGACTAGTTTGATTTATTTTTGTAACCAAAACTTGGGAGGAAAAGGGGTGGTGATGACTGGGAGGTTGTGGGTGGAAGCCTTTTGGCATAGGGGAAGGATGTGGCTTTTACCACAAGTTTCATATAGTTTTAAAGAATCCATGAGAATAGAATTAGCCACTCAAAGGTAGAAAGGAGCCAAAGGTCGTGACAGCCTGAAAGAGCTTCTGCCCTCCCAGCTCAGGGACATGGTGGTCAGCCCCTGGGGAGGTGGGGAGACACACTGACATGCCACTTCCTTTTTGGTTTCTTCACCTTAGCTTGGCTCCAGCAGACATCTCTGGCTGGAAGAAAAGTAGGAGATTGCTTTTGGGGTTATGGTGACGTTAAGTGGATGTATATATTCAGTATTTTTGTTCTGTACTCAGATCTTTTGTTTTGAGCCAATATGCTGAGGACATTCTTAGAGAATAGGGCCAACTTCTGGATTGTTGCAGTTGGGGGCGGGGAGTGTGCAATGTGTGCTAAGTGCTAGATGTGTTGCAACAAGCCAATCCAGTCATTATCACTTTGTTTTCATGGTGTGGAACTGACACAGGAAACTTTAGCACTTTAGCCAGGAGCACTGCATAGGACTCCCCGATTTTCCATCATCGTCATTTGTCGAGTTCAACAAAAATCACTTCAGTGCTAATGAACTGAGAGCCTGAGAGGAGAAGATAGAGCAGCTGCACAGTTTCTATTCCACAAAAAGTTTAAGACCAAGTGTTTGGTCAACGGAGACCCACATAAACATAATCCTTACAGCTGGCTTCCCTCCCTGCCTGTCTCCTGCTTCATTCCTTCAATTGTTCAACAAAAGTACATTGACCATTTTGTACATGCCAAGTTCTAGGCAAGGCCCAAGTATACGTTGGTGAACACACACCCATCCGTGATGTTGAGGTTTGAAGGAAGAGGGTAGCGATCAGGCCAGGGATAAGGGATGGGGAAGATGCGTCAGGAGGAAAGCGGACGCAAATGTTCTGCGGCAGAAGGGAGTGAGGATAATACCGGCGGGAGAAGGAAGGCTGGAGGGGAGACATGCAGATGAAGGATGCTGTGTGAGGGTGTCTTGCTGGTCATGACTAAGGACTTCAGTTTTTGTCCCAAGAGCCAGAAGATTCTGTGGAAGTACTTTAAGCAGGACTGTGACATGATCAGCTTTGCATTTTGAAAAGATAAAACCCAAAAGTCTGTCACTAGAGAACTGGTTAGATCAGTCAAGATACATCCATATGGGGAATACCAGGGATCTTTTCAAAAAAAATGAATATAATAATATAATCTCTAAAATTCTTGTTTAAAAATATAAGGTACAGGGGCACCTGGGTGGCTCAGTTGGTTAAGTGTCTGACTTCAGCTCAGGCCACGATCTCGAATTCCTAAGTTTGAGCCCCACATCAGGCTCTGTGCTGACAGCTCTGAGACTTAAGCCTGCTTCAGATTCTGTGTGTGTGTCTCTCTCTGCCCCTTCCCTGCTCATGCTCTGTCTCTTTCTCTCTCAAAAATAAATAAACATAGGGGTGCCTGAGTGGCTCAGTCGGTTAAGCATCCAACTTCAGCTCAGGTCATGATCTTGCAGTTTGTGGGGTCCAGCCCCGTGTCAGGCTCTGTGCTGACAGTTCAGAGCCTGGAGCCTCCTTCAGATTCTGTGTCTCCCCCTCTCTCTGCCCCTCCCATGCTCATGTTCTGTCTCTGTCTCTCAAAAATAAATAAAAATGTTAATAACTAAATAAATAAAATTTAAATATATATGGTAGACAGAACACTGTGTATTGTATACTGTTACAATTGATTCAGCTGTAATCAGTTGATCCTTGTAATTCATGGTAGTTCAGTTCTATAAAGTTGCCACAAACATTGAATTAGCAGATACTAAACTATTGATCCCAGGGGAAATTCAGGGTTACGTGCCTGCCAGCCTCGGTCACAATATTTTCATCAACTGATCAATATAAGTATAACCTTATTTTGTGTGTTTCCTTTCAAAGACATTTATCTAATAAATATTGTTGATTTATAAACCCTGAACTCATGGCCAACAGCACTATGACTCATGCCTGAATGAAGCTCATTCGGTGTGTGTGTTTTCTCCATAAGACACATCAGGGCCTTCTTGCTTGTAAGAGAACTAGGCAGCACTCTAGCACTATGACTGGAGGCCATTTCAAGCTGTGAAATCATCAACAAAAAGCACAAAAATGTGAAAAACATGGCCTTGAAGAGACTGCGCAAAGGACATTTATTTATAGTATGGGAGCCGAAACCAGAGGCAGAATACCGCCTTGTTTGACCTCAGCTGGGAGCATGTGTATTGGGCAACTCAAATTGTTCATGTCTCTGCACACGTTCCTGGATGACTGTGGACATGCTTGCATGTTGCTGTTGGGGTTAAAGTTTAGCAAGCAGATAAATTCACAAAGATAGAGCCTGTAAATATCAACATCTGCTTTTTAGGGACGATAATCTCAAACTTAGGCATACATTGCAAAAATAAAAATAATACAAGAATATTCATCAACACTTGACCCAGATTCACTTATTGTTAACATCGTACCCCATTTGCTTTACCATGTGTGCCCTCTGTTGCCTTCTCATGTACAAACACACCCACTCTCTCACACACACACACACACACACACACACACACACACACACAACCACACTACACTACACTTTTTTCCTGAATCATATGAGAGTGAATTATATACATAATGGTCCTTTACTCCTAAATATGGCAGTAGGTATTTTCTAATAAGGAGTTCTCATACATAGCCACAGTATACTTACACCAACTTTGGTAAATTTAACATGAATACAGTGCTTTTATCTAATCTATCATCCTTTTTAATTCTGGGACACATTTACAGCCTTTCTTTGTGATATTGATGCTTTCTAACCACCACTTTTCAAAAAAAAAATAGTATTTTGGGTTTATCTGATGCTTTCCTATAGTCTGGTTATCCATTCTTTCCCAGAATGCTGGATAGGTGTTGATGTATAATGTATTTGCTCTAAAGCACATATGAGTACCTGTTGGGGGGAAGCTAAAGAAACTGGTGACAAGGATTATCTTTGGAGAAGATGACTGGGAGTCAAAGGAGAGAATTGGGAAGGAGAGTGACTTTTCATTGTATACACTTACTTATCTTTTGAATTGTGTACTGGGTGTATGTGTAATATCTTTTCAAAAACTAAAATTTAAAAATCCTAGTTCAGTGGGTCTAGTGTTATAACCCCCATTTTCCGTATGGAGAAACAGGCTCAAAAAGGGTAAGTGAGCAGCAGGAAGACTCCACTTTAGGGCTGTGGACCCTATGGCAGGTGCCATGCTTGCTGTCCCTCAAACTGCTCCTCTGAAACCAGGCATGTGCAGCTCGCAGTGAGTGCCTGGAGGAGAGAAGGGTGAGGGTGGGTGTGAGGGAAGGCTTCCTGCAGGAGGAGACACCTTAGCTGAGTGCAAAAAGGTGAGAAGTTAGCCTGGAAACCAAGGGTCCCAGGACTAGGGGATGGAAAGAGGGAACAGGAAGCCAGAAGGAGGTATATTTCAGATGAAAAGTACCCAGGGTAGCAGGCTTGCAGGTGTGCACACCCCATCAGATCTGCAAAGAAAAGTGGGATCTTTCCCTGGTAAGCCTGCCCTATTGTATACTGGGGAAGCCTGGGCTTGCCTTTTAACAATAGACTGTCTCTTCACGCTGTACAGTCTCTTTTCACTCTCAGCATTCAGTCTACTTGGAGTTGAACTCCCTCATGTGGTGGTTTCCACAGACTTGGAAAACTTAATCTTTTTTTTTAATGTTTATTTATTTTGGAAGAGAGAGTAGGGGAAGGGCAGAAAGCAAAGCAGAGAGAGAGAATCAGGAACAGGCTCCGTGCTGTCAGCACAGAACCCAACACCAGGCTCGATTCCCTGAATCACCAGATCAATGACCTGAACCAAAATCAAGAACCTGACGCTTAACTGACTGAGCCACCCAGGAGCCCCAGAAAACTCACTCTTTCTGAACTCTCTTCCTTTCCCTTCCTCTCCTCAAGATGTCCTCTGGGTATCTAGGTAAATACGAACCCTTACCATATCCACTAAAGTGGGGAGAAGGGCCCTCAGCACACTCAGATCCTGTGGACCTCTGCTGCTTTCTATGAGGAGAGGGGCTTCAGCCCCTACAGTTAACATGAGAGATGAGACTGGCCCCATATGGCATCCTGGGATAATGTGCTGCCTGGACCAGCTACATAATTGTCAGGATTCAGGGTAAAATGAAAATGCAATATCCGCTTGTTCAGAAAGCAGGAAAAAAGTACTACCAAAGGTACTAAAATACTAAAGTTTTTCTTTTTCTTCTGAGGCCTCAGTCTTTATTTGTAATGGTGTTTTTTTGCTATTTAATATCATCTAAAGCAAAACTAAAATTTTATACTATTACTATGGCCTTTACCATTCATCTTTATATTGTGCAATACCAGTTTTAAATTAAAAATTTTAAAGCATGTGACTCCTATGCAAAATCACAGGAATTATACAACTTGTATTTTATAGATTGCACATGCATTTGTATTTTACTCATACCAAACAGTGGAAATGTTACATGAAACCAGCATTTTAATTTTACATCTTGATATGCTCACACTTTACCAACATTCTTGGTCTTCACCTTACTGATTAGTAGCAAGGGGCTAAATGTCAAAGGAACTATGGGTTGTGCTATCTCTTAGGTGTCATCATAAGAGATTAACTCATCTAGGAAAGTAACACAAGTAAGAAAGGATACTATAGGTCTTGGGTTGTTTGTGTTTCTTAGAATGCCACTGCTTTCTTTCTGCATTTGAAACAGGTCTGGCTCGAATGGAAAGCATGTCCTCTCGAGCTGTCAGCTCCTGCTTACTCAGACATGGACATAACATGCTTACCTTGTTGTTGCTTGGAGTCTTGCTAAAATCCCACACATTGTGGGTCCACTGGAAATCTGTGCTCCTGGTATATTGCAAACACTGTATGTATAGCAAATGGGTGGCATGGAACAGGAGACACACATATTACACATCTTCCATTGTCCTACTAGACTTCACGTACAAAAAACATAAAGATAAAATTAAGAATTCAAAACAGGAATAGCAAAGAATTAAATAAATGCTTGCATGGGGGCCCTTCTGATTGCGTGGATCTGGGCACATGATAAGCATTCTGTGGAACCTGCATAGCAAGCGTGACCTATGTTGTACTAGAACGAGGTCTGCAAGGACCGATGACACACGTGCGTATTACACATGCATGTTACATATCTCCTCTGCTCATATACACACTCCATTGTTCCACTGAATTTTATTTACAAAAGACAAGTTCAAAGATAACATTATTAAGAATGTCAAGATAATGACAGGTCACCATTAAAATAAGTGTGGGATCTTCTGAATTAGGGGTTTTATGAAGTTGCACAGGTCACACGTCCATGAGGCTGGGGCTGCTAATGTTTCCTGCCTGCTGGATGTGGTGGATAGAGCGGTTCTGCTTCAGCAGCCACCTTGGACCATGGGGATGAGGGCCACACCTAGGAATAGCAGAGAGGAAAGATAGGACGGACCTGGGTCTCTCATGCTTTGTCAGCCCTGGAGAGCCAACCTCTAGGCTCTTACATGAGAGAATAAATCTGTGTGTGTTTGTGTTCCAAGCCATGATTAAATTGTGCATTTTTAAGCTACTATAAAGCCAAACCCAACCCTATCTGATATAGCACTTTTGTGTCCTTTCCCCTGGGACACAGGAATTTCTGGATCCCTTGCAAGCCATTTGGAAGCCATGGGGAGCCAGAGAAGTGTCTTCTGGCTCAAATATCCAGCTATCCAGCAAACTCCCAACTGTGGCTGCTGAGCCATTTTCTGTGCCATATCTAAAGTGCACTCCTGGAAGATTTATCTTAGACAATGGGTTGACAAACTATATGATTGGGCTATTCACTTGTCTTATAAATAGAAGTTTTACTAGAACACAGCCACACTTATTCATGTACATATTGTCTATGGCTGCCCTGGGTTGTAACAGCAGAATTGAATACTTCCAAGATAGTAGTTACTATGGCCTTGGGAGATTTCATTCTCTGCAAATACCACTGGTTCTCCCACAGCTCAATCAACCTTGAAGGTTTCACCACCTTCCTTCTCTTTTTCCTCTTACAATCCTTCAGGCCAGAGACTCAGGCTTTCCCACAGGCAGGCTGATCAATATTTAACAATGGGCTCTCTGGGAGGACAGAAAAAGAGTCCTCATGTCTAGAGTTTGACCAAATCTGTGGTATAAGTATTCCCTCTGTGGCTATTTCAAGCTAACATCATGATGGCAATGAGGAGGTGGAAAGAGATGAAGACAGTCAGCTCTAGGGAGCAGTTGGACAGATCTAATACATTACTGGAGCCACTTCCTTTATGTCTGGACGGGGCTCTTACCCCAGTTTTGCATTTAATGGAGCCCTAAACTCTAATCGGCCAGGCCTGGCTTTTGCTATCCTAATTGCAGCTAAAGGAATCTAGAGAATTTAGTTCCCTGGCTTTAAGCATGGTTTTCCCCTTTACTTTGTCAAGGTTTATAATATATACATTCTGTTCTGTTCATGTCATTGCATGTTTTGTCTACAGATTGAGACTAAGATATTAAACCCCATATAAATCACATTGTTACAACATATAATTACAGTGTTATAATTGTGTAAATATAGTTTGCTACAGAATCAAGCAGTATGACTGGAGGTCTTAAGAACAAAACAGCCTTAGATTACTAAACATCTGTAGGTCAAAAGAGAATGTTCTAGGCCTGAAAATACAAACTGGTATGGGTTCATTTTCTCTCTATGTTTATATTTCTTTTTATACTCAGCTTCCACATTTAAAAACAAATTTCTTTTCTTTTTTTAATTACTTTGTTCAGTGTCTTAAGTGATTTCTTCATAAGCTGTGCATGAATGGTAAATTTCCTGACTCCCTGGATTTCAGAAAATGTCTTTATTGTGTCTTCATTTTGAGTAATAATTTGGCTGGCTACAGAATTCCAGATTCAAAGTAATTTTCCTGCAAAATCTGATGTCAGGCAGAATCGTATTTCTTCGTGTGTAAGCTGCTTTTTCTTTCTGGAAGAGCATATGATTTTCTTTTTATGCTTGAAGTTTGAAATTTTGTCCCAGTGCCCTTCAATGGGATATTTCTTTAGTATCCCCATTGGCCCTCTGTGGGTCCCTTAAAACATGTATTTGGTTTAATGCCAAAGTGTATTATGAGGAAAACAAAGACGGCAAAAAAGCAGCACCTAGGTGACTCCACTTAACGTTTTTTTAAAGCATAAAACAATACGATATCATACAAAGAGTGAAACAGTTCTGTACAGTGTAAGAATACAACGTATAGCTCTCCTTGGTCCTCGGTGACAATTCATCTCCCCATCCATTCTTATTGAGTCACTGGCTATCCATCCACTCAGGAAAGATGTTTTTACTGGCAGATATACTCATTCTTTTAAGAAGTACACACCATGCACACTTAGCGCCGTCAGCTTTCCCTCTTTGTCCTCGTGGCTGTACCATCATGAATCCTGCCGCACCTTGTTGGTGGGCGTTGAGACCTCTACCGTTTCACATCGCCATAAACAATACTGCAGTGAACACCTTTGAACAATTATTTATATCTTACATGCTTTAATGAGTATTTGCAAGGAATAAATTCCTAGCCATGACATTACTGGAATAGTGGGTAAGGACGTTTTAAATTCTGATCATATTTTGCCAATTTGCCCCACAAAATGTATGCACCATGCACAGTCTCAATAATATAACCAGAGTGTCTCATTCTCCATTTACTTGCTTTTACTGGGTACTGTCAAGCTTTGTAAGTGATAACAATTCGGAAAGGTGAAAACATCGATGTTTTCCTCTGTATTTCTTTAGCTGAATGTCTGGCTTAGTATTGTTTCCTGTCTTTATTGGCCATCTGAATTTCTTTTTCTTTTTTAAATTTTTGTTAATGTTGATTTATTTTTGAGAGACAGACAGACAGAACATGAGTGGGGGGAGAGCAGAGAGAGAGGGAGACACAGAATCCAAAGCAGGCTCCAGGCTCTGAGCTGTCAGCACACAGCCCGATGCGGGACTCAAACTCAGGAACCATGAGAACATGACCTGAGCAGAAGTCTGAGTTTCTATTTCCTAACCCCCATTCATGTTTATGGCCTCTGTGGATCCTTGCTTGAATGATTCCTGGGTTTCTTTGTGTCAAGAAAATGTCCTTTGGTGGCTTCCTCAATTGTCTCCTCCCTCTGTCTTCTCTTTCTCCTGCATCCAAACATCTAGATTTGTCCTTGGGTCATTTTATTTTTATCTCACATGTTCCATCTGTTGGTCTTTTTACTCTGTTTTGAAAGAAGTGTTTTTCAATGTTATCTCTCCACATTCAGCTTGTGGTTACAAATTTTCCATTATTATTTTTCAAAAATCGAAGTAGTGTATGATGATTATTTCATAAATAAAATATGGCTTTATGGTTTATAGATAGCACTGTCCTGCAATTTCTTACTCCTGATACCCTTTCCTAAACTCTTAAGCTATTTTTTTCCAGTATGTACTAGTGTATTTCTCAACTCTAGACATTATCTTTTGACTTCTTATTACAAAAGGTAAATGATTAGTACGAGTCTCACCTCCATGCCCCCACTGCCATTCTCTCCATCCTGCTGTGACTGCTGTGACCAAACTTTTTGTTACATTATTAGTTACTTTTAGGGAGGTAATATAGGAGTATAATAAAACTATATATATAGGAGTATAATTTATGTCTGACCCAAAGAGTTCATTATGCTTATGTTTCCTTTGTCTCTTTTTTTTCCTGGAGTTAATAATTACCTTAAAAAAATATTTGGCTTAGTTTTCTATATACCTTTAAGGTCTTCTAAACCCTCCAAATTGTAAAAGATTTGAATTTGGAAGAGCCCTTTTCCACAGGCTCCTTCCTTTGTTTCTCTCCTCCTTGAGATTTGAAGACAGAGCCAAGAAAGACAGGACCAGTGTGTCTGGGGGAGAAAAGAGGCAGGAAAGGCCAGGGGCCTGGGAAGGGAAAAACAGATCCACAGCAATCCTGGACTTGGAACCTTAGAATTTTGTTGTCTGACCTCAGAATGTCTCTGCAGAAACATTTTCAATGGTGCGTGGTTCCCAGCCTGTCTCCCACACCAGCCCATCCCAAGCTGTCCTGGACCTTTGTGGGAGAGGTATAATTCTGTAGGCAGTGTAACTTTTCAAACTACCAAGAAAGCAGAAACATTGAAGCACTAACAATTTTACATTTATCTTGAATGGTGATGCTGGAGGCAGAGAGAGCCTGTGACAGTTGATGCTTGGTGCAGGCTGAAGGGGACCAACGGCAGGCCCTCAATGCCTCCAGCAGAGCAAATGGGGTGAGATGGGTGGGAGAGAAAAAAAGAGCCCAAGTCGAGAGAAGGGGAAGCTTGAACCTGGGCAGGATACTTCCCTGACCTCAGCACCCATCCTCCTCTACCCCTAATTTTGTTAGCCCTGCCCAGCACATAGTATGTGTTTAAGAATTACTGTAAGCAGTGGGTACTGTAAGCTCAGTGGGCCTCTCAAGGCTGTTAAGATGAATATCCATAAATCAGAGATAAGTTAGGGGCAGGGTGTGGAGCATAGGAACAAATGGTCCATGCCATTTGATCTTTCAATTCATCTGGACAAATGTGTAAATTCTTCCAGACTCTGGAAGGACTGAGAGTCCCGTAAGGACACTACCAGCAGTTGGCGGATCCTGTGTGTGCCTCTCTGGGCCACCAGTTTCTCTCTCCTTATCCATTTGCAAACCTAGGTGAAATCCGCATCCCCTTTTGAAGGTAGTGAGGGGAAAGCTGGAGAACATTCAGAGGATATTAGTTTTTCATAGAACTGAATGGAACATAGAACAGTTGGATAGAATCCCAGTTATGAAGCAGGGTTTGAGAGAGTGCAGCTCATACGTTTTTCTGATTTACCCTGAACTATGCAGATCCAGGCATATTCCAAAGAGCTGAATGGATACACCTCTGGCAAGGCCACCTGAATAGAGGAATCCTTACTCTACCAGGCCCTGGCTTTACACACTTGCAAGTATTCTGTCCTGGTGGCCTCAGGGAATACAATGATTAGTCTCAGGCTACCAGTCTAGACTGACCTCCCCCCCCCCCCAATCCCCACTAGGTAGGAACCAGCACTGGTCTCTATTTGAAAGCATCTTGATGGGTGTTTGTTCAATTTTGTTAACTCTGCCCAGCACATAGTGAGTGATCAATAGGTAATTGTTGTTTGAATTAATAAACTCCTGCCCTCTCTGAGAGTTTGTTTCTGCAGTGTAATTACAGGAATAAGTGACTCTGGTTTTCCCTTTGTCACTACTGCTCCCTTCTAGGATGTGCCCTGAGCATCTCCCATAGCTCTCTGCCTTTCTACTGTGATTGTGCTTGTGCACTTACATACCCACCTGTGGACACACACACACAGGCTCACACTTCCCACACCTATTTTGGACATGTTCACGCTCATCCATATCTATTAGCACAGAAACACTTGAGTTCCTGCTTAGGATCTCACAGTCTCCCTCCAGGGCTGTGCCTGCAGATATTTTCCAGTACTTTTTGAGGTCTAGAGGCATCAGCATCAATCATCATGACAACCATCATAGCACAAGTTCTTCCTAAGTGCTGGGCACTATGTACTAGTTTTCATTCATCATCTCATTTACCGCTAGCAACAGCTCTAAAAAGTAAGTCTGGTTATCCTATTTTAACATTGAGAACACTAAGCCTCAGGCAAGTTAATTTGCCTAGGATTATGCAGATGAGCCCAACTAGAAACCCATGTCTGTGCAAATAACCATGCCATGATACTTGACCATCAAGGTGAGGTTTGGCAAGTAGGAGGGATGCTGAGGTTCTGAGGCATGGCATGTCCTAGCCACCAGGGGCTGCTGTTTCCCCATGCTCATGCCAGGAACCTGGCTGCTGTCCCCCCCCCCATAGACCTCAAAAATAGTCCAAGCTTGGACCAAAAAGCCTAAGGGAGTCCCCCAAACTCTATGTGCCCGTGCCCACCCCCACTTACCATGGTCTTCAACATGGTCTTTATCCTACCAAAACCACAGCCCAATAAAAGGGGGCATGAGGAGGTTATCAATTACAGATGCCAAAGTAGACATCTAAACTGGAACATGTGATTGTTCTGCCCTGTCTGAATTTCTTCCAGTTGTAGGGGTCTGCCTGCCTGATTTTCAGGGGTGTGGCTAACTGTTGGGTCCCCTTCCTGAGATAGGAAGGCTGGCTTCCAGGGATGTGAGTCCCTGGGGTGGGAGGATCCAGTTAGGTCAGTGGTGTCCATCTTGAGGTATGCAAGATGATGTTGGAGGTGCAGGAGGAAAATACTAGAACTTTTATTTACATATTTATATTTTTAATCTGAAAATAAGAATACAGTTTCACTAATATTTGATGTACAGATTGATGCTAACTCCCTCATTGGGTTGTATGTCCAGTAACCCTGTTAGAAAAGTATGTGTGGTATCCTGAAGAAAGAGTAGGGGCACCGTCTAGGACCCAGTATGGTCTATGTGTTCCCAGAGGACTGCAGTTACAGAGTATATTATATAATTTAACTATAGTAATCCTTTTGGCACAGACAAGTAGCTTGTACAGATTCCTATATAGAAACCAAGGTTCAAAGGTAAAACTAACTGCACAAGTGAACAAGAGACAGATCAATGACTGAGCTGTCACTTCCTCTCCTGGTCTGAGCTCTCAGCTGCCTGATTACATAAAAACAATGACAGTCTGAACAGATCTGACAAGACATAAGTCTCCCAATTTCAAACCTGTCAAAACTATTTGAAATTATATCTGTTATCATTTATGATGAGCCTTGCTATTGATATCAAAAATAACTGCCTTATGTCAGTGGTAGCTAGTGATAGGAATCTGACTGTATGCTATGTTGGGTGCAAGCAAAAACAGGCTTGGAGGCTGAGGTGCAGATCGAAAGAGTTTGGTGATCACCAGTATGTGTGGCCATTAACAGTTCATTGTTCCTGTCCTGACAATTCTTAGAGTGTGCTGTGGGCTAAGGGCCTTGGCATTGGGTTTGGGGAAGATTATTGCCAACACTGTACAGGTGCCAGACACTGGAACTATGACCCTTTGAGATTTGGTTCAGATTCCAATGGGGGCATTTTAAATCAGGTGGTTTTTGTTTGTCTTTAATGTGCTTCATGTGTGTCCAGTTCCTGTAACAGGAGGAGGAAGAAGAGGTGGAGAGGGAGGTGCTAGCCCTCTGTTACATGGCCTGCTTCCATGCTTGCTGGCATATGTTATGTCTACTTTGCAGGACTCCCAAGGGTACACCCTGGTTTACTGTACATGTCCCCATCCTGCACGATGGAGGGGAGTCCCCCTACTTCCTTTCACAGGCAAAAGATTTTTTTTTTTTAATCTCATGGGATTTATTCAAACCTTGACAGAGGGAGAGTTCATTCTAAGTGGACTTACTGAGAACAGATGTTAGGTTGTCTTTATCTGTTCTTACCAAAGCGTAGTCCAAACCAATGGCATCAGGATCCTATAGGACAGATTTTTTCTTTTTTTTTTTAATGCTTATTTTATTTTTGTGAGAGAGACAGAATATGAGAAGGGGAGGGGCAGAGAGAGAGGGAGACATAGAATCGGAAGCAGGCTCTAGGCTCTGAGCTAGCTGTCAGCACAGAGCCCGATGTGGGGCTTAAACCCACAAACTGTGAGATCATGACCTGAGCTGAGGTTGGATGCCCAACCAACTGAGCCACCCAGGTGCCCCCCCCTTTTTTTTTTAAGTTTTTAATGTTTGTTTATTTTTGAGAGAGAAAGAGAGCAAAGTGGGAAGGGGCAGAGAGAGAGGGATGCAGGGCTCAAACCCATGAACCACAAGATCATGACCTGAGCCAAGTCGGACATCAACTGAGTCACCCAGGCACCCCTGCTTAGGACAGTCTTAAGCATGCAGATTTCTGGGCCCTATTTGAGCTCTCCCAACTCAGAATCTATGAATGAACCAAGGCGAATACATTTTAAACAAACCCTTCCCCTCTCTGATCCCACCAACTGGTGATTCTGAAGCGCTCACATTTAAGAAATACTACTTTATAAAATGATACTTTGGGAAATTATAGTTTTTCAAAGAGTTTATTATTTCAATTCATGTTTCTTAAGATGGGATAGGTAGGGCCTGGTAGCCTCCAAGAATGTTAAGCATAAAAATGGAGTGAGACCCAGAGGGGTATCAGCCATTCACCTAAGTGTACCCCGGCATCCACAGCAGACAGGAGCTGGCCCTCTGTCCCCAGTTCTCCTGTACATGCTGGCCATGTGGGTTTTGAGGAGCGAGACCAGTGAAGAGGGACCTGACTTGCAGCAACTCCATGGCAAGGGGGTAAATTTCAGAAGCAAGTACATCCCTGAGACCAGCTGCCGGCTTGGGCCCAGTGGAAATTACAGTCCCACTCATCTTTACCAAGTGACCTTGGAACTCAAGGGTTAAAGGCTACCCAATCTAACCACATGACCAGCACAATCCAGGGGGATTATTTTAGCAAAAAATCAGCACAGTGGCCTGCAGGTCTCAGAATATTATAGAGCACTCTCCAGTTGAGGCAGCAGTTAGAGCTCCCCGTGCAGGACAGTACCGCTCCTTCAGGACTTGACTGGAGAATAGCCCCTTCCAGAAGACCCAATCTGCTGACACTCTGCCCTAGCCTGGCACCCCTCCTCAGTCCTCCCATAGCACTCTGGGCCTGCCTCTATCTTGTCGCCTTTCACAAACTGCATTATATAGGCCAGGTTGGGTGTCTGCCTCCTCACAGTGGGCAGTATCCCGGGGAGAGGAGGGACAGCCCGGATTCAATAATGTCTATAAAATGAACATGCTCATCATCGGGGCTTCTCTTGCAGCTAACTTGAGTCATTATCACCTCAAGCACACTCTGACCCCACTGAGACAGAGCTCTGGCACCGCCATTGGATGAACTGCCAGAGTGGTGTGAGATGTTTAGAATGTCCATTTTCTGTGTCATGAGGAATAGGCGGATCTGGAACCAGGGCTGCAACCTCAAACCATGGCCACTTGCCACCTTGTCACTCTGGGCCTATGTCCAGATGTTGTAGGTAGGAAGAGTGTTGGCCCTGCCAGGTTGGAAGGAGCTGCTGTATTTTCCTCCTCATGCAGTCTGAGAAACCACCCAAGCCATGTTAGCCAGCTCTTAAGCCTGGCCATCAATCCAGCTCTCCTGACTCCCCGCCCTTTCCTGCAGCTGAGACAAACAAGAGTTTGACTTCTGCTTTCCCACCTTTTCTGGCAACATTCACAACCCTCCCTGCTGATGAGCAATGCAATTCCAGGCATGCTTCATTGTTGACTTCCCAGGTGTCACTTTAACCACAGGGTGAGTCCTAACTGGTGGTGGGATGAGAAACATGCAGATTTCTACGGGCAGACAGTATTAGGCTGCAGCGTCTTTGCCACTAGGAAAGATACATGTCAACAAACTGAGAGTGGGTGAAAGCCCACACCTTCCCAGCCCTGCTCAGCATTCACAGTGAGCAGGTATCTGGGGAGACACGTTTCCTGTCCCCTCAAGCAGAAGGAAGTAAATAGTACACCCTCCTCTCCTTCATGTTCCTGGAGGGTAGAAGCAACTTAAACAGTACAGCCCAGTCCTGGTTTGGGGTAAAAGCATTTCTTTAGGTACTGTGTCAGTGGTATTTAATGATGGTGCAACTGTATGGATACATGTGATGTGAGTGGTTTCTGCACCGTGCTGGGGGCGGGGGCCAGGGCAGGGGGGCTTTCAACTTTCGTGGGCCTCAGTAGCAGTGACCCTTGCTAAGAGACAATGCTGCTTTTCTCCCCTAGGGGCGAATGTGCAGACCTGCAGACTTACATATCTACTCGGCCCATTTTTTCATAGTATCCACCTAGAGCCACAGGGACTTGGGACATGCTGCACTTCCTTGCCTTAAGCCCACCTCTGAACAGCCAGAAAAGTAACTGTGTAGGTCCTGGGTGACTGGACCAGGATGAGGCCTCAGTTTCTTCATCTAGGTCTCTAGCCCCGAGGATGCCTGTGGGTTGGACATGGCACACAAGCGGAAGGTCAAGGCCAACAACTTGGGTATAGGATGGGAAGCTAGGAGAGGAAGTAGTCTTGGAGTTGGGATTTTTGCTATTAGACGCCTGGAGGGCCACTGGTTTTCACCTGATTTGACTGGCAGCAAGTAACAAAAAACAAAACAATAGTGGAGAGAAGCCAAGTTACTGAGATGGAAGCAACAAAAGGCACGCTGGAGTCCTAATATAGTGCCCGGAAGTTGGGAGCTTCCCGGGGAGCAGGAAGGAGGAGATTCTCAGACCTAAAGTGCAGGCAGCCTGCAGCCAGAGAGAGTGGGAGGAGACGGGGAAGGCGGGAGCGGCTAGCCAAGGGCCTCCAGTGCAGGGCCTAGTCGCCCGCCACAGCCCCGCCGCCAGGGGTCGCCCACTCGGCCTGACACCCGCCCCCCCGCGTGCCGATGGGCGGGGCGGGGGCGGGGCCTGGGGGCGACCCCGGGG
>NC_043704.1:125781994-125876658 GCF_006229205.1 Suricata suricatta | reverse complement strand
TGTCCCCTCCCGTCGGGGAACGCCAGGCAATGGCTTGTGGGGAGAGGCCACCCCACAGAACCAGCAGCACGACCAGGTGGAGGACCGGACCCTGAGGGCTGTCAGGCCAGTGGGGAACTCAGCACCAGGCCCAGGGCAGGGGTGCTTTGAGACCAAGTGTGGTTTAAGGAGGGAAACCAAAAGTGATTACTGAGGCACTCATAGACAGGGCCGACCGTCTCTACCACCAGCCTTAAGGGGCACAGAATTCAGACTCTAAGATGTCTTTAGGGCATATCGTGGGTGGCAAGGTCTGGAGAGAGGAAGGAAAAAGCAGATGATTCAATCCGGGATCAGGTGCTCTCTGACTGGCCAGAGAGTGATGGAATACCCAAACATAAGCATTTCATTCATTCAACAAATATTTAGTGAGACTCTGCTCTGTGTTAGTCCCTAAGCTAAATTCTGAGGACACAGAAGTGAGCAAGGCTTCCCCTGACCTTCGGGAGCTGACCTTCTGATCCTGGAGACAGTTACTGAAACACCCAGAAGGAACAAGGAAGCCCAGGGGAACACAGAGGAATAACCCAGATTGTGGGGGAGATCCAGGAAGGCTCTTCCAGGAAAGCTGCAAAGGGACCTGAAAGGCCAATAGGAGTTAGCCCAAAAGAGGGCGAAGGGTGTACTAGACAGAGGGAATCTGTGTGTGAAGGCCCAGGGAACAGAGTGCCTCCCAGGCAGAGTCTGGGTTTGTCCTCCCTGAAGGTGCTTGCCAGATGGCCCCCTGAGTCAAGGATCAGGGTGTCTACCTCAGGTACATGAATTAGTTTGGTTTATGGAGCCCCATTCTGCCAAAGGCCCAGGAGCTTGCCTATGAGGGATGTAAAGAGGATTGGGCCTCAGTATGCTGCTCTGGAGTACTTATGGAGATAAGGCCCCTAAGACATCTGGCATGGAGCCTAGTACCTAGTACCTAGTACCTAGTGCTCAGTAAACCTTGGCTGCTCTTTCAACACATGGCCTGATTCATTAACTCCTTCTCTTCCCTTCAAGACAGCCATCTCTGCCTCTGAAAAGGGCAGCTGTCCTCCATCCCTTCATCTCTGAGGAGGTATACAGTGGAGGGGTACACGCTGTAGGGCTGGTCAGGGAACTTCCTGTTTTCTTGTCCTTCCCTGGTTGAGGAGGGGGAACTTGCAGGAGATGAGATGGGTGTGGCTGGCTGTGGGGAAGGCCCTGGAATATATCTGGGGAACCTGGTACTGCAGGTGTTGGGGGCTAGGAGCAGAGAAGGGCCTCCCCTGGAGGTGTGGTGTGGGAGGGTGACCTCAGCTGAGAATAGGGTGAACGAAGCAAGGGGGGGTCAGGGCCATGAAAGATGGACTTGGGCAGTAGTCCAGGAAAGCAGAGATAAAGCCCAATAAGAGCTGAAGTGGGGAGGATAGAAGGCAGCAATGGGAGATAGACTGAGACCAGACTCAGTTGCTTGGGTGCAGGATGGGGCCAGGACTCTGAATCCACCACTAGATCTGCTAAATCTTCACCTGGGGTGGGTCAGTATGGATGTGCACGCTCATGGGAGGCCGCAGGAGATCATGCCCTCTATGTCCCAAATGTCCCTGAGTGATAGAACAGGAATGTTTACTTGCAGAAATTCCTTGTCAGGCCTCCTTCCCAGGATTGCACTGGGACCTGAATTCTTCTGTACAGAGGAAAAGTGCAGACCTTGGAATGGCCTCTCCAGCATTGTTCCTTGGCAAACACAGGAAGATGGGTTTCCTTTAGCTTTGTGGTGCTGACATCTGAATCCGGACCCATCCCCCAGCCTTCGGGGTGGGGGCAGGGAAGCAGAGGACAAGGCAAGCCATGGAAAATAAATAGCCACCTCTGCTCCTCTGACTTATTCCATGTTCTTAGAATTTCCTCCTTTGGATTCTGGCTTTGTTATTTTAAAATTCCATGCATTGGTTAGGGCTGGGAAAATCCCTGATTGCCGTTGCTGTGGAGAGGCAGCTCCACATTGGAACACAGTCCTGGTGCCCCAAGAGAAGTGGCCCAGCCAGTAGGCCTGCAGCCCACTGTCCAAGTGCACTCCTGAGTCAGCCTGTGTGCCGGAGGCTCTTGGGGCTGGGTGTGGGCGCCTCCGCGTGAGCATGTGCTAGCCCCACAGTGGGGACGTGGCAGTGTTTTGGTTCCAGCTGTCTGGGCCAGGGCCAGGTCAGAGTAGGGATGGCTCCACTGGGAAATGGTGGGGACCTCCAAAGGGGGCTCCAGGTGGGCCTGTGTGGTGCATACACTGAGAAAACTCTCTGGCCCACCAGAGAGCTATCCCATGCCCAGGGCTGCCTTTTCTCCTGGGCTCTGTGTGGTGGATACAGGGGCTTCCCTGCTCATCAGGGCTTGTCCTTTTGTCCTCCTCTCTTAACATTCCCCACAAGAATGATCATTGTGGTGTTTCCTTCCTTCACCAATTCATTCGTTCATTCACTTACTTGACCAATATATACTGAATGCCAACCAGGTGTTGAGCTCTGTGCTTGGGTACTGGAGATACAGACAAATAAGGAAAGTGGAACAACCATAGGATACCAACAATTAATGATATAAAGTATGGACTGTTCATCATGTGACACAGGACTGGGACTAGGGTGAAGCCAGTGAGGGTCTTGCCTTGGGTGCAGAATGTAAGGGGTGCCAAAAAACACCATAGTCAAGAGACATAGTATTTTAACAAATAAAAACCAATCCATGGTGAGCAAAATAGCAAAACTTTAAATAAAGGTAGGATCAGAGGCTGTGGGTCGCTCAGTTAGTTGAGCAAACGACCCTTGATTTGTGCTTAGGTCATGATCTCACAGTTCATAGGATCAAACCTCACATTGAGCTATTTACTGATGGCATGGAGCCTGCTTGGGATTCTCTCTCTCAAAGTTCTACAGTAGGCCTGTTGTGACTGGAGGGAAAAGAAACATCAGTGATACTGATCCTGTGTTCAGAATTGAATACAGCTTTGGCAGAATATCAGCTGAGCATTAAAACATGTCATGGAGGTTAGTTTATTGGCATAGAGAGAAACTCAGGGTATATATTGTTGAGTGAAAGGTGGAAGACTACAGAACCATATCTAAAGTATGGTCCTATTAAAAATATATTCAGATCCTGGAAATTGTAAGAGCATAACCTGAGATGTTAATAGCTTTTTTCTCTCTCTTGTTGCCTTCCTTTGGTCTGTCTGTGTTTCCTGGTTATTTTAACAGTGAATCTATAATACTTGTATGATTTTCTTAAGGATGTTTTTTAAAATCCCAAGGAAGTTGAAGCAGAGCATCTTAGTCTGTACAGCACAGCTGGTCACTGGCTTTCTGACTTGTGAGAGGCTGGGGAACTCCCCACATCAACCCCTTCTCGAGGCTGGCGAGGGAGAAGGCCCAAAACAACCACTCCTACTTTCTAGACGAGAAAGGCAAGGCCCATTGAGGCAAGGGGGTTCAGAGAAGAGTTCAAGTTCAAGCGAGGTGGAGCCAGCGTTTGCCTGCTGGTCTGTCTGCTGGAATCCACATCACCCTTAGCATGGCACGCTGAGTTCTTGCTTCACAGCTTCTTCCAGGCTAAACTTCTTGGTGTCTATTCTTTGGGGCCAACCCCTCTCCACTGACCTACCTCTTCCACTGGTGCTTTTCTCTTTCTACAGAGCATAACCATAGGTAGAAAACCTGCAAGAAATATCTGGGTAGATGTGACCAGCCCCTCTCCGGGCCCTCAGTGAATGACAAATGGCCTTGTGAGTGACTGAGTGAAAGAATGAGAAAGTGTTTCCAATGTTATGTTTTTCTCTCTGGCATACTCCTCCACCCCAACCTCCCCACCCCCTGCCCCACAGACTGGCATGAATCATAAGTAATTCTCTAAAGCCCCCATCTGCCTGGAAGAGCCTTGTGGTATTTCTTAGAGTTCAGAAGCCATCAGCCCTACATGCCAGTAGGCTTTGCTATTCCCCACCCAACCACAAGCTTATTGCCCATCCCCTGGGGAAGGCACTGAGAAGAGAGCATTCCAGGCAGGCAGAGGTATCACTTCTGGAAGCCATGGCTATCCTGGATAATGCTCACACAAGCCTCAGACCTGAGACCCTCCTGAATGCTCTGTGACCTAGCAGGACTACTGTCTTAAGCATCATGCCTGTGGGGGCCAAAACAGAGACATTTTCTCTCCTAAGAGGTGGACCCCCAGGCTCCAGCCCACCCTTAGCAGTGTGTGGTCTCAACTTGTCTGTTGAATGCTGTAAAGCAGGGGTGTCCTTCTTTCTAAGCATGGGTATGACAGAGTGCATTTCCCAAAGACAACCCTGACAGTATTTCCTGTGCAGCCAACTGTGGCTGTGTAACCAAGTCATGGCCAATGGCATGTCAGTGGAATCATCATGTGGAAATCTCTGGGAAGTTTCTTTCAAAGGGAGGTGGAGTGCCCTTCTCACCCCTTTGTCCATCCTGCTGCTGCCTGTAATACAGATGATGCCTAGAGCTCTAGCAGCCTTCTTGAACCATGAAGACTTGGGGTGAGGGAAAGCCCTGACAACTCCTGGGAATCCAGATGCTATGAAAGAAAAGATGAACATTTTTAACTAGATTAGAATTTTAAACTTTTTGTGGCAAATGATAACACAAAGACAACAGATAAAGAGAAGTGGAAGCTATATTTACAAATCAGGACAAAGGGTGCAAAGAACTTCTACAAATTGACCAGAAAAAGAAAAATCCAAAAGAAAACACTGGCAGTTTATGGGAGAGTAGTTCTAAAGAGCCAAAAAGTTTTGAGAAATTGCTAGTAGTTAGTGAAATGTTTAGGTCACCCTGAAAAATAAAGGAAAAGGATTGCTAATACCTGTTGCTAGTGGGCCTGCAGAGAAAGAGATATTCAAATACACTCATGATAGAAATGTACATTTTTATAGTCCTTAAAAAAATCAATCTGGCAACATCAATGAAAAATATTATATAAGGTTAATAATTTTATACATTGTAACTTGTATAAGTTACATGTATAATAGTATATTTTGTCCATCAATATATTCTTTTTTTTTAATGTTTTATTTATTTTTAATACAGAGAGAGACAGAGCATGAGATGGGGAGGGGCAGAGAGAGAAAGAGACACAGAACTGGAAGCAGGCTCCAGGCTCTGAGCTAGCTGTTAGCACAGAGCCTGACGCGGAGCTCGAACCCACAAACGTGAGATCTGACCTGAGCCGAAGCCGGAGGCTTAACTGACTGAGCCACCCAGGCGCCCCCGTCAATATATTCTTTATCATCTGTCCTCAAATATCTATACAAGAATGATAATTATTACAGCATTGTCCATAGTATCCAAACTTGGAATCAAAGTCAATGTCCACTCATAGGCAAATGGCTGAATAAGTTATGGGGCATTTTCTATACCTAAGGATATTAGACAGCCATTAAAAAGAATGAACCATGGGGCGCCTGGGTGGCTCAGTCAGTTAAGCATCCGGCTTCGGCTCAGCTCATGATCTCATGGTTCGTGGGTTCAAGCCCCATGTCAGGCACTGTGCTGACAGCTCAGAGCCTGGAGCCTCTCTTCAGATTCTGTGTCTCCCTCTTTCTCTGACCCTCCCCTGCTTGCACTGTCTCTCTCTGTCTCTCAAAAATAAATTAAAAAATAAATTAATTAAAAATAAAAATAAATAAATAAAAAGAATGAACCAGAGGGGTACCTGGTGGCTCAGTTGGCTGAGTGTCAGACTCTTGTTTTGGCTCAGGTCACAATCTCATGGTCATGGGATTGAGTCCCTCATTGGGCTCTGCACTGAGTGTGGAGCCTACCTTAGATTCTCTCTCTCTCCCTCTTCCCCTTTTCCCTGTTTATGCTCATGTGCTCTCTCTCTTTCTAAAGAAAAAAATAATAATTAAATAAAATTTTAAAAATCTAAAAAAAAAGAATGAACCAGAGATATACCAGTGATATATCTTTTTCTTTGATATAATTTTGAAAAAATTGATATATTTTCTTTCTTTTGCTATTAATGAGTAAGAAAAGCATATACAGTATTTAGGTAAAACAATTATTTAAAAACCTATGTATGCATATATGTATTTTGTTAGTTTGGGTCCTCCAAGAATCAGTGACCAAAATGGGATTTGATTTGCAAAAGGTTTTATTGAGAAAAACTCCTATGAGTAAACAATAGGGAGTTTGCTGGAGGAGGCTGGGTAGGCATCAAGCTGAGAACCTCAGGGCAGTTCTAAGAAAGGAGTCCTTGAGCACAAGTCCCAGATTCTTAGAGTCCTGTGTCCTGGGAACAGGTTTGCCTTCGTGTCCCTGCCCTGCTCCGTCACTGGCTCAGAAGCCTGGCCTCAGTGCAAACACTACCAACAGAGGTCAGAGAGATGCATATTCTGTGCTGCTCTGTATTCACACGTGAGTGTGCTTGAATGTGTGTGTCTGTATATGGACAGAATTGTGTATGTGTATATGTTTATATACATGTGTATATGGGCATAGAGACAAGTATGGAAGGATATGCACTAGGTTGTTACATGGGTTTTTGGTGTTGGGGAAGTCCTACACACACACACACACACACACACACACACACACACACACACATTACACTAAATCTAAAATTCCAGATTCCTATATTCAACTGCCCACACAACATCAGAAGAAGCATCTCAATCTTAACACTTTTAAAGAATGAATCTCAAGTCTCCCCCAGCCCTGCACTGACGCAACCCTGCTCTTCCACCGCCCTCCCCATTCTGAACCCCACTTCTCTATAGGTGCCCTGTTGTCTTCCCACAGGAGCTCTTTAGGCCCCTTTCTACATGCCAGCCCTTCTGGAATCTGACCACCACTTACTTGTCTTGCCATGGGTCTTTCCTCCTTTATTGCTCTAGGTACTCAACAGGCACTTAGCTGATGTCCTTTGGTCTGGGGACATTTTCCTGTGATATTTTTACATATCATTTCCCCCAGCCCCTTTTCCTCTGTACTGTCTTTTCACATTGGGCCTCCTGACCAAGCTTCCACATTTTTTTTCTCATCTTTCTTTTCCTGTCCTTTCTCTTTTTATTCTTCTCTCTGGATGATTTTTCTCACTGCTGAGTCTTTCTCTTAAATCTTGTCTGTTTTTATTTTTGAATCATATTTTTAATTTCTAGGAAGTTTTCCCCCCCACCTTAAAAAAAAGAAATACAATCCTGATCTGGTTTAATGGAAGCCATTTTCTCACCTCTTCAAAGATATTATTGTTTTTCTTTTTCTTATTTTTATTTAATTTATTTTTTAAATTTACATTCAAATTAGTTAGCATATGATTTGAGGAGTAGATAAATTAATACCCCTCACCCATTTAGCCCATCCCCCCTCCCACAACCCCTCCAGTAACCCTCTACTTGTTCTCCATATTTAAGAGTTTCTTATGTTTTTTCCCCTTCCCTGTTTTTATATTATTTTTGCTTTTCTTCCTTTATGTTCATCTGTTCTATATCTTAAAGTCCTAGTATGAGTGAAGTCATATCATGTTTGGCTTTCTCTGACTGACTAATTTTGTTTAGCATAGGACCCTCTAGTTCCACCCACGCAGTTGCAAATGGCAAGTTTTCATTCTTTTGGATTGCCAAGTAATACTCCATATACATACATACACATACACCATGATATTATTGTTTTTCTTGACATTTTCTTTCACTCTGTGTGTTACCCTTTGTCTGCTTTTATTCTCTTTCTTCGTTGTGGCTTCTATCTTTTGTGTTGGGTGTTTTCTCCAGTGATGGGTGATTGTTACATATCTGTTTGTAATTCTAGAGGAGTGCCAAGAAAGTCTAACTGGAAACTCTGTGTGCTTAGGTAGAGCTGTGCTTACCTGGGGGATGGTAGGAACACCCAGGAGTTGGTTTGGGGGGATCTGTTTCCCTGTATCTTTTCTCTGAGTCCATTCAGTTTCTTCTGAGAATGGTGTGGTCCACTGGTCCATAGTGTAGAGCATCAGTGACTGGGTAGCTGGCTGGCAGTGGTTGGAGGTGTGAGGAAAAGGGGGACTGGTAGGTTTGCCCTTCACGTGTCGACTCTCACTCAATCCCATTTTCAGTGCTGAGTCATCCAACTTCTCACCCTGCTGTGCCTGGTGTTCCTATACTGAGCATCCCTTGGGTTTAACTTCTCTCTATAGTCTCCTCTGGGTGCCTGGTGCTTCTATACCCAACATCCCTGGGGGTTAACTTCTCTACAGTCTCCTCTGGGGGAGTGACCAAAATAAGCTAGCCCGCTGTCAATCTGGGGAGGGAATCAGGGTGTAACTGCTCCTGCTTTCCTCTCCAACCCCTTCCACAGTGCCTGGGTCCTGATTCCGGGGTCTCCTGGGCGTGACAGGTGGGCTTATCATGGGCAGCCCTGCTGGACGGGCATTTGGCATTCAGCTTGCCCATCTGCCACTTCTCATCTTCTATTACGCACAAATACCTTTCATCTGTGAGTTTCTCCTTCCTCCTCCTACCAGCTAAGGGCCCTTGTCGGATTGTATTTATATTTTTGCACTATGTATATATATATGTGTGTGTGTGTGTGTGTGTGTGTGTGTGTGTACATATAATTCTGCAGTTTGCTTTCTTTACTCAACACTAGGTTGTGGGCATGTTTTGTACCACCACATTCAGGTCTATCCACGCCCTGAACTTATTTCACTATCCCCCTATCACTCTGACCTGGGGCTTGTTCTGAATTTTCACCCTTGCAAACAGGGTTGCTGGGAACTTCTTGTGCAACCTCCAGGGGACTGACGTTTCATGCACCCTGCTCGCCATCCTGACCCTCAATCCATGTGGATCCTGCCACTCCTAGAGGGATCAGACACCCTCACTTGGAGTCTCTGCTGGGAGGTGTGCCCAAGGAAGAGTCCAGAGGGTGGCTCCCGCCCTTCCGGAAGGAAAGATGTGCAGGACGATACTGGTGAGAGAGCCTGGCTTCCCTGCGAATCGGCCCATCAGAGTGCCTGTCACTGAGTCACTCTCATTATCTCCACTTTTGTAGGGAGGAGACTTTGCCACTGTGCCCAGGGCAGCACCGTGAGTCAGAGAGGAGGCTCTGGTCCCACCTGCCCCCACCCTCAGCCCTGGTTCCCAGGTCCAAGTTCCCAGGCAGCCTGCCACAGAGATGCCAGTAAGAGGGTGTTCAGGCTTTAAGATGACCTGCCAACCTGGGCTGGAGAGGTCTTCATGGTATTTATTTATGTGTTGAATAAGTAAGATATCCACAGACTCATGGATTCAAATACAGTGAAATTGACCCTCACATTCCTGTGGCACAGCCACATATCTCCTTTGATTAGAGGCAACTGGCACTAGTTTCTTATTCTTCAAGAGATACTTCCATGGGGAAAAAAAAGATGAATAAAGATTCATAATTCCTTAGTATGCCCTTGGGGGCAGTTGTTCTGGGGAATTGAGAAGTCAAGGTGTGTACAAAAGTAGTGTGAGTGTATATTAGGTCAAACCCCAGCAGAGTCTGTAATAACACATGCCAATATTTCTGCACCAAGTAGGTTAAATAAAGCCATAATCAGCCTTAAGTGAGCTCAGTTCAATTCAGGCTTTGCTACCAGATGTGTTTGCACCAAATTTATTTTTTTTAAACTTATTTTTTTTAGTGATTTTTGAATTTCATAATTGTGGATAAGGCAATGTGGACTTATGTTTATACTGTTCCTTATTTAAAAACTTATAGTAGTTTTCTGAACACACTGGATCAGTACTAAAGAACATCTTGGTTATTTTTTTGCATCCACATAATATTGCATTATCCCTATGAACCATAATTAATTTAGCCTGTTTGTGGATATTTGGGTTATTTCCAGTTTTCTCCCCAGCTGCATCAGTGCTGTGATGAATAACACAGTACACTCGTTTAGCACTTGTGCAAGTGTATCTGTAGGATAAATTCCTGACAGTGGCATTGCTGGGTCAATTAATAATGATGATAGTTAACATTTGCATGGCATTTACCAAGAGCTGGGAACTGCCTTGAGTGCTTTACAATAATTAATGTATGTTAATCCTCAAAAGAATCTCCAGAGGTAGGTACTATTATCCCACATTACAGATGAAAAAAACTGAGACATGGAGAAGTTACATGACCTGGACAGCTGGAATTTGGACCATGGTGCTTTGGCTCCAGTCTGTTTTCTTAACCATTACCTTCTACCGCTTTTTGAAAGTCATGGGAACTTGTAACTGAGAAGGATATTGCTAAGTTGTCTTCCATCCAGCTTTACCAATCCACAGTCCTACCCGTGAGTGTGCTTGTTTCTTCGCCAACTGTGCTGAATCAAACTTTTTGAGATTTGCCAATCTGATAGGTGAAAAATGGTATCTCTGTGTAGTCTTAACTTGAATTTCTTTTACAATGAGTCAGGTTGAGCATTCCTTCACCCAAGGGCCATTCATATTTCTTGTTCCATAAACCATCCATTCATAGCATTTGCTCATTTTTCTGTTTGGTTACATCTGTGACTTATTTCAACCTTTTCCTGTCTTAGGAAGATGATGAGTCTTGGTGATTCAAGTTATACAGATCTTTTTCCAGGTAGCAGTGAGTTTTGGGCAGAGTACTGTGAGGAGTTAAATGAAGAGAAAGGCTTCAGTGTTGGGAAGTATAGGAAGGAAGAAGATGGACCAGATCCCTGGAGAGAGGCACCCATTGTCCAGTGAGGATGGAAGGAAGGAAGGTGATGGATGGACAGAGTGAAGGGGACCCCTTATGGACATGAGGCACAGGGTTCAAACACACCGAGTATGGGCCACTCAGACTGGAGGCTGCGAGAGGAGAGGCTCCATGGTAATTAGGAAGATTTCTCTCCAAGCAAGGTCTGCCCAGCTGCTAAGCTGTGCTTAGCTGACAGCGTACAGCTGTTGGGTCCTGCAGGATCCACTTAGTTTTCAGACCAAGTTTATGCTCTTCTTGGGGTGGTGTTGGCCAATGACTGAGCAAGGTGGTGGTACAAGGGCCCAGCAGTTTCCACATTTCCACCCCAGACTGACTGCTCTAGCAGTCCCTGATAGACTGGCAGAGACATCAGGCCTCATCAGAGTCTCTAGACTCCAACCCTGTTCTGTTTTTTCCCTCTTCTTTAGCAGGGGTTACCGCCTGCCACCATAAGTCAACTTGAATTCCTAACTCTACCTCAGCACCAGCATCTGGAAAATGCAAGCAGCCCAGACTCCTAAAATCTTTTGGCAAAACTTGACATTAAGGAACCATTCCTCTGTTTAAATTTTTTTAATGTTAATTTATTTTTGATAGAGAGCATGAGTTGGGGAGGGACAGAGAGACACAGAATCCGAAACAGGCTCCAGGCTCTGAGCTGTCCGCACAGAGCCTGACACAGGGCCTGAACTCATGAACCATGAGATCATGACCAGAGCCAAAGTTGGATGCTTAACTGATTTAGCCACTCAGGTGCTTTTCCATTCCTCTGTTTTAAACATTCACTGAAATACATTTCCTGTTGTTTGAGTCTAACTAAAGATTTGTTTTCTATTTAGTGGTGAATGTAAATGCTCTTGGTGTTGGACATAAGTAGAAATGTTGGCCTGGGAGTGAAGGCAGCTGAGGGTGGCCCTACCACCATCTGGGGGAATTCTGATCTCAGCTCAGAGGTTGGAAGAGCCGAGTGGAGTGGCCAGTGTGAGTCTGAGGGTGACAGGCCAGATAGGCCAGGAGCTCTGGAAGGGTATGATATGTGGGACCACCTCCAGTGCTGGCCCCAGCCCCAAGAACATACCTCAGGGCATGGGGCTCAGAAAGATTTTTGCTGGAAGCCACACAGGGACCTGACTGAGCCCTTGCCTACAGCCTCCCTCCCACCCAGTCATCTACTGTCAGCCCTGACTGTGTTACCAGAGTGACCCCATTATACCACCTCTTGGTTTTATGCTTAGATGGTAGATCCTTGAGACCACTCCCCTAGCATGTGACTAAAGCCCTTTATACCCTGGCCCTGGTTCTCCTTTTCAGCTTCTTTTTATCCACTCTCATCCTTTATTCTCTTCCTCTCACACTCACAGGACCACTGGTCATTCTGAGAACCCAGTAGGCACTGTGTCCTCTTCTCATCTGTCTGCCTGAAACACTCTTCCTATTTCTCTCTACTTCTCAAGGCCTAGATTGTATATCAGGCCCTCAGATGTGATGTACAGGGGAAGAGAGGCAGAGAGGGGATGTAAAAGTGTGGGTTCAGTTTACCACTTCAAATTTCCTTAAGAAACCACAGTAAATATTCAAAGTGCTCTTAATTAGAAAGCAACCTGTCCCTGCTCACCACCCTGTGGAACTGCAGTGTCTTTGAAGATGCTCAGTGCAGAGACTGGGCCACGTGATGGTTGGGTAATATGGGCTCTGCGTACATTCCTGGAAGACAGCCTACGAAGCATTTTTTGGCCCTTCTTCCTGCAGCCATTCCCACGGCCTGCTGCCCACCAGACTTACCTCCGTGGCCATCACTGCTGATCAACATTAAAACCACTCATTTGTGTCAGGTATTCTTGCAATTCTTTCACCAAGATTTCTTGAAATGTTGAAATGCAATAGAATGTAAATCAGCCTGAAAATATGTATTAAGCATCTAAGACGGGCAATGAGTGGTTGTAGGTGATAAGTCATTGGGTTACAAGGAAACATAACATGCAACAGAGTACCTCACTCCCATGGGCACAGGTTACCCAATTTGTAAACAAGGCAAATCCTGGTCAGCCAATGGCTATGCATGTTAAGTGACAGAGGTCCTAGGGGACAGAGGACCCCAGATGATGTGCTCACTGCAGCTGCCATAGCTAGAAGGACTTGCCTCAGGAGGTGGCTTGGGGTGGGTTTTGAAGAATGGCAGCAATTTGAGAGACTAGAGAGCAAAGAGGGCCTCTAGGGAGAAGGCGGCTAGATGAATCACTCAGGAGGGGCCCTGTTTAGTTTGATGAGCCTGGGACACATGAGATATCTCTTTCAAGCACTGGTTCTTGATGTTGGCTGAATATTTTAGTTAACCCAGAATCTTAAAAAAATACATATTGATATCTGAGTTTTACCTCCAAAAAGTTTGATTGACTTGGTCTGGAATACACTGGGGATTTAAAAAGATCTCCAGGTGCAATGTGACATGCTGCCAGGGCTGAGAGCCTCTGCTTTGCAGGAAGTGCAGGCAGCGTGAGAGCCTTCAGCCTGTCAGCCCTCAGGCGCACACACCTGTTGGGTTCTGACACTTCTGAGGCATGCCTTTCATTCTCTCCTCCTGGACAGTGGCCACCCCAGGGAGGGGCCCCCGGCCTCTCTTAAATCCCACCCACACACCTGGCATCAGGCTCCCAGGACGATTTCTCTGCCAGGCTCACGTCAAGCTGTCACAGGGTGTTCAAACCAGGCCACGTGCTGCTTGGCCTTCCCTCTCATATCAGTGCCTCTCTTCTGGTGTTTTCCCGAAGCTCTGAAGGAAGCAGTGAAAGTCATGGCCATTCAAAGGGCCCATAAACCAGGACAGCGCCATTTGTCGTGGGCCTCAGGCCGAGCTTCCTGAGGACACATCTACACATACTAGCAGGGCAGGGACCTGCGCAAGCAGGCCACAGAGGAGGTGGTGCCGGAAGGGGATTTTCTCTCCTTGCGTTTCCTGGCAGGGAGCAGCGCCTGAATAAAGTTCAGTTTGCCTTTGAGGCTGTCTCCATTGAGTGGTCTTAGAAATACTGTTCCTCCTCTCAGAGAATTTTGGAGGTGTGGCTGTTGGCCAGTGGCCAGAGTGCCCAGTGAAGGTGTGCACCAGCCACAGGTTTGACCCAAAAAGGTTACCACCCCTTCCCCCCTTCTGCAGCACGGCAGGGTACCCAACGGCGCAGGAGAGGGGAGACAGGGGTGATGTGGTTTTCTGACAAGAAAGACTGCTACACCAGGGCTTACAAGAGGTCAAATGCCCTGGCTCTGAGGCCTTTTTATTTAGTTATTTAAAAATAGCTTTACTGATTCTGTTTTAAAATGACACATGTTCTGGGCCACCTGGGTGGCTCGGTTGGTTGAGCTTCTGACTCTTGATTTTGGCTCAGGTCACAATCACCCAATTGATGGGTTTGAACCCTGCATCAGGCTCCGTGCTGACAGTGAGGAGCCTGCTTTGGATTCTCTCTCTTTCTGCTCTCCACCCCAGCTCCCACTGTCTCTCAGGATAAATAAATAAATTTTAAAATGATACATGTCCTATATTAAAAGGAAAAAGAATGCAAACAGTGGGGCACCTGGGTGGTTAGGTTGATTAAGCGTCCGACTTCAGCTCAGGTCATGATCTCACAGTTTGTGGGTTCATAGATTTGAGCCCCACATTGGGCTCTGTGCTGTCAGTGCACAGCCTGCTTCAGATCCTCTGTCCTCCCTCTCCCCATCCCTCCCCAGCTCATACTTGCTTACTCGCTCGCTCTCTCTCAAAAATAAACATTTAAAAAAAAATTTTAATTATAAAAATGCGAACAGCAACATACTCAGAAGAAACTGAAATTCTAATGGCTCAAGAAAGCCACTCTCACTAACACTTTGTGAACATCTCCTAAGGCCAATTTTGCAGGCCCTGGGCGTGCTGGGCTGGGCAGAGGCATGGAGAACATGACCTCTGGAAGCAGTCTCAGTCCTGGGTTTGCCTAAGTAATGTGATGAATCTCCTCCAAAGAGCCCCCCTAGAGACTTCCTACCACCCTGCCTTCTTGGAAAGAACGTCCAGTGCACCCCACACCAGAACCCATGCAAGGAGAGAAGATACCGAGGCGATGGTTCATCTTCCTGGGTCGGGAGAGGCCTCTCTGTTGCCTCACAGCCCTCCAACTATGCTAAGAATTCCAACCATTTCCCCGGGACTGGCAGCCACGAAGCAATACTAAGCCCAACCTCCCCAAATATCTGCTTTACAAACAGATAAAACAGAGAAGCATCCTGAAAATGTGATCTTCGGCCATTCACCTTAGGCGGTTGTACGTGTCTGCTTGCTAGAGTGTTTCTGCTTCTGGAGTCTATCTTAGAACTGCTGGGAAGCCAGCTTAGGATGTGGCTGTGTTCCCTGAGAGGCAGAGAGCAGGGAACTCTCGGGAAGGAACCTCTCAAGGGAACAGGGTCCAAGCAATGCCCCAGACCCTTAGCAGAGATCTGGCTCCTATCCCAGTGCTAAGATCATTGCTGAGCATTCTGGGGTCATTGGGATGCCTGTTGGCTCCTGAGACGTCTGGGCATGGGGCTGCCTTCACTGGTAGCAAGAACTCACTCTAATCAGCCTTTGCCCTCCACCTTAGTCCACACTACCTCTCACTCAGTCACCTGACTGACAAGTCCATGCCAGGCGTGGCAAAATGTCAGGGGTGAGAAGGGGACAAAACTTTCTGAGATCTCACCTTCTGAGAGACAATAGAATGCTTTGCTGTGCCACTGCAGGTATGATCAGGCCCCAGTGACCTACATAACCTTCCAGACGTAGGGCAGGAGGGAGCCCTGACTCATCCCAGGGGAACCTGACTTGGGAAGGGTGGGGTTGGGGAGGATTTATAATCCCTGAGACGTTGAAACCACCTAAATGTTCAGTGATGGCTTAATGAATCATGATATGTGCACAGGGTGGAATATTATATAAAAGTGATTATTGTAAAGACTATTTAGCAACATTACAACTGTTTATGACATAATGCCAGGTGAACAAAAGAAAGTATGCATATTTTTTGCACATGAACAAGAGAAGACTGAACGGGGATTTTTAAAAATAACAGTTGCTATGCTACAGTGGTTTGATTCTGGACCATATCCTTTCAAAAGAAAGTGGTGACTTTAACATCAGACAGATCTGGACTAGTAGCTTAGTCGTATTTCTTACTAGGAGTGATCTTGGCAGGTAGCTTAATGTCTCTGAGATTGGTTCCTCATCTGTAAAATGGGTACAATGATTCCTGTCTTACAAGATTCTTGTAAGGATAAATCAGATGATGCATTCCTTCTCGCCTTCCTATCTTCCTCCTCTCTCTCCCTCCTCCTGCATATTTTTTCACGAATACAGCACAGAGCAGTTTCCCACAAAGGATTCCACAAGTGAGTCATGCTTGAGTCTGCTTAAATCTCTGTCACTCTCAGGCAAGCCCCTTTGCCTATTTGTGCTCCAAGTCGAGCTGGAGCCCAAATGAGTGAGGAAGGGCGCTAATGACCATAGTCCGTGGGCTACCACGGGCAGGAGAGGCTTGTCTGGTCTTCATTTTCAGAGCAGCAACCATGGTGCGTGTCTTCCAGCTTCCAAGCAAAGTTGCGAAGGTCATAAAGGTAAAAGCAGAAGTTTGGGAAGCTGGCCTGGCTAACAGCACCCAGAGCAGTCCCTTCTCCCATGCCTGCTGCCACGGCGAGTTTCAGGTCCTCTCACCGCTAGCAGGCCCTCCAGCAGCATTGATGGTGACCAAAGCCCGAGGCATGTGCCCCTGGTGGGCAAAGAGGTGATTTTCAGGAGCAAATAGACATACTTTTTTTTTTCATTTTAAGAATGTATCACTTACATATATGTTGGGAAAAAATGAAGCAGTAGCTATAATGGCGCAACAGAAGAGACATAAAGAGTTAAAGAATGAGCTAACTTAAGGGCAAGTTTTCCATAAAATAATAGTTGGGGCTGAAAATGGCTGCAGCTTCGGGGCCACTGCCCTACCCTCTTGCATCCATCTGTCAACTCTGTCTTTTCCGGTGTTTGCCCCCTGACTCCTCTAACGACAGCCAGAGTTTCCTAAGAGGAAACCTTTCACTCTAGGGCAGTGCCCTTGGGGAAAAGTCTAGACTTCTCTTTGGCTAGGCCTCCAAGGCCTTCCAGAATAGGACTCTGCTGTCTTGAGAATCTCTCTGTCACCCTTGTCCTCTTTCCCCTTTAGACTCCAACACCCTGGCCTTCAAACCCAGCTTGCTGGCTTGGCCTCTGAGTCTGGCGGTATGCTGTCTCCTCTACATTTAATGTCCTTTCTCCTTTGTCTGTCTAAAGGACTCCTGTTCAACCTTCAAAACCTTTGCATGGGTCTCTTTTCTCTGTGAAATGGATCTCTTTGCAAAGGGTTACTTCTGCCATTCCTTTAGTCTTGAACACCATTTTATCATGTGTATCCCAAAGCTTCTGTTTTCTTGAGTATCTCCTGGATGAGGTGGTCTCTGATAGCCTGGAACATTTAGTTCAGGGTCCTGGAATCTTGTGAAAATACAGTAGTTATAGCTCTTGTTTGTGAATCGTTCTCTGTGTATTATCTCACTTAATCCTCACAGTCTGCCTAAGAGAAAGAAACTATGGACACTCTCATCTTAGACACAAGGAAACTGAGGTGCCGACGCATAACTCATTTGCTGCACTGCTGATAAGTGGAAGGGTCAGGTTCAAAGCCAGACTGCCTGACTTTTGTGCTAGGCCCTTAGCTAACCACTACCCACTCTTCTGTAGGTCAGAGTTGCTGCCTCTCTGGGGCAAACTGGGTGCTTGGGTTAGAGGATGCCTTCTGGCCACCAGGTGTGGCAGCAGCCTGACCTAGCTGCAGAGTGCAGGCTCCTAGGGCTGTTCTTTCAAGGTCAGAAGGGTAGGGGCGGGAAAGCAAGAGGAAGAAGAAAATAGAGTTGAGTCAGAGCCTAGTGGAATTTCTGGCCTTTTTTGAATTCTGGGAAGAGAAAAAAAAAAACATGGCCATACTTATTCCAAGTATGTCAAGATAATAAGGGGCTCTTTACTGTTTACATGCAAAAATCTCTGGCGGCCGACACCTGCAAGCAAGAGGCCAGGAGTCTGTGAGACCCAGACGCCCTGAGATGAGGCCCCGGGCTCCAGAGGGAGGCAGCTGGCCAACATGGGGAGAAGCAAGGAGGGAAGGGGCGGACAGGACTGTCCTCATAGCCCCAGCATTTCCTGCAGGAAGAATCTGTGCCTGTCCCTGGAATGTGGGTGGACCCTTCGTGTGTGGAAAGGGAAGTGAACGGCTGCCCGTCCCCAAGCCTCTGCCAGGCCCTGCACCTCTGCTCCCAGGCTCAGGACACTTTTCCTTTGAGAGCACAGAGCTGTCTAGTAAAGTCTCATTCCTCAGCAGCCCTCTCGTTCAAGGAGAGGCACCGCCCGCTCCAAGCTCTGCAGAAACACATTGGGTTATGAAAGGCAATGTGCTTTCAGAAGCCTTGTGACCCTCTAAGGATAGGTCCAGCTGCACTCTCCCTCTGTTAGGGCAGATCAAGTGGGAGCTGATGAAGGGGAAGAGACCCAGATAAGAAGTAGCGGCATGGCCCTTTTTGGGGGCTAGCGGGGGTACAGCAGATAGCAATGGCCTTTGGCTTCTCCTTCTCTGGAAAGCTGTTTATTTACATGATTCCAAACATCTGAGTTGAAAATGGAAAAGGGCAATTAATTAGCTCTGTTCATCACTTAGATATCCATGAATTCAGTCAACAAACACTTATTCATTCATTTAATATGTGCCCTGGGGCTGGATATGATGCCAGGTGCTGAGTATTTGGAAGTATCTGGGAATGTCTACTTTGATGTTTCTCACTTGGGGGTGGGTTTTTGGGAGAATCCATACTCATGTTGGGGCCCACCCATTCTGGGAACCAGGATTTTGGAGGAAGGTAGGTCCTGGGTACAAGGACTTTAAAAAAAAACTCCCTGAGGCATATGGACATGCATCTCCGGCCCAAATCCAATGATCAGATTGGAAACATATTTTTACAGAAGTATTCTCAGTACTATCTCTCTGGGAAGGTGTAGGCATAATCTCTGTCTCGAATTCATTCATTCATTCATTCCATTGATACTTAGTACTTATTGAGCCCTTATCAGGTACCATGCCCTGCCCCAGACATGGGGTTGCAGACTGACCCTGCCTTTCTGGGGCTCTTACAGGTGTGGAGTCCCATCATGCACTACCCTCCTCTGCAGGGCTCTGCATTGTATCCTCATAAAAACCAAAGTGCTGGGGTGCCTGTGTGGCTCAGTTGGTTAAGGGTCTGACTCTTGATTTTGGCTCAGGTCATGATCTTACCGTTCATGGATTTGAGCCCCACATTGGGCTCTCACTGGCAGTGGGAAGCCTACTTCAGATTCTCTCTCTCCCTCTCTTTCTGCCCCTCCCCTGCTCGCTCGCTCTCAAAAGTAAATAAATGAACACACACACACAAAAACATAACAAAACCAAAGTCGTTACAGTGAACCAAGCCCTACATGATACCTTCCCCAATACCCACCCGAACTGCTGTTTACCCCTTTCCTCTCTGCTCCCTCTGTTCTAGCCAACTGGCCTCTTCCTCTTCCTTCCATAGGTCCTCACCCCAGCTTCCCCTTCTCTGGCTATGCTCCCTCAGAGGCCCCCTCTGCTAATCCTATTGAAAGCTACAATTTGCTGCTAGCACAGCAAGTTGGGCTCTTCTGCATCTGTTTTCCCTAGCACTTACACCTTCTGGCATTTTCTGTCATTTTATTTAATATGAACATCACTTACTGTTGTCTATCTCTCCCTCTCTTCCCCTGGAGTGTAGGCACCCAGAGGGCAGCTACTTGCTTTGTCACTGATGTAGCCCAAGCCTCATCTAGAATAGTGCCTGGCATGTAGTGAGTGCTCAGTAAATATTTGTTGAGTGAATTAAGCAAATAATAACACAGATAAGTGTAAAATTACTAATGTGGTAAGTGCTGGCTCTAGAGAATGAGCAGGATTATCTCTGGGCTCCTCCCAGTTTGTCAACCCTATAATTTTACTTTTATTTTTCTTTGAAACACCATTCAGTGTTTACAATTATCCTGTGTGGTCAAGACCGTTCCTTTCTAATTTTGTTATCATTGTGTTTTTCCCATGGCCTGGGCCTCAGGAGGGGAGAGTATGTGGAAGACCCAGAAATCTCTTCTATTGCCCTTGGGCTCTCTGTCACACCTGTGAATGAGGGCAGCAGGGGACCTGTTGGTGGCCAGTCATGTATTCAGCCAGGATGAGTCACTGAGCCTGTTTAGAAGGATGAGATATTGAGATTTTAGAACAATTGTAAAAATACCTCACATGCCAGCAGATTCAAGAGATTCTAAGGCTTTTCACCCTTCATGGAAGCCAAGGGATAGAGAATCCCAAAGAAAGAGTGCTCTAGGGAATCAGGTATTGGGTGTGTGTGTGTGTGTGTGTGTGTGTGTGTGTGTGTGTGAGAGAGAGAGAGAGAGAGAGAGAGAGAGAGAGAGAGAGAGAGAGCATGACTTATGTAACTCCCAGTGATCCTGCCCCAAGATCCCAGTAGAGATTAGAAAAGCCACCTCTCTGAAATAGAAGGGCGCTACATCAAAGGAGTAACCCATGGAAGAAAAGCTGTGTCAATCAGAGCCCTGGAGTCAGCCAGCCCTTTTCCAGTCCTGCCTCAAGGGCAAAGGGGACAGCAGCCTTAGCCTAGCCATCCGGACCCTTAACCATCCTAAGGATGGGAAGGGATAGTGGACCACTGCAGTCTGATGCCCCCAGTCAGTCCCCTCTCTTCTATCTCCACCCTCATCCCCCCAGTGGCTTTTGGCATCTGCCGATTGCAAGTGAAACAAGTGTCCAGAAACCTTGTCAGGCTGACCACAAGGGTGAGTCTTTGGCCTGGTTGATGGGCCCCTTTTCCAGACAGCCAGAGACAGACTCCAGAAAAGCTGAGATGGAGAGCAGGCTGGGCTGAGGAGAGAGTGTCATCCTGTATTGTCTGGAGCAGGGGGGCCACCCCCAGCATTTTCTTGATGCCTAGACATTGCTTCATACCCCAGAGTAACTACCGTTCTTTAAATGTGTTGGAGGCAGTGCCTACTGAGTGCAGAAATGGTGGTTGCCGGTGGCTCCCCTGAGGAGCCTGCACTGAAGGAAAGAATCTTGGAAGTAGCCTGGTGCAAGGTTCTCTTGGTCATCGCAGGGGACCAAGGGGAGACCAGGCCAAAGAGGCAGCAGGGAAGGAGGATGAGGTAAGAAATGGCATGGGCTGGATCAGAGCCGACACACTCCAGCAGGTGTGAGTTGGGAGTTCACAGGCAGTGACTGAGGTCATGTGATGGGGAGGGTGGGAGAAAGTCCTGGAAGCTCACAGGGAGGAAGGAATGACTGGGAATAATTCCAGACTGGAATTATTGGGGATTGATTAACTCACTCCTGTTTCAAGCATATTCTGTGGTTCTGATACCCCTAGATTCAAGTCCAAATCCCTTTTGGATAGCTTTCAAAGACTCCACCACCAGCAGGAGCACCCTTTCCTGGCCTCTCCCAGCCTTGGCCCCAGTGACCTTGGTGCTGCCCTTGTGGCTTCTTTCCTTGTGCCTTTGCTCTTTTCCCACTCACCCCTCATGGATAAAATGTCACCACTTCCTGGAAGCATTCCCCAAACATGCTGGTGCCCTTGGTGACCCGGAATGGCTCTTTTGCCTGAGGTTGTCTCTTCCTGAGCCACAGGGAAGTTATCCAAGGCCACAGGCAATGTGCACAGAATGGAAAAGGCTCCTGTGAAGGCTGGGGTTCAAGGAAGCCTGGCCTCCCCATTCTGCTCTATCTAAGCTCATGTAAACCCCCCAGTGAACCAACCCTCCCAAATTTAAGGACAGCACTATGTGAGCACACACAAAGTATAAGCAGTGTAAGCAGGGAGGCTTCCAAAGTTCAGTCTCTGATTACCATCCAGACCAGCAGGCTTCTGGGTGAGATCCTCGGAGACAACAGCTCCATCAGGGACAGAAGGATTCCATGGCCAAATGCATTTGGGAATCTCTCCATGTTGTACATCCCCTATCACTGGTTAGTACATTCAAGACCCTGAAAAGCCCTGTAGGAAAATCCTTGTTTGAGTTTAACCCAGCTTCCCAAGTTTACATGACCAGGGAACCTCTTGTACATGCGTGTGACACAAATGTGACACCTATTAATGTTGCCCGTAGTTCTGGCATTGGACAGACTTGGACTGCCTCTATGCCTGATGTGCCCTGTAATGTCAGGCAAGTTCCTTGGATATTCTGAACCTCAGAATGCCTCTTTGTGAAATAAGTCCCTTATGTGGTCCAGGAAAGAAAATGCAGGTTTGGCTGGGGGTCCCAGGAAGACATAACAGGAGGCTCCTGTGATATTAGCCTTGGAGTTATGGTCTAGGGCTCATGGGCAGAAGCAGATGTGAGTACACTGAAGGGCATGATTCTGGAGAGCACAGCTAAGAGCCCTAGCAGAAACCAGACCCTCCCCCAAACCATCTAATCGCCATCTGACCAAAGAGCCCCCTTCCAGGCAATAGGCATTTCCTGGGGTTCATGCTGTCCTAACCATTTTCTCCCCAAGCCCATCCTGTACTCTGTGGCCCTTCACTCTCTAGCACATGCAATGTCTAGATCCTTCCCTGTGCCTTGCTCTCCCTGCCTTCACCTTGGCCATCTGCCTTCCATTCTCACTCCCCTTCTTTAACTGGCCAATCCAACCTGCAGGCCTCAGCTGAGATGCTCTTCCTCTGTGAGGTTTGTTGACTCCTCCCAGGTCAGGGTCCCTGCTCTGGGTTCCTGTAGAACCTCCTCTTCCTACTTCAGAAACACCTATTCCACATACTGTGAGTTTTTTATTGTCTGCTTCCAGCCACATCATCCGTGCCTGGCTCACTATTAGAGGACGTACTGAAAATGATGCTTGACTGTGTGATTCCCTATTCCTTCTCACTCCCTCCAGGCTCTTTCCTGGTGTCCCTCTCCCTTCCTCCCTTCCTCCCATCCTCCTGCAGGGAGCTGTACAGTATGTCATCCTTCTGCTGTTAAAGTGATGAATCACCTGTCCCCACGTCAGCCCCACGTGGTGAAAATCCCCTTCCCAGGAGTATGGAGGAAATGCCTCAGACTATGGCTAGGCCCTGTCATAGGGAGCAAGTGGGGGGTGGGGGGTGGGTGCCTGTGGGGAGAGGCTGGGGATACCTCCAACACTTCCCCAAACTGCTTCTTGGTTTCTGTTGGCTGGGGATGTGCAAAGGGGCAGTGGTATGGCTCTCAGCTAAGTTGGGTCCTGGGAACCTGGCATTCCCACAGATGCTGAGCAATGGCAGAGATGGGGGAGAATAGAGCTCAGAGGCACAGCCCAGCCCACATCACCTGACAGGTGATAGGTACCTGGTAGGTAATTCAAGGCCCAGGAGGCCTCTCCTTAAGCCTGAGGTGGAAGGCAGGCAGCAGTACTGACGCAGGTACAGAGGAGGGCAGGGCCCAAGATGGGGCCCTGGGGCCTTCTAGCTCAGCCAGACCAGCCCAACGGGAAGCCAGGGCTGGGAGGGCTGGGCAGCATGGGGATGGCTTGCAGACTAGGCCCAGTGTCTCAAGAAGCCAATGCACTGCTAAAGGGGACTCCGTTCTGGGTGAGGCCCATGGCCTGATGGTCCTGCTTCCTCTCATGCCCCAGAGTCTGGGCGAGCCTGGGCCTGATCCCGGCCATGGAATCTGCTGGGGTGGCTGCCCCCAGGGGAACAGCTTACAGAATCAGACATACATGTCAGGATGCTGAATGGGGTGCTGTGGGAGCTGGATGGCCAAACAGGGTTTGGTGTGGCAGAGGGTCAGAGATTTGTTTGAGTCCTTGAAGGCTCTGGCCATTTGACCTATGCTCACCACCCTCTCAAATTATCTCCTCCCATTGATGTTCACTGATCTCTGATCACAACTTTGGGTCCGTGTGTCCAGACAGTCCCATTGCCATGAGCTGGCCACCTGTTCCTGTGGCGCCTTGGTTGCCCCTGGGGTGAAGGCTTTTTTGCTTGGTATGCTGAGTTGTACTTACTGACTCCTTGGGCAAGAAAAGGCTCTGGTCCCCAGAAGGAGACCATCCCTTTGGTCCTGTGCAGCAGAGTCTCATCCAGAAAGATCCTCCCTTCTAGATTCTCTGCCTTCCTCCCATGTGAACCAAAGGGCTCACTTATTGTGGTTAAAGTTGCAAGCAGATATGTTTGTTGCCAGGGCAGTAGGCTCTAGGCTTTTGTGGGAGCAGATAGCATGGTACCTACAGCAAAGCTAGCCCACCATGATGTGACTGCTGGTCAGTGGCTGCTGCTGTGTGGGGTTAGCACGTACTGAGGGGCTGGCCTGGGTCATCCTGGTAACAGGCCCCAGGCATGAGAGTTCTGGAGGAGGCTGAGCTTGTCTGCATGGCTGAACTCCATTCTCACCTCCTGGCCACCTCCAGGCTACAGGGTAGAAGCTGTAAATGGAAACTGGGTAACCACTCTAATACCCTGTGAGGGGTCCTGCCAGCCAGGGCCTCACCTGGTGGATCTCACATCAGCTAAGGATGACCCTGGAGGTACCCAGTTCCTCAGAAACTTCCCAGTCTTGTCATGCTCTCAAGCCTGGTCTACCAGGCCGTTCTCATCTGATGCTGCCTCCTTCTCTACCTGAGCCCCAGTCCCAGAAAGCACCTCTGTTTCCCAGTGTGTAGGGGGAAGGGGCTGTGTTGATCCACAGCCTATGTCTTCATACACACTGTTAAGGCTTTGTCTAAAATGTCCCCTATATTCTCCTCACCCTCCTCCGTAACCAGGGAGACTCACCCACAGGCCTAAGGCCCAGGGTAGGCATCTCCCCCAAGCAAAATGCAGCAGGCCTGCTCTGTGGAAGCCCCCACCACACAGATCGGTGTGTCTCTTGTACCCCACAACTCCCAGACTATGATCTCCCAGAGGAGAGGGTCCAGGTCTTCTCTGTTGTATCTCCAGGGCTTGACAAGTGGAATTGTTCAATAAACATTGGACAAATCAACTGTCTTAATCAAGATTCTTTTGGTTACAAGCTTAGACAAAAACAAATCTTTTGGGAAAAATTCTCATTACTGCAGGAAGAGGACAGTGTAGGTGGGCCTCAGAGAGAATGGGAAACCAACAATGGACACAGCTCTGGGATTCTCTTGCATTTCCTGTACCTCTCCCACTTCTTCCCTGTGATGAGGGACATGCCCAGCAATGACTCCAGAACTTTCTGGCTCCAAACTTTTGGGGGAACTAACTCACCTCTATATTCTCACATTAACCACCCTCCCCCACCGCCCTGCCCCAGGGAAGAATGTTGAGTGGGCCAGTTTGAGTCAGTCACCCATCCATGAGCCATCCTTTAGGATGAGGGCATATAGGAAGATGGCAGTTACCATTCAGAGCACATTGTTGGAGAAGAGTGAAGACCAGATCCTAGGAGGAGGGTGCATCTCTGAGCAAATGAAACAAAGTTAAACATTGCATGAGTGAATGAATGAATAAATGAGTGAGCCAAGAGCAACATATGTCCTTACAGATAATGGTACAGCTTCTGAAGTATTTGTAAATCATTCTCATCCACTCTTACAAAACTCTTTATCACCCATCACCCTGCATGTCACAGATGAGGAAAGAGGCTCAAAGTCACTCAGTAAATCAAAGCAGCCAGGATTCCACCTCCATATGGCATATGATATATGTGCCCTTGGAGGCTTTCCTCCCACATGAATGTGGGCCACTAGACCTCTCTTGGGCAGTCTCTGGAGGAAAGGGCAAGTGTTCGCCTGTGAGGGAGGGAAGAGACAACTCTGCCAAGGATCGACTCCAGGCCCACTTTTGCATCAACTCTCTTGCTGGACAGTCTTCTCTTGCCTCTGTCAGCATTGCACATGAGGATATAGCTGCTGCTTTGGGGATTTGAGATCATCCCTTGATGTAGGGTTAGACTATGATCCCCAGGACTGATCATCTGAGCTTGTGGTGAGCCATAGGGCCCAGGGCATGGGGGTCACTGTTCAGAAGCAGGCAAAGGTGAGAGGGCCTTTGGCCTGTGATTTGGAGGGCAAGGGGGCTGCTCAGTTTTCACCTCCTAGTCCTTCCTTGCATGTGTACCAGGGGATGCCCTGCCTTTCTTCTAACATAGGGACTTTCTTCAGTGCATTGTCATCAGGGTTATACTTGTTTCTTAAGGGCAAGTCCTAATCTGTTCACCTTCTTCTCCCAGAACTTGAGGCCTGTGGTAGACTACTTGCAAAATGGGTTCAGTAACTCCTCCTATCCCTGTGTATATGCCCCTTTGCTGCTTCTTCCATGAAAAGGTGAAGTTTGTTTCCCTGTCCCTGAACCTAGGCTTGCCTGTGATGCACTTTGACCGCTAGGATGCAGCAGCCTAGACTTCATGAGGCCCTGAAGCTTTTAATCTTACCCTCTTAAGAATCTGCCAAGCTGCATGTGAACATCTCAGGCTCGCCTCTGGAGCATGAGAGACCACACGGATAGATAAGTGCCATCCCCCTTGGGGTTCATTAGACTACTGCCAGCACCAAGAACCAGCCATGAATAAGGTTATCTTGGACCTTCCAACCCCAGCAGAGCCACTAGAAGACTGTAGCCACACTAATGACTCGGGTGCAACTAGCAGAAGAATCTCCTTGCTGAGCCCAGCCTAAATTGCTGACTCTTAGATCTGTGAGCTGATGAAATTGTTGCTGTTTTAAATGACTAAGTTTTTAGGTAGTGTGTTGCACAGTAATAGATAATGGGCACAGGGCCGTTCCTAGTTGAATTATGTGTCCCCCAAAAATATGTTCAAGTCTTAACTCCTCTGTACTGTGAATGTGACCTTATTTGGAAATAGGGTCTTTGCTGATATAATCAAGTTAAGATGAGGTCATACTGGGTTAGAGTGGGCAAATAATTACAGAAACACTTTTTTGATTTTCTGTTTTGCAACCATCTTAGACTTACTGAGGAGTTGTAAAAATGACCTGGAATTCTCATATACCCTTCACCCAGCTCCCTCGGACATTAACATCTCTCAAAATTGTATTAGAATTCTGAAAACCAAGAACTTCACAGTGGTGCAGTGCTACTCAGTACAACTTCCTTTTCCACTTGTATACATTTTTTTTTCTGTTCCAGGATCTAAGCTAGTGTCTCATATTACATTTAGTTGTCATATTTCCCTACTCTCCTCCAATCTGTGACTGTTTTTCAGTCTTTCAGGCTGTTGAGAGTATTTTTTTAATTTTAAGTTTATTTATTTATTTTGAGAGAGTATGCACCAGTTCATGTGCAAGGGGAGTGAGGGGGAGGGACAGAGAGAGAGGGAGAGAGAGAGAATCCCAAGCAAGCTCCCTGCTATCAGTGCAGAGCTTGACAGGGGGCTCGATCTCACAAACCATGAGATCATGACCTGAGCTGAAATCAAGTTGGACACTTGATTGACTGAGCCTCCCGGGCACCTCAGACCTTGAGATTTTTTAAGAGTACTTGTCAGTTACTTTGCAGAAGATCCCCTAATTTGGGTTTGTCTGATGTTTTCTCATGATGAGGCTGAGGTTATGCACTTTCAGCAAGGATGCCACAGAAATGGTGTGTTCTTCTCAGTGCATGATATCAGGAGGTGCATGATGTCAATATGTTTTATCACTGCCGGTGTTAATCTTGGTCCCTTAGCCTAAGATGAAATCTGCCAGGTTTTGCCACTCTAAAGTTACTATTTCTCCTTTGTCATCATTAATAAAAATTTCTTTTGGGGAGAATACTTTGAGATTATACAAATATCATGCTTCCTTTTAAACTTTTGCCCACTAAGTTTAATATCCATGGGTGGATCTTGTCTGCAGAGATCTGGAATTCTAATGGACATTTTGTATTTCTTCATTTCTTCTAAATTTACTCAGTGGATTTTCTGTAAGGGAGAGTAGTCACAAAAACCTTCTGTGACCTCAATGAAGAGTTTTACAAAGATGCATTGAGAACATAAAACAGAGTCCCCTAACCCAGTCTGAGTTAGTCTGGGAAGTCTTCCCTGAAGAAGTGACATTTAACATAATTCCTGTAGGATCAAAACCAATTAGCCTGGCAAAGAGTTGGGGTGGGGAGAATGTTCCAGGTATAGAGAATAGCATGAACAAATGATCTACACCCAAATCTGAGGCAGACTGTTATGAAACTGCACAGTTGGCTTTGGCTAGGTAGAAACCTTAGCCTCCTGCAGGGCTTTCTCATTTAAAGGCAACAAACAGCTGCTTCTTACTCTGGCCAGAGTTTCATCAAGTAGACATGAGGGCTTGGAATTGCCAGGGTTTCTGGTGCTCAAGAGAAGCTGGACATCTGGATTTTTCCCCCCCCATAAAATCTCTCCATCTTTTTAATGTTGGCAAATAAACCCATTCTCCTTTAAAGCCAAACAAAACCTGTGAACTGTCAGGGATTTTTATTTTTAAGACTTTATTATTTTAGAGCTGTTTTAGGTTCACAGCAAAATTGAGATCCTGGCCCTATCCCCCGCAGAGTCCCCCACCCCAGTGGTATATTTGTTATAATTGGTGAATATATATTAACACATCATAGGGTTCAATCTAGGTGATGTATATTCTGTGGGTTTTGATAGATGCAAAATGACACATATCTACCATTATAGTATCATACAGAGTAGTTTCACTTCCCTAAACATCCTATGTATTCTGCCAATGGATCCCTGCCCTCCTCCCTCCCCTCTCACCACCAGCTGTCAGTTTTTCACCTGTACATGGCTGAGTCATATTTATTTATCTATCTCCTGTGGCTGAACCTTGAACTTATTTTCAAGTATCCAGTGTTCTAAACAATGCTGTAAAGAACATTCTTGTACAGACAACCCTGACAGCTTCTCTAGCCATGAAAGTTTGCTCCCAAGTCCCCCGTGGCTCCTCCTCGCCAGGCCCTGCTCTCCACCACCCTCTGTGTCTCATGTACCCTGAGGCCTCAGTTCTCCCTCTCTTTTTCCTACTGTTCATTTTCCATTTCCTTCAAAGTCTCAGTGAACTCTGGCCCAAACCGCACTGCACCCCACACGATTAGAAGAGTTTGTGGGGTGGGCTGGAATGCAGAGCCATCGAAAGTGTTCTGCTGCTCTCCCCTAGGTTGAGGGGGGGCACAGCTGGTCCTTCTTAGGGGCATTTCAGCCAGACCCTAGCCCGTCTTACTCGTCTTACTTGGCTGATCTGCTTCCTGGAAAAGAAGGGCCCTCAGCCTGCTCTGCAAGCACTCTGCTTGCTGAAAGGGCAGCAAATACATTCTTGGTAGATTCACTGAATTGCTCTGATAAGGCCAGTATGGAGGAGATACGGAGCTTCGGCCAGATGCCAGAATCCAGAGAATTCCTACCACATGAAGAAGGAAGAACCTGGAATCCACTTTTAGAGCAGGCAGGGCCCTGGCGGCTCTCTGGTCACGCCTAGCTTTCTTCCAATGGTGCCCTTTTGTGCCACTACTTCTGTGTTGTGACTGGATTGTTCTTATGGTGGGAATCAGATTTCAGGCTGACACGTGGCGGGTGGGGGGTGGAAGGGGCAAGCGGAAGGGGTGGGGGTGCTGGTTACCTCATGTTCTCTGCGTCTCGGATTCATCCAAGTGACACCTATTGGGATTTTTAAAGTTATGAATAAAATGAAGCTATAAGAGAATCTGGCTGGCAATGGACTTCCTAGTAAAATAATTTTAAGTACTTTTTTTTTTGAGAGAGAGAGTACGAGAACGGGGGAGAGGGGCAGAAGAAGAGAGAGACAGAATTTTAAGCAGGCTCCATACTCAACACGGAGCCTAACACATGACTTGATCATACAACTCTGGGTTCAGGACCTGAGCCAAAATCAAGAGTTGGACGCTCAACTGAGTGAGCCACCCAGGCGCCCCATATTGGGGCTCACGGGTTTTGGTTGGCTTTAAAAGAGAATGGGATTATTTGCCAACATTAAAACGATAGAGAAATTTTATGGGAAAAAAAATGCCCAGCTTCTCTCCAGTGCCAGAAACCCTGGCAATTTTAGGCCCTCACATCCACTTGGTAAAACTTTGGCCGGAGTAAGAAGTAGCTGCTTGTGCACTGTCAATGAGGAAGGCTAGGTGGCTCAGTAGTTAAGTATCTGACTCTTAATTCTGCTCAGGTTATGATCCCACTCAATGTGGAGCCCACTTAAAATTCTCTGTCCCTCTGCCCTTCTCCCCTGCTTGTGGCTTGTGCTCTGTCTTACTCTCAAAATAAAAACTATCTAACTAACTAACTAAAGTAATCTCTACACCCAATGTGGGTGGGGTTCTTCATACATTATCTAATTTAACCCTCATGCCAACTTTCATGGGTTCAGATTAATAGTCCTGGTTTCAGGATGAGCTTAAAAACCTACTCAGAAGGCATGAAGGCTGGCCTGTCAGTGGGGACAGGCTTGACTGCCAGTGTCCAGAAACCCGCGCCCCACCCCCAACCCCCGACCACAGCAGTCAGGACCCTGCTGTCTACAACACACACACTTATCTGTCTCGTGTTTGCTCTCAGGATCCCTAGAGCACATGTCACCACCCTGAGACCTTGCAGTGTTTCCCCAGCCTAAGGTGGGGGGGTGGGACCGTATGTGGAGGGAAAACTCCAAGTCCCCATAAGCTTCTCCTCCTGGAATCTGGGCCCCAGGCAAGATACCCTGGACTTTGGACCAAGCTGCCCAATGTCCCCTCACCTGGGAAGGGCTTCATTCTAAGTTTGGATTTTTCATAATCTCTTCTGCCTCTGGTGGTTTACAAGGATCAGCACACTCCAACATTTGTGATAATGTAATGGTCACTATTTCTAAATGTGAGCTCTTTGGAAGCTGTTGAGAGCCTGCATTTTACAGATTTGTTTTTCCACTCATATGTTAGGGTTCACTGGGTACTCTCTGCTTCCAGTGCTGCCACAGGGACTAAGAATCATGCAGTGAGCAGGACAGACATGGCCCCAGCCTTCCTGGGCTCATCTTCCTGTGGGAAAATCTTCAGTGAAGTATTAGGAGAATGAATCCATATAAAAAAGATTATATACCATGATCAAGGGTGATTTATCCTAGGAATGCAAAGTTAGTTTAGCACCTACAAATCAATGTAATTCTCCATTTTAATAAATTTAATGACAAAACCCACATGATCATTCTGATATTCACAGAGAAAGCATTTGATAAAATCCAATAGTCTTTCATAATGTGACCAACAAACCAGGGGTAGAAGGGAACTTCCTCAACTTGATAAAGGGTATCTACCAAAACCTCACAGCTAACCTCATACTCAGGGGTGAAAACCTTGAGTGGTTGAGTGTTTTCTTCGTAAAATCAGGACCAAGACAAGGATATCTGCTCTTACCACTTCCATTCAACGTATGTACTTGAGTTGCAGTCAGAGCAATTAGGCAAAAAAATGAAATACAAGGCATCCACATTGGAAAGGAAGAGTAAAACTATCTCTATTTGCAGATGGCAAATTCTTGTATACAGAAAATCCTAAGGAATCCACTAAAAAATCATTAGGACTAATGAACAAGTTTAGCAAGGTTGCAAGACACAACATCAACATATAACAATCAGTTTTATTTCCATACACTAACAATAAACAGCCCTAAAGTAAAATTGAAAAAATAATTACATTTACAATAGTATCAAAAGGAGTAAGATGCCTACAAATACATTTAACCAAAGAAGTGCAAGATGTTTACCTTGAAAGCTATATTCCAATGGGAATGGTTGAGAAAATGGGGACACGGGCTTGGCCAGGCCACACTGCAAAGGGGGAGCAGGCAGACCCAGCAAGACCTCCCTGCAATTCATGCCACTTTGTAGAGCCCCAGAGCTCTGTGCCCTTCTGCCCCGCTCTGCCTGCCTGCAGTGCCCTTTTGTCCCATTTAGGAAGGGGATGCAGGTGGCCTTGGCCATAAGAGCCCTGCAATTAATGTCTGTATTTCAGGTGGTGCAGGTGATGGGAACTCAGTGGTACAAAGTCCAACATAGCCTTTTACTGAAAAGAGAGACAAGGAGGTGAAACACTTTCCAGAGTCCCTGCTTCCTTAGGTCTTGGGCAGAGGCTGCACCTTGGAAGGTAAGTTACCTGTGGCCTCCTGCTTCTGGAAAGTAAAAGGTTTTTTTTTCTTTTGTAATAAACTTTTTATTTTAGGACAGTTTTAGATTTGCAGGATTATTATGAAGAAAATACAAAGAATTCCTGTATGCTTGCACCCAGTTGTGTTTTTAACATCTCAATTAGCAGGGTACGTTTGTTACAATTGATGAACCAATACGGTTACATTTTCATGAACTAAAGTCCATGCTTTATTCAGAGAGCCTCAGTTTTTCCTGGGAGTCTTTTTTCTGTTCCAGGCTCCTGTATAAGATACCGTAGTATATTTAGTTGTCACATCTCCTGAGGCTCTTCTTGCTTGTGACCATTTAAAGTACAAATCTTGGCTTCACCATGGGGAAGTAGAAAGAGTCTGAGCTCTGGAGTTAGACCTTGACTCAAATCCTAGTTCTGCCCTTACTGGCTGGGGATCTGGAGTCATTTATTTAAGCTCTCTGAGGCTTAGTGTCCTCATCTGTGAAATGGAGGCAGTGATATCTAATGTACAGCTATGTATCCTGCAAGATAATCCTCGGGGACACCCACATGGTGCCTCGCACAGAGTAGCAGTCACTAAAACAACATTAGTGATATATCCACCTCCCTCTCCCATCCATCCCATCATACAGCCATTGCCCACTTCCCCTCGATAGATGCTGCACCCAGCAAGAGCGCTTGCCCCGGTCACCTGTTCGTGGTGCTGCATACACCTAACTGAAGGGCTGCAATGAAAGGCAGCACCCATTTAACACCTGCTGCCTCCTGAGGGCTGGGTTTTCCCCAAGCCTTTTGCAATTGACCTTAGGTCTGACATGTAGGCCAGCACTTCTCATCATGGTGACCTACTTGTCGGGAATGCACAAGCTGTCTGCTCCCGGCCTTGAGTCAGCAGCTAGGAGCTCTGCCATTCTCCTGTCCAAATCTGACCCCACCCCGGCCTTGCCTTCCAAAGGCCTAGCAGTGAGGGGCCAGGCCTGCTGCTTGTTCCTTCATGGCTGTGTCGGTGGGGCCACCTGGATGCATAAGTGAACTCTGTCCCTTCCGTCTGCTGCTCACTGTGGATGCTGTGTACTTGTTCCAAGTAGAAACTCACTTGGAGGGGGTGTCTTCATGTGGGGGGAGCATGTGCACATTACTGGGGCTATGTGTTTGGTGGGTGTGTGTGTAAGCCCACAGGAATGTGTGAGTGTGTGTGTTTGTGTGCACATGTATGTATAAATGTGCATGGCTACTTTAGTGTATCTGAAGGTTTATGATCTTTGTAGGAAGGCATCATGTGGCCAAGCCTGTGAGTATATTTTGAATCTGGGTGTGTGTTTGATATGGAAATGTGTATATGCAACTGGGTATATACATTTGAGGGTGTGAAAGTGTGTTCACCAAGAGGAAGGAGTCTTTTCATGTCTGGTGTGCCACATGCCCTGGGATGAGATGCAGAAACAAATCAGATGGATGGAACTTTCCCTACAGTCATGGCCCTGTTCCTATTATGTGGACACAGGAACAGAGGTCAAACCCCTCCTGGGCTAGACACACCTCTTCTGTTCAAAGCTGGAAGTGGATGCATTGAGCATGGCAAAAAATGTCTTTTATAAATGGCCTGTCTGGTATTCTGGGTGACCCTCATATCCGGCTTTGAGAGCTGGCTCATGAAGGAAGAGGGTTCCTAAAGAGGGGAGGGGACCAGGCTCAGAGAAACTGTGTACCCAGGCCAGGTCACAGTGGGTCCATGGAGGCCCTGCCTGGGCCTGAGAGGCCCTGTGGATCTCTGTGGGTTTGTGGATCACCCGAGCCCCACCCTGGGCACAGGAGCCCCTCAAGGAGCTTTGATCTCTGCAGAATTCAGGGAGGTTGTCCTTGGGGCCTCTCCTGGACCAGCAATCCCCTTTTCATCCCCCCACCCTTACGATGCTCCTTCACTTCCTGCCCCTTGTCTTTCAATAAGGCTTTCAACTAGTCAAAATCCACACTTCTAAAACTCTACTTTTTATTAACCCTTGGAATGCACCTTCTTCAGACTCACGTGTGGCATTTTCCCTTATCTTCAGATCTTTTGCTCAAATGTCACCTTCCCAATAACCACCCCTTAAAATTGCAACTCTCCTCCTAGCCCTGACACCTTGCTTTAAACTCCTCACCTCTCTTGCCCCACCTGCTGTGTCCCAACGCTCTTGTCACCTTGTCACACAGTGGGCACCAGCACAGCAGGAGGAAGTGAGCACAGACATTAGGAGCAAGCATTTCGGAACTTCTGTACTGTGGTATCTAGAGATACAATAGAATCCATAGCAATTTGCATTGTCCATAAATCCAAATGTAGATTAGAAAAAAATAAACTGTCTTTGTGCCATGATGGGTTTAAGAACCACTGTTAACACAGTCTGTAATATGTATTCGGTTTCCTGGTTGTCTTCCCCCACCCTGCCACCGCTTGAATGCAGGTTCCAAAGGGCAGGGATTATCTGCTTTATGATCACCTCAGCACCCTGAACAGTGTCTGGCACATAGGGGGTGCTTAATGGACGTTTGTTGAATGAGTGAATGTGGAAGAGGTGGTCTGAAAAGGTGAACGTCATCCGCTAGACCTGGGGTGGGAAGGTGGCATATGCTCCCTGTCCCCCATCCTAATTGGGCTGTGAGCACAGTGCTGTTGGTCTGAACCCTGGGACTCAAGTGCCATAGGGGATGCCTGGGAACATGCCTGGTAAAAGTGTTCCACTCTGCCTCTACCTCTGCCCGTGGCCTGTTCCCAGAGGGAACCCAGAGCCAGCAAAGCGGGGCAGAAGCAGCTCTCATGGAGGCGGAGGGAGTTTGGTTCCACCAGCCATTCCCACGGCCGGGGCTGCCTGGGGCCCACGTGGTTGGCAGCACCGGGGCCTGCCTCATGGACCAGCTATCCTGCAGGGCCGGTTTTGGGCTCACACACCCACAGCTGCCTGCTCAGCCCCTCCTTTCCACCTTGGCCCAAGTCCTCAGGCTCAGCTTCTCCTTCTCTGACCCCAAGACTCCACCCACAGAGGCCCTTTCATCCTCCCCTACCTCCAGTGAATGGTGGGGATTTGGCCAAAAAGGAGGGGAGTGGGCCCTCCAGCCAAAACATACTAAGGGGCTGCTGTCCAGGCAGTGTTTAGGGCCACTTGTGACCTCGGCACAGGGACAAGGGGTAACTTCTATATAATCAAAAAGATCAGTTACATCTTCTCACCTGCTCCCTGTCAGGCAAGCAGAGCCATAGACTAACATCTGATCCGTCGGCAGGTCTCCCCTTTCCTCCCCCTCCTGGTCCTGGGGAACATGAAGGAATTCGTGAGGGAAGGCTGCCAGGAGGAAGTGATGCTCAAGCTGGATTTTGATGGATGAGTTTTAAATTAAACAGACCAAGAGAGGGGACAAGAGGTGAGAAAGGCTCTCAGAGAAAAGGGGTGTCATGGGCAAAGGCCTGGAGGTAAGACAGACAACAGTGCACTCAGAGCCATTTTTCCATCATTTGCATGGCTGGGTGCACACAGGCTGGTGATGGAATCAGTGCCAGAAAAATAGACAAGGGCCAGTTCTTATCCAGTATGTTCTTCTAGCTAACGCTTATGGGCACCCCTGTGCTTGGCTCACATGGGGTAGAAAGATAAAACAGATGGTAGGAACGTAAAGATGTCTGGACACACAATTTGCTTCAACCAGCTCCGAACCACCGTGTCTGCCACAGTGCTGGGAACATGGTGGGTACTCAATAAGCGTCTGTTACGGCAAAGGACAGATGAATGTGTGAATGGATGAATGAGCCATGGCACCTACTCACAGAGAAAGAGGACGGAGTAAAGAGGAGTCAGTCTTGGGGCGCCTGGGTGGCTCAGTCAGTTAAGTGTCTGACTTCAGGTCAGGTCATGATCTTGCGGTTTGTGAGTTCAAGCCCCAAATTGGGCTTTGTGTTGACAGCTCAGAGCCTGGCCTGCTTCCAATTCTGTGTCTCCCTCTCTGCCCCTCCCCCACTCACACTGTGTCTTTTTCTCTCTAAAAAAATAAATAAACATTAAAAAAACTAAAAGCAAAACAAAACAAAAAAAGCTGAAGCAGAGAACCCAAACCTTAGAGACAAGCCTCTGGGAAGGAGGGCTGTTTTCCTTCATGTTCAATGAAAGAAAGTTGCCGTAGTTTTCAGGGCAAACCTCAGCTGTGGCTTGTGCAGTTAGTCATTCTCTGGTTAAGATTTTGGCATTTTTGCCACTGATGCAACATGCTGAGATGATTTCCACAGCACATTTTGTTGAGCAAGTAAGGGCTGCTGAGGAGAGACTGGGCGGGGCCTCCTGGAGCTAGAGAAGAAGCGAAATTAATGCAAGAAGAGGCAAACCTGTGCAGGGTGGTGTCCACATGGTTGCCCAACCACCTGGAATGTGGCCCCAGGTAGCAACCTTTGGATTTGCAAGAGGCATTTCTCTGAATACAGTTTGTGACATTTGGCAGGTCAGCATTGAAAGCTGACAGGCCCTCAGAATAGAGAATGTGTAGAAATGTCAGGGACACCATTGAGTGGCATGGCTCTGCAGGCACCCAGAGAGCTGACTGACAGGTGTCTCCACCCCTCCAAACTCTGGCTACTGGCTGGAGATTGTTTGGCAGGTGAGAGCAGGGTATGGACACAGTCAGCCAGAGTTCTGGCCCTTGGCAGGCTGATTGGCCCTATTATCCAACCTCTGTGGGGATATCTCCCGGCTGGACTCCAGGCACCACTGCCCCTGGGAAGAGGGTTAGGTTAAGGGGGGTACTTAGAAGCACCACTCTATCTGTCTTGGGTGGGGAAAAATTGTAGCTTCATTGATCTCCGGCCCCGAGCCTCATCAATGAGAGGCAAGGTTGAGCGGGTCACGGGTGCCTCGTAGAGAATCTTTCCTTTGGGGAGACATGATGCCCATGCTGGATGCAGAGGTACTGTGAAGTTCATGGAGTTTAAGTCTTGAGATGCTCACTTGAAAAAACCCCTCCCACAACCCTAGACCTAATTTTGCATTTGCCATTTTGCATGCATTTTCTTAAAAAGGGTTCCCAAATCATATAAGGTTTAGGTCTCACAAAATGAAGCCCATCTTTGCCCATGCTACTTGAGTCTGGAAAATACTAAGTAGACAGTGAATGTCTGAGGGGTCAGGACTCACAGGACTCACAGGACTCCTTCCCAAATTTCTGGCCAGGACCTCCAGCCTGGCAGCCCCGGGGTAAGATGGCGGAGGGCTCTAGCACAGAGCGGATGGCGTCCTCTCTGCGGCAGAGGGGTGAGCTGGAGCGGCTGAGCTGGGCCAGGTGGAAGCAGATTGTCAGCTCTACAAAGGTCGAAGTATCATCCCGAGAAACAGGAGACGACAAGTGTGAGTGTGCCAGATCAAATAGCACTTCTAATTCTGTCCATATGGCCTGCTGGTGGGGCATTTGCTGACAACCCATGTTTGACTGCTGGCTTAAAATGAATGCTGTGACATAAGATACCACAGAACTGTACACTTTTAAAGCGTGGATTTTAGGGGCGCCTCGGTGGCTCAGTCAGTTGAACATCTGACTCTAAAAATTTTTTTAATGTTTATTTATTTAGGTCACCTGGGTGGGTCAGTCAGTTAAGCATCTGACTTCATTCGGCTCAGGTCACGATCTTGGGGTTTGTGAGTTCAAGTCTGGCATCAAGCGAGCTCATTAAGCCCTGCTTCCAGCCCTTTGTTTGGGATTCTCTCTCTCCCTCTCTCTCTCTGCTCCTCGCTCACTTGTGCCCTCTGTCTCTCTCAAAAAAATGCTTATTTCTTTATTTTTGAGAGAGAGAAAGAGGAGAGAATCCCAAGCAGACTCCATGCTGTCAGCACAGAGCCTGACTTGGGGCTCAAACCCACGAACTGTGAGATCATGACCTGAGCCAAAGTCAGGAGTCTAACACTTAACCGACTAAACCACCCAGGGGCCCCCAGAATCTGACTCTTGACTTTAACTCAGGTCATGATCTTACAGTTCATGGGATTGAGCCCTGTGTTGGGTTCTGTGCTGACAGCTTGGAACCCGTGTAGGATTCTCTCCCTCACCCTCTGTCCCTCCCCCACTCACGGACACATGTGCTATCTCAAAATGAATACACTTAAAAAAATAAAAGGGTGGATTTTTATGATATGGGAATTGTATCCCAAAATAAGTTAAATAAATAAATAAATAAATAAAGGATCCAGAGAGCCTGGTAACCCCTCTTCGCCATTGCTTTTCTCGGATGTTGGATGCAGGCCTGGTGGGTGCATCAAGGCACTACTTGGTGCCAGGGTTTGGGGCTGTCTCCTGAGATGTCAGTCACACAGAGACTGTTTAGGGATCTCGGCTGTGTCCTGGCTGCATCCTTGCTGAGTACAAAACAAAATGGTGGCACTGCAAACAAGCATCCTGCCCAGCAGGCGTCCCTGGGGGCAGTGGAGAAGCTTCTGCCATTTCTGGGTGACTGCGCCCCAATTTACTGCCCCTATTTTGGCACATTTTGCCAAGCCCTCTGAGCCTGACACATGCTTGGCCCAGGGGAAGAGTTAATGATTAGCCAGGAGGTAGGAGATGGCGGAGACAGGCGGCCTTCCAGCCCTCAAGAGCAGGCAGTGTGGGGCCCCTCTGAGCCAAATCCTCAGCCCTATTAGTGGAGGCATGGAGTAGGGGCAGGGCAGGCAGAGCAGAGGGACTTCCCCTGTCTCTTCCTAGAATTGGAACTTGGCTTCCACAGGGCCCAGCAAAGCCCCCTGTGGGACTGAGACCCCCTCGTCACAGGTGTCTGGGCACATGGGCGAACACTCCTGTCCCAGGGGCCTGCCCAACTCCAGCACAGCCTGCTGCTCCACCAGTTCCAGAACTTTGTTAGGCTGAATTTCAGAGTGCACTGAGAAGCGTACTCAACTGTTTTTCTGAGAGGAAATGGCTTCCTAGACCCACTGGTAACCCTGTGGTAGAGGGCCCCAGTTGCTGTGCAGTTTACATCTTTCTCTGTAACACATGCTCAGGCACACATGTGCACAGAAACATACACAAATACACATGCATGCACATGTACTGGGCATGAGGGATAGTTTCTTCATCCCCCCTGGTCGATGCCAAGAAAATATTCAAATGACTCTTACCAGACTGCTCCCACAAAAGGCACAGATGCTTTGAGAACCCTTGGCCAAAGTTGCTGGGGATGGCATGGCACTTTTGTCAGAGGTTATATTGTCCTCAGGTTTTAACAGCCCTCCCAGAGCTATTTTGGGGGCACGTGGAGGTGAAGAGTTATGTCTTCATCAAGGGTATTCTTTGAAATGCTCTTCCCAAAGGTGCCGCCATTTTGTTTGGACATCACATCTTAGCAAACGTAGCTGTGGGCTGATGTGGTTGAGGGGAGTTGTGGGAATAGGAGCTCTGTGGCCTGCATGCTCAGAGAGCAACCTATCCACACAGCAAACCCTCAGCCAGGGCCTGGCAGGAGGAAGACAGGCATCCATGCTGCCCAGGAGGGGCTGGACGGGAGGCAGGCTGGACAGGGCTGAGGTGGAGGTGTGGCCACAGAGTGGGGACATTGCATGGGCATTGTGTTGGGGGGGGGCATCCTGCAAGGAGTGCCCCCCCTCTGCATCAGAGTTGGGGATGCCAAGTTGCTGGAAAAAGTCCTTGGATATTCCCAATCCTTCCACTTGTTTGACTCCTTTTCTTGTAGGCAGGCAGGCTGGCTCACTCAGGAAGACATGTTCTCTAAGATACTACTGGATTACTCATCAACATGGCTGCTGAGTCCCCACACCTGCCCTGAAGATACTTCACCCCTACTTGTGGTGGCTAACTGTTCCCTTCAAGTGCCCATGGCCTGTATGGCTGCTTGCTGCCTCGTGGGCAGCCCCCCTGCTTGTCCACACCCTGACTGGGGATCTGATGTGCTGACTAGCCCATGGAGACAGACACTTTGTTTTTGATGCAACATCTGGGACTAGAGATGGTTTTCTATTTTATGGATTAGAGTAATAAGCCTTCTTGGACACAGGGAGAGTGGTGATACCACAGTAAGGGAGGGAGGCAGGGCCCCAGAATGCGCCACACACACACCCTCTGCTTGTGTCCAGGTGGAGGGCAAGCATGGAGCCTGGTCTGTTGGATGGTTCTGGGACTCACTGTGCTGGATGGAGCTGGTGGAAGGATAAAGCCACCTTTGGACACCCAAGCCTATTGTGGAGTAACCACCGCATGTGGCTCAACAAAACCAGCTAGCAGAAAGCTACCCACCTACCAGACCCTTCCAGCCTGAGACATTCTCTGTGTAAGTGGAAAGGAAACCAACCATGTCCTCATTCCAACTCTCTCCTTAAAGCAGCCTCACAGAATCCCGGGACTTGTCATGGACCCTTGAAGAGATACAATGGATCATCCTAGCCTTGCAAAGAAGGATGGACCTGACTTGCCCACTGGTATCTCAGTCCGAAAATGCAAACTACCCTTCACTCCTTACGTTCAAGAAACAGCAGCAAGCCTGAGCTGCCATTTGTGTATATGGTCAAATATTTAAGAACAAGACACTGAGGAATATGGGGAAGGGAGTGTGGGGTTCCTTTCAGTGCCTAGAGTGCATGACAACCCACCAAATCTTCACCCCTTCCCTTTCCCTTTCTGTCCCACTGTAGCCTCTCACTTGGGCGCAGACACCGCTTTTAATTATTTTTTTTTTTTATTAAAATACTGTTATACCCAATGGAATGCAGCAGCAATCCTGGTACAGGGTGGCATAACAAAACAGCCATGTTTATGTTTTAAATATTTACGATAACTTAAACATACAGACACACATCATGGTCTTTGGCAGAAAATGTTCACAGCACAAAAAATACTTTAAAAGAAATACCAAATATTAATCCAAAATATATTAAGTTGTTTTTTTTTCCTTTCACAATATTTTTTTGCCTTTTTTTCTCTTTTCTCTTTGCTTTGTAAACAATGCACATGAACCAAATGTATTTTTCAGCTTTAAAGGGTAGGGGGATGTAAAAAAATATGCAATTGTCCAGCAAATGCAAATGTTTAAAAAGGAAACTTGAGGAATCATGGGAGTAAAAGAACACATACCGAACCTAACAACAGTAAAGGAAAAAAAAACAAAGAAAGATTCAAGGAGAACTAAAAACAGTCAAGACAAACTACTAAAAGCCACCAGCGAGCCCTGGGGCTGAGCTGGGGACTCTCTAAGACCAGAAGTCAAAATAACTGCTGCCGGCAGGGGGTCATGTGAATGTTTTGCTGTCCTTCCAAAGCATGGGCCCTGCTTTTCAGGGTGCTGCTCGCTGGTAACTTGAGGAGCCAGCCTCACAGGTGCCATTTTGTGATGGGGGCTCCAATCAGAAGACAGTCTGAGTCACATCTGGTAGCCCACTGACTAGTTTGCACCACCATACTCCCACGTCCTCCATGGGGGAACAGAAACTGATGAGAACAAGGCAGCTTCTCCAGTTTCCTTCAAGGGAATTGGAGCTGGAAAGCCCCCCATGGCAGATGTGTGGGTGTGGTGGCTCATTTCATCTGGCTCAGGGCTCATAATCAAACCGACAGGACATCCCAGGGACAGGAGCTGTGGAGCCATTTCAGGAGGCTGGTGATAGGGATCCATGGGCATTAAAACAGGAAAAGACAGCCAATGTCAGGTGGATCAACGGTATCAAAATCCACGGGCCAAGGACTTGAGAAGGGGAGAGAGCTGGGAGGCCAGTTGGCAGTTACAGGAACCATGGCAGCAAGGACAGGGGAGAGGGGACAGATCTGAAGCGGCTTGCTTCAATCTTCTGTTCCACAAGAAAGGGAATTATATACAAACTGCACAGCTTATCTCAGTCCATTTAAATGGCCCCTACCCACTCCAAGTGAGGGGGCAAGGCTGTGGCTTCTGCAGGACTAACACCCTTCATAGTTCCCAAGAGATGCCAAGTCTCAGTGATCTCAAAGAGGCAGTGAGGAGCTGAGGAGCAGATGAGGCTGGCAGGGACCACACCTAGCCACAGGGGCACAATACAGCTGACTTATTACTGGTGTCCAGGGCAACCATGCTTGGAAATCAGCCCCTCAGACCAAGAGATCCCCTCCTTCCCTGCCCGAGAATCCTCATTCTGCATGGGCCCAGGAGGGATGTGGGGCTGAGAAGCAGGGTCTTCTGGGTGCAGGTGCTCTCACAGCTCCCCTCACCCCTGTCGCATCCTTCCTAAGTCCCTGGCACCAGACAGTCAATGGGAACGAGTGCCTGGTTGGGGACAGTGGGGCAGCAGCAGTTGGAGGGGCTGCTGGAATGGCTGAGAGAGCAGAGGGCAGGAGACAGGGGATTGGTTCAGAATGCCCAAGCACGACCTCCTTCAGATCAGTATCTCCACCATGTCCTGGACTCTGGATGTAGCAACAGAGTCTGGAGAGAGACAAGAGCACAGGCAAACACCAGCGAGCGTTACAAGACTGTTCTTTTAAATCCTGACTCAGTTTGACGTTATTTATTGATTGATTGATTTATTTAATTTATTTTGAGAGAGAGAGAGACAGGAAGGAGCAAAGAGAGAGAGAATCACAAGCAGGCTCTGCCTGTTAGCACAGAGCCCAACCCGACGTGGGGCTCCAACTCACGAAACGATCATAATCTGATCCCAAACCAAGAGTCAGATGCTTAACTGACTCAGCTACCCAGGCGCCCCTAAAGATAGGATCTTTCTTCACCAACACCCCCTGCCTCAACTGCCCAGGTGCCTCTAACTTGGCCAACGAATCACAAGGCTCAGCCCTCTCCCTGCTCCCCGCTTAGCTCTCCATCCAGACCATCAGTGTCCATTGTGGAAGACACATTTGTTCCTAACTTTAAACTGCCTAGAGGCTCGGAGGGAGAGGGGCCCAGGGAAGGAGGCTGCAGCATTCTTTCTTTGCCTGTGGTTTTCTGAGATGGCAAGGCACAGGCAAGCGTGCAGGGGCTAATGTGAAAGGGAAGCAAAAAAATTGGAACGGCATCCTCTCAAATGTCTCTATCTTGGGCTCTTTTAACACAAACTCTTCTACCCCGAGATTGCCGTCAAGTAACTCGCCAAGCTCCACCACCTTAGATATTTAGATTGGTAATGAAATACGTAAGGAAGACTACGAAAGAAGAGACAAAGTGCCCCCCACACAGGCGCTTTCTTTCTGAACTCAGGATCTGTCTGTGATCAGGGTTTATTTTGGCTTCTCTATTCATGCAACTAACGAGCCCTCACATTCACCCTGCTGGCCTGTCCCTGGAGAGCAGGCCACGAGCCCGAGGGGTCTGGGAAACAAGGGCTTGGTACTCCAACTCACGCCCCAGCGCGCCCTCAGCCCTGCCAGCCACAGAAGCCCCAGGAAGAGGGACTTACCCAGGGAGGCTGTCCTCTGGCCACCGCTGTACCCCAGGAGGTTGTCCGGCTCCAGTCCCAGGCAAGCGGCGGCACTGTCCGGGGGCCCGTCGGTCTGGGTGCTCCCATCTCTGCTCCCATGTTTGGCATGGGCAGGGAGGGGAGCTGTGGCCACTGGCTCCTCCTCGGGGGTCCTGTCTGCTGGAGAGGCAGGAAGCTGACAATTACTTACTTGTCCACGAGTGGTAGCCCCATGAAGAACACCTCAAGTTAACTGTACCACCTGGGGGCGTGAGGTGGTATGAGTTGCTCTTAATTTGTAAGACCTTGGATTAAGATTAAATGCTCCCGTTTCCAAATGGGGATAACTATCAGGTTGCATTGGTTTCCAAACATTTTAAGTGGCAGAACCCTTCTTTGCAGATGAAATCTTAGAACCAGCAGGGACTCCTGAATTTCTGTGGCATCTGCTCAGATGTAGGAGTGGAGGAGCTTGCCTGGAAGGTACATCTGCACAGGAAGCTCTATTTTTGCTTAGATGGCAAGTGGCCGGGATCTAGGGTAGTGGAATTTGTGGGGAAGGGGACTACAGCATGCCTCCTCCCACCAGCAGGATCGCCGTGGCCCTACGGTCCCTGGAGCCAGACAGTAAGCCAGTTCCCGTGGGCAAGGAGTCAGGAAGCACGGGCTCCTCTGAGCCTCAGTTCTGGAAGCAAAGGCCCGAAAACAACCTGTGTCCCCCACCCGCCTCGTCTCACCTGCAGCCAGCCGGGCAGGGGTGTCCACCTGCCGCTCACTAGAGGAGAGACCTTGCCAGCCCTGGTTCCCTGCTGCGGCAGCCACGAAGACAGATGGCACGGACTTGGCGGGCCTCAGGGAGCCCTGGGTGGCCTTTCCAGGGTCTTTCCTGGAGCGCTGCTGAAGGACCTTGATCACTGCATCCTTCTCCAGGATCTGGGCGTGGAGCACCTTCAACCTGAGGGGTAAGAGGACATGCTCACATGTCAGACCTCCAGACCCAGAGGCCTCCACCCTTCCTACCTCAGAAAAGTTGGACAAAAAGCCCTCCCCACTGAGGAGACAGGCTGTATTCTCTTGTCCTTGTAACAGGGGTTGGGGTGAGGCGGTGATGGGCTTTAGAAATGCCATCAAGTTCTGAAACCTGAAGTCCTAAAATCCTCCAGTGCATGAGACATTGGGCCCTTCTGATGCCAGCAAAGGCAGGTCAAGGGGTGGGTTGCATTTCTCTGATGATAGCAATGGCACAACCCCTCTCCTGCAGGGCCGTTCCGCAGAGCTGCTGACCTAAATGGGCTCAGCTGATGTGCTAGTGCTTTCGAGTCAGATAGAGGTTGAATAGAAATCTTGTAGGACCTCTGAGATAGTTTTTAAAGAGAAAGTACTAGTTATGTCCAAGGCAGGGATCTAGTCCGTGTTTCTTCTGGGATGGTACACAGTGTGGACTCACTTGGAAAAAATCTTATTCTCTGATTTACTGGGGGTGGAGGGAGCAGGTAGAGGCCAGGGCCTTGGATGGCATCCAATACCTCTACAGCCAAGGTCTCCTGGGCAGACCAAGGAGTCTCTGGGAAAAAACATGTGTGTGTGATGCCAGTGGTGCATCAGAGGAATCAGCCCAGAAGCATGAGGGACTGATGGGCCTCGTGGGGAGAGGGGTGTTTATCAGGGATTAAGGGCACAGCAGGGATTGGACAGGGCCAACCCCACCCCCACCTCAAGCGGCCCGCCATGCCCAACCTGCTTTCCATCTCCTGATGCCTGTGGCCGCCGGTGAGCAGGCCCTCGTTGAAGCTGCTGCTGGGCGAAGGCTGGGGGGAGTGTCGGATGAGGGTGGTGTCACGCTGGGCAGCGGCCGTGGCGGCCGCGTCCATGGCAAACTGCCTCATGGCGCGCTCCTCTAAGTACTTCTGCTCCCACTTGGTCATATCAGCCTCCAGCGCCAGGATCTGCTCTTCCTTCTCCCGCAGTTGCTCCGACAGGCGCAAGGCACTGAGCTCCGGGGACCCACCACTGCCACTCCCACTAGTGGGGGTGCCTGCTTGTCTCTGTGGAGAAGGGAGCACTGTGGTTAAGGGCAGAGGCTGGGGTGTGGCAGCCACTGGTCCTCACCCCACACGAGGACTCTCACCTATGCACGGGTTTGCACTGCCCTTCCTGGCACACCCACCCAGGCACCTTGCTGCCACCAAAGATGAAGCAGATGCTATGGTCCCCACATCCCTGTGGCCAAGGGTATAGGAAAGATCAGGCCTGCCCTTGCATAGGGGACCATGGAAAGTATCCTCCCAACTGGGAAAGCAGGGCTCTTAATAATTGCACTGTGACAACTGGCATAAACTAGGACCCACGTGGGCAGTCTGGGACATTTGGTCACCCTACCTCTGTGGGAGGGGTAAGGTTGGGAGTGGAGACAGAACTCTATCTGGTTTGTAAACACCAGGGTTAGTAACACCGTCCAAAGTGAGCATAAAGACTCAGGAATGGGGTTACCATTGGCCCTTTTCATCTTGGGGAGTCATGTAAGAGCTGCCTAGTCTACTGCATCAGGGCCCCTGAGCTACCTTCTCTAGAGAACAAGGATGCTAACCCCTGCTGTGGGGCATGGAAGCCCAGGTCTTGAGTCTCTGAAGCCAGCACCCGGCCAAGAGGCAAAGCCTCTGCTAAGATGGCTGGGAGGAACTGTGGCAAGGCTGGAAGCCAGATCACCCCTGCTTTCCCAGGGGGCCTCCACTGGCACCTTGGCAGGGGCTCCTGGGCCTTGAAAACTGGCCTCCTCTGATCCAGCCCTCCTCCTCCGCTACCACCAGTCTCTGAGCTCACCTGCTGTGCGCGCAGGGCCTTGAGTTCCTGCTCTAGGCGTGTCCGCAGACGTAGCTCCAGCAGCTCCCGCTTCTCACAGGCGGCCTGCAGCTGCCCAAGGGCCTGCTGCAGCCGCTCCACCTTCTCCACATAGGCCTGCTTCTTGCGCAGCTCCTCCTCTGCTCGCGCAGCCCGGCCCTGCGCATTGCTCAGAGCCTGCTCCAGCAGCTCCGCCCGCCGCCGTTGGTCCTCAATGGCGCCGCGAAGCAGGGCCATCTCCCGCTCCAGCTTCTCTTGCTCCTGCTGCTGCTCATAGCCTGCAGGGAGGTGCAGGGGCTCAGTCCATGATGGCAAGTGCCCTAGCTCGTCCCACTGGGTGCCTACCACATGCTGGGCCTCTCCACAACCCAAAGAGTTAGGTGCAAGTATTTCCATTACCATTTTAAGGAGGAGGGACAGGTTAAGTCACAAATAAATGACTGCACTGGACCAGGGCCCTTGCAGGAATAAGTGGGCTAGATTGCCTCTCGGCTAGGATATGGGCAGCCCCAAACACTGTCCACATGTGCCAGGTGTCACCGTTTCCAAACCACCTTCACAATTTCTTATAGTGACACTAGAGACTGGCCAGATAGGAACTGTGATGCCCTTCCAGATGAGAAGGCTCAGGTGAACTGTGACATGACCATCGTTCAAGCAAGAGAATGAAGGAACAGGGAAGAGAAGAAGCATCACTGGCTGCACCATGAGCCAGGCACTTATACATCTTACTCCTGTGAAGCCTCTGATAATGGCCCCTGGAGGTAGGATGTGTGATCCCCAAAATACTGGGGAAGAAACACAGGTGAATGGTGCTGCTAAAGTGGGGACCCAAGGCAGACTGGCCTCTAAAGGACCAGGCTGCTCTGGCTGTGGTAGGGTGCCCCTCATACCCACAGGCCTCCCAGGGTGAGCTCCAGGATGCATTCTGCAGACCCAGGGCTCCCAGAATAGGGCTACATTTCCTTCTCTGGTCTGGGGGACCACTGAGAGGTAGGTGACCAGGTTTATAAAGAAATGCAAACTCTGGAGCACAATAAAAATGACTACGGTCCAAAGATTTGTAACTGAGGTCCTAGCTAAGCTGACTTTTAAAGCATCTTTGTTCCTTGTCCAGGAGAACTTGGCTCAGAGACCCACTCTGCATTGCAGGGCCAAGGAAGGCCCGAGACAGACCATGCAGTCTTCCAGGTGATGCTCTAGGCTTAAATCTGCCTCCCATGCACCTGTGCTTTGGGAGTCCAGGATTGCCCCCCAAAGAGTGTGTGGGCTGCCTGCCTTACTGGAGATTAGAAGGGGGTGGGCTCCAAGGCCTGCCCGATGAACTCAAAGGCACGGTCCCCAGAGCAGCACTATCACAGTACAGTGGAATTTTCTGCTGTAATAAAACTATTCTATACTGTGCCAACCTGTATGGTCACCACTAGGCACACATGGCTATTGAGCACTTGAAATATGACTAGTGTGGGGAAGGAACTGAAACTTTTCTTTTTATTTAATTTTAATTAATTCTAATCTTTGGGCCACATGTGGCTAAGTCCCTATCACATAGGACAATGCAGGTTCTGGAATAGAAGAGTGAAGGCTGGGGGCTTGGGTAGGCAGAGGGAGGATTGATTTACACAGGGCCCTGGGGCAGGAGAAGGGCACAGGCAACTCAGGTCAGCTCTGACTCCCTCCAGAGTTTTGAAACCTGGACCCAAGCTGGCCTCACTCTTTGGTGTGGAGGGAAAAGATGAGGAAGCTCAGCAATACTGAAGTTGAGGCACAGGGGGTTGACTTGGCATCTAACTGAGTGTGGGTGGGGCTGGCAGAGAGAGTAGACTGGGGATTATGGCCTAGAGACAATGACCCCCTCCTGCATGTGCTCACAGAGCCCACAGCACACGATGCTTGCAGGCAGCAGCCTCTCATCCCAGTCTGACCATGGCTGCCCCATCTTAACCCCAGAACCCGAGTCTCCAGCAAGGATAAAATGTCCAACAGGGACAGAGCTCGGAAAGTGAGGCCTTAGGACCCAAGGCCAGATCCCCAGGGAGGGACAGACCAGAGCAGCCAAAGCTGTCTGTATGTAAATCACGTGGCATTGGTGACAATAATCACACTTTCCTCCTAGTTGTTGACTGACCCCAGAAAAAAAGTGAGGTCAACTAGAGACCATTCCCTAGGAGTTTTGTGTTTCTTCCATAGGTATTAAGGAACAAGGAAAAGCTGCTTGACTTTCCTCAGCCCTTGGAGAGGAGTGGGGGGACCTAGTCTTCTGTTTTTCACAGCTTCCTGCTGCCTTGCTTAAGGCCCTGGCAGGGGCTGGGCGGCCTCAACCTTGGCCATCCTCAGCCACCAGGATGAAACTGCTGGGGAGGATAGCTCCTGGGCAGGGGTAGGAGAGGAGCCAGGAGAATGGGAGGGTGCGAAGGGCGCGCAGGAAAGCAGAGCGAGCTGCACAGGGGGAAGGGGGATGCGCCTTTCCCCGCCTTTCCCCGCCTTTCCCCGTAGAAAGCGACAGCAGAAAGCAACAGGCTCGGCCCCTTTGTCCCAGTCTCTCCAGCCGCTTGGGGAGGGAGCGGCAGGGAGGGGGGGGCGGGCCCAGAGCGGAACAGCCCAGCAGCTCTGGAATGCCAGGCATCCAGGTCACCCGCGGCTGCAAGATTAATGGCTCCAGTAAGGAGCCAAGAACAGCCTGGCGCTAGCTTCCCGGGGAGCGGAAACGCCTCCAGGCCGGGCTCCCTCCTTGCTCCTCCTCTACCAGCTCCCAGAAACCTGCCTTGCTACTTCTTTTCTGTGGCGCTGTGCCCCCAAAGCCTGCCCTCCTACAGGAGGCCCCCATTCTGCCTACTGCCCAGGCTCCCAAGGGCTACTACATCAAGGGCTGCCCCCTTCCGGCACTCCCCCAGCATCATCACCTCCATTGCCACCTCAATCTGCTCAGTACAGCCTAGCCTACCACTTGCCCAACCCCCGACCCCCGACCCCCAGTCCCGCAGTGTTCTGTTCCCCCATTCACTGTCCAGGGGAGCCTAGGACAGGGCTCTGAGCCTTCCTTGAGGAGGGAGCTGCTGCCCTCCAGAGCTCAGTCCTCAAGTTGTTTCCCTACTTCTGGACACTCCCTACTATCCAGGCCATTCATACACAGTAAGCTTCTCAAAGCCACCCCACCAGGACTGTCGCCTCCATTCCATTTCTCTGCAAATGCCCAAACACCACAATAGCACAATAGGAACTTCTGATTGCTAGAACTTCTTCCGCTGGGCTTCCTTTGTCTCTCCCACTCCCCGTACCTCCACTGAGCCATCTCCTGCCATTCCCACAGAGCCTCTCTCAGGCCAGTGGAGACTTCTCAGTCACTAATCTCCAGGGCCAGGGACACCCTTGTTCCCTTAAATCTGTGGTTAGAAGACCCTACTCCTTTCTCAAGCTCAACCCCTCTGTCTTGACTTTCCTGTCAAGGTACCTTCCAGGGACAGCTCCCACCCCCTGCCAGATGCATGATAGGTACTTAGCATTGTTCTCCCAATGAACAATTAAATGACTGGTTGAAGTCAATGGTGAACTCATGCAGTCTCTTCAAGAAGCCTTCCACCACCCATTAGAGTAGCTTCCCAAACCCCTTCTTTAGACTGCACCTGTTAGTTAAGGTTCCAGGAACCCATTTTTGGTCATCTGCAGGTACCTCCACTTGGTCACCTTGTTATGGCCCAGCTGGCATCATGCACCCCAGCTTCTTACATTCCAGCCAGGCACCCCCAACCTTTCTGCTGTCTGGAACTGCCTTGGAAATTCACATTCCTTCTTTCTCCTCTCACCTGCCTCCAGAGCTATCTGTGCACCACCCCCGCTGCCCGCTGCTCACCACACCTTCAATTCTGAAGGATACTGTACTGACACAGCACCACAGCCCAGTAAATCACTGCGCCCCAGCTGTCCCTCTTGGATCCACTGATCTCTCCAATAAATATGGAGCCAGATCCTATTTTTTGGAAGCCACCCTTCCCAGCCAGTCCTGGGTGCACTGTGGGCATTTAGTAATCCTGTGCTCAAAGCACTGCTTTGATAAGTAGGAAGGCCAATCCTCCGTGTCCACAGTCACTGCCATGGTCTCGCACCCACACATCTGTCCAGGCGTCTGCGTGTGACCCCTACTCACTTTGAGCAAGCAGCTTGGCCACCATGTCCTGACTGCCTGCCTGGGCCTCCTGTGTCTTGGTTGCCAGGCGGCGGTTTGCAGATTCCAATCTCTCTGTTTCAAATGAAGAAAAAAATGTTTTCAGAAAAGCAGGTGAAGCTGCCTGCCCAGTGTCCCTTAGGGTCCTGTCCGTGGGGCTGCACCCTCTAAACGGGGGATGGCCTAATAGGGAAGCCCCCAGGTGTGCTGAGGGCCTAATGAGGAGGGAGCACTCTGGGCTAGAGAGGCAGCAAAGCATAGCACAGAGACAAGCATCTTTCTGTCAAGATGGCCCCTTCTGTGCCAATTTATACTTATTTTTGCAGAGGGCAGAGATTCTGAATTTCTCCCTGGAACAGAGAGGTCAAGCCCTCCACAGATGCTCCCCACCCCCTCTACCTGGGTGACCTCCCGCACCTCGGAGATCCCTGTTGAAGTCCTGCAGCCTCCTCATTTCACTGTCCATTTTGTTCCGCATGGTCTTCTCCAGGGCCTCCCGCTTGGAAGAGGCTCTCGTCAGGCTCTCATGGGCCTCAGAGAGCCGCTGGATTTCACTTTCCAGCTGCAAGAAAGAGATAGACAGAAGAGGTGAAGGAATGGGAGAGATCCCTGTGAGTGGGTGGCAATCAAGGTCCCCTCTACAGGCTCAGGATGCTACTGTCCATCAGGAAGGGTGAGAGAGGAGAGAATAAAAAGCAACAGCAAAAAATCCAGGTGGCTATAATGGGATGGTCAGAAGCTTGTGCCCTCCAGGTATGAATCAGACTACTAGCACCAGCAAGCAAGGGTCCTATCAATTGTGCCAAGGTCCAGATGCTGAGTGACCCCAGGTCCAGGTATTTGGGAAGTCGCTGCCTCAAGTGACTTAACACAGCTTTCCTGCACCAGAAAGATATATTTTGTCCAGTTTCTACTGAGAATCTGAGCACAGTGGGCCAGCAGGGGGCACAAAAAGACTCCAGCCATGTTCTGGGGTTTGAGCTATTTCGGACACCACCGGACAGTCCCAGGAGGCCTAAGGTCACCTGTCAAAGCTGAATGCACAGCTGGTAAACCTTCACTAAAAAACAGGGCACCAGACCCCAGCCTGAGCTGCCTCTGCCTGGAGTATTTCCTCCTCTGGCCATCACCATCTACTGCAGAGAGCCAGCCTACCCAGCTGCCCCTCCCACTTGGCTGCCGGCAGGTTCTGCACGTGCTCCGAGCTGGCCTGTGATTCCAATAAGTAGCTCGTTTTTTCCAAGAGGAGGGGCCTTCTCTTTGGCCAGGGCTGGCCTAGAACAGACTTACTGTTGTGTGGGGGACACAAAGGGCTCTCTGTGGGAGGTGTCCACAGGAGGGGGTGTGTGCAGGGGAAGGGTGTGCAGGGAGCTGGTGAATGGGCTCTTTCTAATCACCGCTGGCCAGCAATTGCTCACACTCCGGGCCTGCTCTGCCAGCCTTGCGGCTGCTCCCCAGCTGTCTAGAGTCAGCGAGGGAGGGCATACGAAGCATGAGGGAGTGGGGGCCAGCTCCCCATTGCCCCTCTGAGGCCCCAGCTGGGCCTACCTTCTCAATGCGGCCAGCCTTCTCTGCTGAGTTCTCCAGCTCCCTCTGCAGCCTCTCATTGTCCCTCTGCAGCCTGGCATTCTCCCTCAGCACGGCCTCCATCTGGGCCAGGTGGGCGCCACCCGAGGGGGCTGAGGAGGCCTGGCTGCTTGCCGGCCCCTCCACCTCAGGTGGACTGAGGGAGCCTAGGGCGCCATGGCTGAGAGCTGCTGGGTGTGGCAGGGGGTGCTCCTGGGCCTGCTGCAGGTACTGGTACTGCTGCTGCTGCTGGAGGAACACAGGGGGCACCTGGGCCTGCAGGATCCTGGGGAACAGAAGACGACAGTGTTCAGAGACTGTAAAGACCCCCATGACTCCCACCCCTGAGCAACCTGAAGTGGGCCCAGCTCTCCTGGCATAATGGAGAATCTCCCCACAATATTAGGCAGTGGCCAGTGGGGAAGGCCTTTTCCACAGTGTCTACCTAAGATCCTCAAGGACCAAGGGAATGGGGCTAGAGGGGGTTAACGTCAGGATGCTTGTTTCATGCCCGGCCGTACTGTGGCCAAGGCCCTGGGGGTCAGCCCGAGTAGTCCTGGTCCTTGTAACCAGTACTTAAATAAGGCATCTTAAACAAGGCACACTTGACCTTTCTAATCCACAGAAGGTTCTTTCTGGGTCTGAAGGCCATGTCAATTATGACTTGAACACACAGTCCTCCAGGCCGCTGGGCCACTTGGTGGCTGGGCCTCAGCAGCTACCCCTGTGTCTCTTATAAGCCTCTTATACTAGCACCTGCCAGTGTAGCACACCCATGCTTTTCTTCCTCCTATTTTGGATCCCATCACCCATCACAGAAACATTTTTAGAATACTGTGGCTACGGGCAGAGTGGTGAGATAGATGTCAGGGTAAAAGTCTGAGCTCCAAAGTCACAAAATATGCATTCAGATCCCCAGGGTGCCAGCATGCCTCTGCTAAATCATGAGGGCGAGGATCTCCAGCCTCAAGGGGCTCACCAGCTCAACACAAAGCCTGGCAAGTGCTGGGCCTACAGCACACAGTCCCACAATGGCGGCCCATCCTCTACCTCTCCTTCTGGTAACTGCAGCCTCTTATCTTTTTAAAGAGTAAATGTAACCCATGCATTAGATATTCTTGGGCATTGGGGCCACCTCTGGACTACTGCAATAGCCTAAGTTTAGAGACAATATTACACTGGCCTCTAGCAATGGTGCAGTATTACCCTCAGAACCCTGTTAAGGGAAGGAGCAAAGAGCAAGAGGCATGGGGGGTGGAGGCTGGTCACAGAGCCTTGCTGAGGCCTTGAGACTCCAGGTGTATAAGAACAGACTTCCTCAGTTACATTAGGAATTTTCCAGCCCCCTGAAGCTCCATCCACTAAGAGCTGAATTCCACTTCTGGGTCCATCATCTCAGCACTAATGCCCTCCCTCCGCTGTTTCTCTTAGGACCCTAGGCTAAAAGAAAAGTCCCTGCCCCTAGTTCCCAATAAATAATCCTACTCTGATCAGCTGAAAGGAAAGGATGGGCAGATCTATTTCTCTTACTGCCTAAGGTAGAGCTTCTAGTGAGAGCTGAGCAGAGGGTCTCCACTGGAATGTCCAGACTCTCCCGGCACGGCTAAATGTGGCATTCTCAGAGTTGCTTCATGAACTTTCTCCACCCTGCACTGGGCCAGGCAGACACAACTGGCATTCTTTGAGGATGACTTAGCTCTGAGGAAGAATAGAGTCTCCCTTCCCTTCACACTTGCTCTCTGGCCACCCCCTTCCCTGTTTTGCCCCTCCCCCTCCCTCCCTTTTTTGTTCTCCTGTGGTCTACTTCCTTTCCACAATATTATCTTTTCCTGACAGGGCTCAGTAAGGCAGTTCCAAAAGAAGAAACCCACGACTCAGCTTCCGAAATTCTCCCTGACCAAACACTGAGAAAAGAGATAAGGTGGGGACGCGAGAGGTGGAGGTTGGAGAAAACCCACAGGGTTCCATCTGCTACTTCCCCCATACCAACACTATGGCGTCACGCATTTCTCGAGAGCAAGGAAAGGCATCTTTCCCAGGAAAAGACCAGGCGGTGGGAAAGTGGGTGACTAAATGAAGACTCAGCAAGAATGAAGAGAACCAGACTTTGACCTTGAGCCTCCAGAGAAAAGGAGTCTGCAAATCCAGGGGTTTCCTGGACCACCGTCAGCGGGGGAGATGCAGAGCGTGTGACATGAAGGAGGTATGTCAGCTTCTCAGAAGGTGGCGGGCCAAGTAAGAAGCCTGGGGCAGAACCTCATTTCTAGGAACCGGTATTTCTGCAAGCTGGGCTTTCTGATCCTCCTGGTCTCCTGCTTCCATTCTTGTCCCTCTTAGAACCCATTCTCTACATGCAGCCCGAGAGATCTTCTTAAAGAAGTAAGCCAAATTACATCCTCTAAAGGCTTCACATCAAACTCTATGTCCCCCAGCAGCCTTTTCCAAGGCTCCACTGAAAGGGGCTCCCCCGGACCCCGTGTCCTCTCCTGCTACAGGTTCCAGCCACCTGGAGCACATGGGAAAACATGAAAGGAAATGAATGGTAGTGACAGGGCAGCTCCTGCCCTGGTATAGGACAAGGAGGCCATCTCATCTTCCTGCCTCCAGTTAGGAATGCCCTCCATTAATCACAGCAAGCAAACTGTCCACCTGATCTTAAAAGTCTCCAAAGGAGGAGGTCCCACCTTCTTGCCACTTAGCTTGGAAACAGTTTGGCAATGATTCCCAACCGTGGTCTTTAGCAAGTTCTTTTGAAAACCTAACCTTTAATCCCCCTGCTGTAACCCGCACCCTCTGGGAACCTTAGTTACTTGACTGCTACAGCTAATTACACAATGGTATCCATCTCCAAATTAACGCAAAAGATGCCACTAAGTTCTCATGTGACCTTGGCTAACAAAGTCCTCCTTTCCTCCAGGCATTAACCCCTCCTTGGAAAGGAGGCAGGTAGCAACAGCCTTCCTCTGGGGCTGGCCAGCCCTGACACAACATGTCGTCTGGAGACTCTCCATCTTGGGGAGAACTATACTGGAAGAAAGTTGAGAGCGTGAAAGAACAGAGTGGGCAGTTACCTGACTTCAGCATGTTGGAAGTGTGGGCTCCCTCGGGTGCGGTACCGTGGATCGGTGACAGCAGTGGCGGTCTCATGAGCTACCATAACATGTGGGTACTGAGGCGGAGGTCCTCGGGGCTCTGGGCCCTCGGCAGGGGGGCCCCTGGGAGGGGGACCCTGCTGATTGCGGGCCAGCTGCGGGAAGCTGTGGGAGGAGCTCATGTGACTGGGGGCCCGGGCACCATTCCTCTCCAGGGACAGCTGCAGGAGCCGTTCACTCAGGGAGCGCACATGCCCATGCCTCAGCTCCCGCAGTGCCTCATCCTGGCTCCGATTGCCACCTGAGGCTCCTCGGGGATCTCGGTCCCCTGCATGTGGCCGGGGCCCTGCCTGCTGGGCCGCGTAGTACTGCGAATGGGCTTTAGCTTCTTCGTAGGTGGGCAGCTCCTCACCCTTGCTGGGCTGTGGACACAGCCGGTAGAGGGTGTTCTCTGCCAGGTGGGTCTCACCGCCCTGGTGCTCCTGGCCCTGGGGCTCCTGTCTTGTGGCCTGCTGTAGCACCTGAGTGTCCTCGGGTGCCAAGATCTCCACGGAGGCTTGGGGGCTCCCTGTGCTCCCAGCCCCAGCCCCACCCCGCAGGGCCTGCTGCTGGATGGCCAGCAGTGTGCGTGTCTCAGTCAGGTTGCCATAGCGCAGCTGCTCCTGGATGAGGCGGTGCAGGACTGTCCCGGAGGAGTCTTCCAGAGTCCTCATGCTTCCTTGCTTGCACACCCCTGCCTGAACAGTGGCCCGTGGCACCTGGCCTTAGGGCACCTAGGAGAAGAGAAAGAAGAGCAATCAGTGGGAGTTCATGGGAGAGGAACGGCGGGCAGGGGTACTTTCCATTACACTCTGGTCCAAATAATAATGGTAAATAAAGAGCAAGGCTATGGAGGGTCATGCAAGCCTGGGTTCAACTGCCAATGCCGCCGCCTACTGATTAAGTCAAGTTACCTAACCTCTGAGCCTTCATTTCTCCATCAGAAAAATGTAATGAACAATGCTTGCTCATGGAGTTGAAAATTACATGAGGCAATGACTGCTGAGCTCCTGGGGCACTCTTAAGTCCTTAGCAAAGGACTGCCATACCATCATATTCACAGAGACTTAGTACAAAGGCATCTCTAAGTGTTTACTATGCCTAAAGAAAAAGACACAGGAACCTAGTGAGTAATCAATTTCCCAGGAACCCCAGCCTCCTGCAGTCGGCTTCCCATTGAAAAGGCTGATGAGAGACTCCAGAGCAGGAGTAGTTCAGCCATAACTACCAAGCAGGCCATTCTGGGGGTAGACAGGGGCCCAGTTTATTGACAGGTGGTAAAGAATGAGTCCAGTCTAGTAGAAGCCTTGGGCAAACTGCCCCTAGCTCCCTCTAGAATGCTGCATGCCTGAGCCCTAGCCTGCACAGTTAACTCACCACCCTTTACCATGCTGAGCCCTCCCTGTGATGGGATGACCTTGGCAGTCACTCTGCAAGGTGAACAGGAAGAAGGAAAAAAATGCATCTGGTTTGGTGATTAAGGGATGAAAGAAGAGAGACTACAATACAACCATGGTTTTGTGAACTGAAGCAAAAAGGTGCCACCCATCCAGGTTTGTAGGTCAGTCACATAGTCTGCGTGCTGCCAGCAACTGCATGGGTGCTCCAGGAAAAAGAAGGGGTAGCACCATGTCTTTGATTTTTGACCATCCCCCCTACACACACACACACACACACACACACACACACGCTACACCAGAAAAGATTTCAACGGTCCTATGCCACATAGGGGATGGCCACTCAGCATTTTGATATCGGTAACACCCATTTGGGCCAACTGGAGAAGTAAGTCAGCAAGGGAGAGGCTCTGGGCTGCAGAGACCTGGGGCTGGGGGCTGGAAGCCTAAAGGTGCAGGGAGATCATATCTCCTGAGAAAGGTATTCTCTTCTGAGCTTGGGCTCTCTCTCAATGGCTCATGTCCTGGAAGACTGCCCACCTCACCTGGCTTCCTTCCCACAGCCTCCTCCAACACAAACCTCCAAACTAGATTCAGGGAAAACCAAACAAAACCCACATCTCCTTAAGTCCTTGTGTATGGGGGGAGGGTGGTGGGAAGAATGTGGCCCCTCCTCTGCCACAGAACTAGCCCCAGTGCCCTCCTGCTGTTTGGACTCGGTAGGGTGGCAGAGCAGCCATTCCCATCCACTCCTTCCTCCTGGCTGCCCAGACACGAAGAGAGGGAGTGGAGTCTGGAAGGCATCTCTCTACCCACCCTTCTAGGCACCCATCATGCGGTCCCTTCTCCCTACACGCAGGAACCTGGAGATGCAAGTCCCCAGAGTTACCAGAGTTATCAGAGGCAAAACAAACTGGAATCCATTCGCCCTAGAGTTTCATCTGCGGGGCATTTCCTAAGGTAATCAGTCTTGGCTGACTCCTGCTGAGAACGCCCAGGGAATGCAGCTTTCTGGATAGATTCCCGGTTTCGCTCTCACCAACAGTGTGCCTGGGAGCAGGGAACACCTCCGGGGCCTCTTATCCGAATTTGTCCCCATCTGTCCCCTCAAATGCACATCCTTTCGGCTGAGCCGTTACTAAAATCTGCGACCACCACCCGGGCCACACACCTTTATTGCACCAGCGCGCCTGGTTCTCTGAACCCCCAACCCCTTCCTAAGTAAGCACGCAACTCCGGCTCTCGCAGGGACCCGCACTCGCCTAAGGAACACAAGCGACGGTCCCTGAGTCAGATTCCACCCCAGCCAGGGATCCTGCCCTACCCGGACTCCAAGCCGACCGCGAACACCTGGAGGCCGCTAGTGAGCCCAGCGCGAGCAGGGGAGGGTAGCCGGTGGTCACGGAGTTCTTTAAGCGTCGCGGATCCGCCTCCCTCCCAGCCTCCCGAGCCCTCTTTGTTTTCCAAATGCTCCAACGCTGACGTCACTGGGCTGGACGGCCGGCTGCATTCTTTCTAAGTGAGAGCCAGTCAGTGGCTCCAGAAAGGATTTTCCAAGGAAGACAAAGAGGGATTCTTGGACTAGTTGGGGGCAAAGACACCTGTAATCCCCACCTAACCCGATCAGCCCCAGGGCCTTGCAACTTAAACTCGAAGAGGTGTCTCCTGCCCTGTTCTGCGCCGCTCTCTCCAACACACGACCCAAAACACGGGACACCGCTCTCCCTAGAGGCTTCCCCCTCCCCCAGCTCCAAGGGACCCGTGCGCCAGCTAGAGCCCCTGATCCAGGCGCACTGCGGGGCGCCCTCAGCGAGGAAGGGCCCCGGGCCGCATTCGCGGCTTCCTGGAAAGGGCGCACTGCATCCCCAGGACGCTTAAAGATCCGGGCTCCCGCTCTCAGAAAAAAGCGGGCTGCGCCGGGGCTCTGGCTTCGGCTGGACGCGTCTTTCCCGACCCGAGCGCTCCCCGAAGCGCGGAGCGGCTTCCTTACCGCTGCAGCCCCCGGGTGCTTGGCGCAGTCAGACCCGACGACCCGGCCCAGCTCGGCTCAGCTCAGCTCAGCTCAGCTCAGCTCAGCTCGGCGGCGGAGGTGTGCACTAGGCGGTGGCGCCGACGCTCTGGCCGCTCGGGCCCCAGCGCGCAGCCCCAGGGTCGGCCCGCGCTGGAGGCGGCTGCTATGCCAGGAATGTGAGAGTTTCAGGTTCCCCCTCGGGATCAAAGCGAACCACAAATAACCTCTCAGCGCGCCGCCCTCCTCCGCCCTCCGCCTCCTCCGGCTCCCTCCTCCCGGCCCCCGCCTTCCTCCCGGGAGGCGGCGCTACGGGCCCGGCGCCCGGCCCAAGGGCTCCGCTCCGGGGCGGCCCAGGGCCCTTCAGGACGCACTGCGCCTCTCCCGCCTCCCCACGCCACCGCAACGCTTTGCCTTCGGGGCTGCCTGGGAAGAATTAATCCCCTCGGCCATTACAGCCCCCCAACTGCGCCGGGCCTTCCACTCACTCCTTCTTCCCTGTCGGCGGGACGACGCTGGGAGATGGGCAGTCGCGTGTCGCTGAGGGGTTCTGGGTGTCGCTGCGGGAGAAGGCTGGGGTTGGCGCGCACGCGCGTGCGCGCGTGTGTATGTGTGTGTCCAAGGGAAGGAAGGCCGCAAAGATGCCCATACCTGCCCCTGCCTGGCTAGGATCCTACCCCCACCCCTTACCCGGCGTAGAGAAGTCTGCTTCCCCTTGAGCCTCTTCCCTGACCCCCCCACTGCTTTCACCGCCAACGGCAACCTTTGAATTGCCCTGCTATTGTTTACAAACACCTTCGCCAGCTCTTTTAGGGCCTGTCTCCACAGGAAGTGTGAATCTGGGTTGAAAATCTTCCGGTTAATTGGATCCACCTAACCAACTGAATCACCCGCCGCCAGGCGCTCTGTCCACCTCTTCCGGGAAAAGGTAGTAATCGGCACCCCTAAATTTACGCCGAGAGCGCCAGTGTGCCACCACCCGCTTTTCGCCTTGTCATCCCAGTCAGCCCTCCCAGTCATCCTCCCAATCATCCTCCCCGGGAGTTCTGTTATCATCCCTGCGTTATAAATGAGGAAACCAAGGCCCAGGGAGTTTCATTAGCTTGCCCCAGGGTCACACAGAGCGTGAGTGATGAAGCCAGGCGGCCACTGGCTGCTCGGGTTTTCTTTCTCAAAACCTTGCCGTTGCCACCAGAACCCAGGCTCCCTAGATGTCCGAGACGGACTCTGGGAGCCCTCCTCTCTCCGTCTGCTCTGTTTGTTCCAGTCTCATCTTCATTTCCCCCTAGATTCCTGCCAGGGACCCTCCGTGGTGTCCACCCCTCTTGCTCCTGCTATTCTTTACCTGGATGAAGTTCTTTCCTTGGCCCCTAGGACTCTCACTCCCCCACTTTTCCGCTAGGCTGGTCTATCCGTGCTGGTGTACACCTCTTCTTCAGACACACCCTCCCCACCTGTCCTTACCCTCTCCCCAGCTGCCTTTCTCCTCTACTCCCACAGTTCTGTGTGCCATTCCTGGGCCCTGACCACACTGGGCCTCCCAACATCTGCATGTGGGGGACTCAGGCCTCTATCCCCTGGGAGAGTGAAGGCTGAGTCCTACCCCCAGTAGGGTCCTCTCCTCCCCTCATCATAGAGTTTACAAGCCCCAGATCTGCTGGAGAGACCAGAGACAAGAAAACGTTGTAAGTTCAAAGAGCTATTTACTAGCCAGGGACATTGTTAATTTTTAATTAAGTCCTCCCCAAAGATGTGTGTACGTGTGTGTGATTTACTTGGAAGCCAAATATTGCGTTACAAATAATGATTGGCTCTGAGACAAATGAGAAAATAAATCCATTGTGCCAAGCTAAGGGATATTTGGCTGTCCAAGGACCATCTCACAAAGAGAAGCTAAGGCCAGTATGTCACTGTCCCAACTAGAAAACACTTGGTAAAATTTTTAGAAATGAAAAGGGAGAGAGAAGACAAGGTCCCTAGGTGGCCTTACCCTGTGGACAGAATTCTTTCTTCTTGGAGACACTTGGTGGAAGTATGAGAGTAGGCGTGGGCATGTGCACTCTGGGGTTGCAAAATCAGGGAAAGGTCATATGGTAGAGTCCTGTCTTTCAAGGACGTTTGGGGGGGCACCTGACAAAATGCTTGACAAACATTCTTGAGATGGTTGCAGAAAGGGCCCACTCAAGGCAGCTAGAGTCAAGGAAGTATATCTTAGGGTGGATAAACCTGCTGTAGATCTAAATGGGCCCCTGTGACTACTCCCCTCTGTATATCAGAGCAACAGGAGGGGGGAGGGATCCCCAAACCTAGAGAGGGCCGAAACTTACACACATTTCTTCTTCTTTCTTTTTCTCTTCCTCTTCTCCTTCTCCTCTCTCCACCTCTCTGTAAGAAGGTTGGAGGGCAGGGCCTCCCAGGCTGGCTGAGCCAAGGGCCTCAGTGAAGTCTGCTTGAGCTGGTTGAGCACATTGGCTGTGCAGGGCGGTTGGGTGCAAGATGTACCAGGGGCGGGAGTGCACAGGTGGGCGCTGGTTTGGCCAGGCTGCTGGCACATACATCTCACACGGGAGGGGAGGAGAGGCTGATCTAGTGAGCGAGCCAGTGCTTTCGTCCTCCCAACTTTGTCCCTCTCCACCCATCTTGTCCCCTTCTCTCTTACCCCCTCCCCCTGCAGGTAATGATTCTTCCCAGGTGACAGCATGGCTGGCTGGGTCTGGAATCCTGCCCAGGATAGATGCAGAGGTGACCCAATTCTCAGAGTAAGCCAGTTTTGATACCTTTGCTCTATAGAGTTCAACTCCTAGGGGTGTGGCTGCATCATAGGTGTGGACAGGGCTTAGCAAGGGATCCTCCTTAGCCTAGGCCTGGACTTGAGGCTCGGTCTGTGCCTGTGATATGACGTCAATCTGGCATTGCGTCCTGCTGTAACAAATGGGAATATGAGAAGAGAATGGTCTCCTCATTTCCCAAATGGCTAATTGGTAGAGGAGAGGCTCCAGGGCCCTGGTGGCAACATCAAAGGACGACTCTGCTACTTGTGAAATTCTCCCTTCCAGCCTGCCTTAGAGACTTCCTTTGACAGCTTATGGGAAACAGGAAGCCCACCAGAAACTGGAGCAGATAGTAAATTCACAGGAAGAACCTGGACATTGGAATGGAAGTTCCAATGCTCCAGTTCCAAGAGCCAAGCTAAGGGCCTTCTTCTCTTTGTTCTGCATTCCTCCTTCTCCATGCCCTCCCCCATCCAGGTTTCCCCCCAGTCCTCTCCTACCACTCGCTTCCCTTCCACTCCAGGGGCAGAATCTCCATCAGGCATGGGATTGCCTCACAGAGTCTGTGTGTTTGGGTGGTTAATTCCTCCAGAGTCAGAGCATATTTGAAATTAAGCCCCACAATGGTTGAGGTAAGAGAGTGCTGTCCTAAAAAATGAAGGAGTCCTGACCTTCCAGACTACACATACCACTTGGGCCCCTAGCCTTCCTGTGTGCCACTTGGCTTCCAAGGTTCTTGCAGGCCAAGGCTGGGATAATTTGTACAGATCGTAAGGTCCCATGCCTAGGAGGGAGCTATGAGCACCGCTCCCATTTCTTCCCCCTGCATTGGGGGCTAAAATTGCCCAGAACCCCCCAGTCCCCAGTCCTTCAAGGAAAATGTGTCTAGTGGATTTTGGTGAATAAATAGATAAATTACAGGAGTGTACCCTTCAGTTTATTCTTACCTGGGAAGCTGTCAGGCTGGGGCTGGATCTAAGAACTGACACATTCAAGGCAGTAAAGGAAGGAAAGTCAGTCTGAAATATCAATGTGCCTCCAAATACCCGCCTTTTCTGCAAAGCTACCTTGTACTGAGTGGGTACTGCCGCTGCTCCTTGGAAAGACCCTCTCTGTTATTGGCAAGAGGCTGCAGAGCATGTGAAGAGGCCCCTGGGTTTGCAGGGTCCTTGTAGAAGACCCCAGGGAAAGCTTCTGTGCCATTGGCGCAGGGTCAATATGATGAAAGAGTGCCCCCTAGTGATCCTCATCCCCAGCTGCCAGAGTTAGCTACTCCCAGGGCTCCAGAGAGGAGTCTTGGATCCCTGAGGAGGGTCGAGGTAGGGGATGTTTGGGACAGGGTTTCATATGCAGGACAGATGTCTCACAGGCGCCTCAAATGGATTAATGGCTCCAGTTGTGTTTCTGAGCTTTCCTCCTATTTCAGCCTCTCCTGGGCTTTTGCATGGTCTTTAAAGAGATACCATCTTTAACACAAACAACCTTAAGTTATTGACAATGGGAAAATACTTTGCATTTACTCACCTATTCACAATTCATGCATTTCTTTTTTGTATCTCATGTCTTCATTCAACAAATATTTCCTGAGCACCTGCTCTGAGCCAGGCCCTTGAGTGGAAGGTGTCCAACGTTGCAGACTCACCAGGTCACTGCGTGTAGGGGGAGAAAGAGGGTAGTACACTAGAGAGTGGAGAGTTCCATCTTTAAAGAGGAGACTATGCACACAGAGAAGGTGACATGGTAGGCATCCTAGAGGAGGTGCTTCTCAAGCTGAAGGCCAAGGTAGATTGTGAGGTGTCTTCCCCAGGCTGGCATATGGGGAGCTGCACTAGAAGCACAAACTCCCGGATTCACTAAAACAGAAGCAGGAAACGTTGAGCCACTGACTTCCAGTCACCCATATGTCCTTCTCCAGAGGTAATCCTGAAAGGGAGGGGTTACCAAGGGACACTTTGTGGTGTGTGTGTATATATATATATATATATATACACACACACACACATACACACATATATATATATCAATTATATACTTTATTTTTTAATTTATTCATTTATTTTGAGAGAGAGAGAGAGAGGTGGGGAGGGGCAGCGAGATAGAATCCCAAGCAGATGGCACACTATCAGTGCAGAACGCAATGTAAGCTTGAACTCACAAACCATGAGATCATGACCTGAGTGGAAACCAAGAATCAGACACTTAACCAACTGAGCCACCCAGGCGTCCCCAAATTGTGTACTTCAAATAAAAGTAGTCTGTTATTGCAACTATACATCAATAAAAAAGAAAGAAATTTTTAAAGTCAGATAGCACCATAATGTAAAATTTAGTGCCATGTTCCACTTTTTCCTCATCAAGTTCCATTCCCTCAAGAGACAACCACTTTTAAATCTTACATGTTCTATCATTTAAACCTAAATTTAAAAAAATGTACTTTTTTATTTCATGATGTTTCTGTTTTAGGTATTATCTACCTATTTCCTACTGCACAAGGTTAGGATATAGCTCTCTTACATAACACACACACACACACACACACACACACACACTTCCCTCATTCTCTTGATGTGTCTACATGCCATGTTTTGGTTAAATTACTATTCAGTGTTTACATTATTATGACTATGTATATGGTATTAATAGCTGAATCATATACTATGCCATGTTTCTTATATAACTTTTGTTTTTATTGCAGTTAAATATCTACCTCGTTTTTCATTTTCTAGGTGTGCTGTATATTTAGCATTAACTTGTACCCAAACAGACAGACAGATCCTAAAATTCCATTCCATGCATGTAGTAGGGCCACTGGTGCTCTATCAGGTCTAGTTTGATCTGGTGGCATCCCTTCAGGGGAGTTGGGATGGGCTGCTGTCTGGTAGCACCAAACAGCTTTCATCTTGAGACCTCTCTTTAGCTCCATTAAGGGCCCTTCGCCCACTTTGCTTCCCTATTTCCCAGATTCCTAGTCTTTGTCTTCCAGTAGCTTCCTAAGAATGGATCTGTGGGAAGAGAAAAATCTTTCAAGTCTTAATATCTCTTCATTCTGCTCTTCTACAGGATTGATACTTGGCTGGGTATAAAACCCTAGGTTACAAATAATTTAGTAATTCCCGTCTGTATGTGAAAGGGTTGCCACATTGCCTTCTTGCTTCCATTGTTGCCATGGTGAACAATGATGTGATCCTGATTGCTGATCCCTAGATTTAAACTGTTTTCTCTCTCTTTCTTGAAAGCTCTGAAGATTTCCTCGGCATGTCTGATGTTCTGAAATTTCCTAGTGTTGTGCCTTGATATTATTTTGTCCTTTTTTGGGGGTGCTTTGTGGGGCCATTGGTCTGTTGTGCCTTGATATTATTTTGTCCTTTTTTTGGGGTGCTTTGTGGGCCCATTGGTCTGGCACTTGGTGTCCCTAAGTGCTGAGAAGTTTCCCATGTGCTTCTGTTGTTACTCTTCTCCAATTTAACTGTTCTCTTTTTTGAAACTCCAATTACTTGGATGTTAGAGCTCCCAAAATGATTATCTAAATTTTAAGCCACATCTTTCCCCGTTATCTTTTATTTTTCTGGGAAATTTCAACCCTTCTATATTCTTGTTATCATTTTTAATTTTCAAGAGCTCATTTTAATCCAGTGTTCCCTTTTATAATAGCATCTTCTTGTTTCATGAATTAATTATCTTACTGTATCCCTCTGGGAGTAGTAATTACAATGAAAATTGTTTTCTTATTCCAATCTCCACATTATCTCTGTTTCCTTGGAGTTCATTTTTTCTGTTTGTTTGTTTTGGTCTCTGTTTTTCGTAGTTAAGGCTTCCCCAAATGACTTTGATTCTTGGCTCTCTGGTCCTATTTAAGAAAGAGGTATTTTACAGCTGATGGAAGCCCCCTGTGGATGCAGAGCTGCGTTTTTGGAGGGTGTCACAGAGAAAGGATGGGATAAGGTTCTGGCTCTGTTGCTGGGGACCTCCAAATAGTAGAATATGTAGGTAATTTCCCGTGGGCCAGTCATTTTTCCACTGAAGGACCCTTCAGATCTCCTGCCTGGAAGCTGAAAGCCTGGCACCAGTGTTTGGAGAGCAGAACAGGAAGCAGGGGTTGGGAGAAGTGGACTATGTCAGACCCCTCCCCTCTTCAGTCTCTCCACTTTGGCAGCAGGAGTGGAAGGAGGAGAGTGGTACAGAATAAAGTACTGATCTCCTCATGTGGCAAGGGAGGGCATCTCCTCTTCATAAAACTGTCAGCCAGCCCACCGGGTTTCAGCCTCTCCCTTGTCCCTGTTTTGTGTGTCCAGTGGCTTCATTTGCTAAGATTGTCTCAGGCTCTGCTGAGGTTGCTTCTTCCTCCTCCCAGACACTCCGCTGTGGGGAGAAAGCTAAAACCACATATGTCTGCATTCCATTTTCCAGAATTTTGTTGCAGTCCCTCTCCTGCTCAAGCTCTCCTCTCCTGATTTCTTTTGCTGAGTGGTTAGGCTTTTTCCTTTCATCTCTTACCTGCCCAGTAGGCAGGTTTGGGGCAGAAGCAGGGTGATGGTGCTGCTCTCTCCTCCCCATTTGGTTGGACTCAGCCTCCTCTTGATTTTTCTCACTGAGGTGGCTCATTCCAGACCTTGTCAGGACTGGTGTAGGCACTTGGGGCAGGAAGCTGGCAAGCTCAGGGTTGTTCAGCTGGTTCTACAACTCCAGGGCAAGCTTTCCCTGCTGTGAGCTGGGTTCCCAAACATCCACCGAGGATAAGCCTGAGTTAGGAGTGCTTCTGTGACGGTTTGGATGACACATGGGATTCTGCTACCTTGATACAGCAGGGCTGCCACCAAGACCTTGCAAGGGAAGACTTGACACTTTTTAAACTTGAGGGGCTAATAGGCCCAGAGGCTGAGCTGTGGTTCCAGGAGGCAGGTGGTACTCCCTGTAAATACCACCTTGCCTGGGGGCACCTGGGTGACTCAGCTGTTTAAGTGTCCGACTCTTGATCTTGGCTCAGGTTATGATCTCACAGTTTGTGAGTTTGAGCCCTGCATTGGGCTCTGTGCTGACAGTGCGGAGCCTGCTTGGAATTTTGTCTCTCCCTGTCTCTCTGCCCTTCCCCAGGTACCTCTCTCTCTCTCCCTCTCTCTCAAATAAATAAATAAACTTAAAAAAAAAACAGTTGCCACCTTGCCTTCACCAAACCCAGTATCCAGGAGAAGGCTGGCCCAAAGTCATCCTTGCTTCCACTTGAAAAAGATTTTTTTATGTTTATTTATTTTTGAGAGAGAAAAAGAGACAGAGTGCATGTGGGGGAGGGGCAGAGAAAGAGGGAGACACAGAATCCGAAACAGGCTTCATGCTCCACGCTGTCAGCACAGAGCCTGATGTGGGGCTTGAACTCACCGAGTGTGAGATCATGACCTGAGCCAAAGTCAGACACTTAACTGACTGAGCCACCCAGGCACCCCACTGAATTCCACTCTTGCCGTTTCTTCTTGGTACATTCATAGGAGAGGGTGGCTAGGAGAACACTGCTGCTCCTGAGCCCACCTTGACTGTCTCCTGAGGGCAGAGAACTTGGCCTTTCAGAAAGCATCATTGAACAGTTCTGTTGTTTGACTGGAGTCACTTGGAAGACATCATAATGTCTGGCTTATTTTGTGCAGAGACTCTCAGGGTATGCTGTGTGCTGGCCTTGTGAGGTGTTCCCCTCACAGGAGGTAAGATATACTAGAGAGGCTCCATAAACAGTGTTCCTCTCTTAGAGGTTCACAATGGCATCAACCTATATGAAGAGTCTAAAATTCCCTGCCGAAAAGAAACCATATATTCTGTTTAAGGCACCCACATAAGTGAGGACAGGCTGAAAGAAAGTAGACTGATCTTAGGAGGTAGGAGGTATGGGCAAATCAAAGTGTAGAGTCTAACATCCTAGTGGAAAATCTGAGAGCTCCAGAGTTGGAGACAGAGACAATACATCCCACATTTAGGCTAGTCCTTGCCTAAACTCTGTTGGAAGCCCAGTGGGTCTTGGCCACCTGGCCTGCTTTTTCAGATCCTGTGTGGCAAACCCTTTCCCAACCCCATCCCAGATCCAAAGTGGTTGGTGCTGGAGGAGACATGAAACCCAATACTGGAACAAAGGAGTGACCATGGAGAGGCACAAGGAGAGTTTTCTCTGAGGTCAGAGGAACATTGGTACATTGGCTGCAGGGAGGAAAGGGTAGGAAGATGGAAAGGCAGAGACCTCCCATAAGTTCTCCCTAAGAGAGCTAATGTCCCCTGTACATTCTGGACCCTTCCCTTTGGGTCAGAGTCCTGTAAAAGTACTGCCAAAGTACTGCCAATAGTCCACTATCATCTCTATGAGGAACAACTGGCCAAAGCGGGGAGGTCCAAGATAGTGGTAGGGTTGGGGGAGCTGGGTGGAGGGGTGGTAGCTCCCAATATGGCGGAAGTAAGGACAGAGCCCCTGGTCTCTGCAGCTGTAAAGCCCTAATGCTGAGACCTGGCCAATTGTCCCTTGCACCTATGCTGCCACTGCCCCCAGAACCCTGTCAGTGCCACAGACAGAGAACAAGGGACAGGCTCAGCCAGGCCCACCAAGATGGAAGGGGGATGCAAGACTTCCACACTATCTCTTTCCTTTCCTTCCTCACTGTCTTCAGCCCCTGCTCTTCCTGATTGTCACCCTGATGGGCATTTCTGGGAGATGGAAGGGTGGGCCTGTGAGGTGCTCAGGGCAGCAGCTCAGGAAGCCTCCCTCCATGCTCACTGGCTTTACCACCTTGGGCAGAAAGATAAGCTTCCCTCTCCTTGTGTGTAAAACAAGCATCATAACAGAACCCAATTCACACAGAGGGTTGTTGGGAGCATGAATAGAACTTTCCGTCTAATGGCATCCAGGACGCACACAATGATTACCCTCTCCACCGAGTGGTCTCTAAATTCTCATCTCACACCATGTGGCACTGGGACCTCCCACAAGCCAGGTTTCCCCCTTGCTATGACTCAAAGACAGTTTTGCAGCAAGCAACACCCTTGGCCAAAGCCACTCATGAGGACAACTTATATCCTTCCCAACTCTTTCCTCTTAACCTTGGCAAGAGCTGATTGAAACATTTTTGCCTTGTCATTTTCCCCCCTACTCACTCCTTTGAGTTCTTTTACCAAATATCATCTTCTAGTATAACCTTCCCTGATCATACGGAATAATCATTATTTAAATTGCAATCTACCCCATTATCTGTTCTTTCTACTTTTTTCCTTCATCAACTTTTTACCATTCTATATGCAATTTATCTCACTTACGTATTTGCTTTCTAGGGGTATTTGTGTGACTGGTCTCAATCCATTAAACTCCCCTGGGATCTAATTGGTGTAGGTGGCCTCTGCTCTTAGAGTGAGTCGTACTGTTGCTCATTAGATGTTTTACATGGTACACAACCCAGTGGGCTTCATTGGTTCAAGGGTAGTATCTGACAGTGAGTGAGTTTGGCACATGTAATGTCCTAAACCTTGTATATCAGGTTGTGATTAGGCATGAGTATTAGACACTACACAGAGTGACTTGAACTTAAACAAGTCAGGAATTATTTTATTTTATTTTTATCGAATTCTAGTTGAAATACAATGTTACCCTGATTTCAGGTATAGGACACTCACAGTGATTTGACAGTTCTGTGCTCGCCATGGTAAGTGTAGTCACCAGCTGTCACCACACAACATTATTACCATATTATTGATTATATTTCCTATGCTGTTCTTTTCATCCCTGTGACTTATTTATTTTATAACTGGTGGTTTGTACCTCTTAATCCCCTTCACCTATTTCACCTGTGCCCCCAACCCATCCCCCTTTGGCAACCACCAGTCTGTTTTATGACTCTGTTTCTGTTTTTTGCCTATTTTTTTAGATTCCACATGTAAGTGGGATCACATGATACTTGTCTTTCTCTTTCTGGCTTATTTCACTTTGCATAATACCTTCTAGGTCCTTCCATGTTGTCACAAATGGCAAGGTCTTATTCTTTCTTATGGTTGTTAATATTCCACTGTGTGTGTGTGTGTGTGTGTGTGTGTGTGTGTGTGTGTGTGTGTGTACGTACTCACATAATCTTTACCCATTCTTCTATAGATGGACACTTGGGTTGCTTCTATAACTTGGCTATTGTTAATAATGCTGCAATCAACATAGGAGTGCACATATCTTTTCAAACTAATGTTTTTGTATTCCTTAGGGAAATACCCAGTGGTGGAATCACTGGATCCCATGGCACTTTTAATTTTTTTGAGGAACCTCCCTACTGTTTTCCACAGTGACTGTGTCTATGTACATTCCTACCAACAAACAGTGTATAAGGGTTCTCTTTCCTGGCACCAAAATAGATACATAGATTAATTGAACAGAAAAGAGACCTTCGAAATAAACTCATGCATATATGGTCAATTAATCTAATGCAAAGAAGGCAAGAATATACAATGGGAAAACGTTTCTTCAACAAATGGTGTTGGGAAAACTGGGCAGCCACATTCAAAAGAATGAAACCGGACCACTATCTAACACTATACACAAAAATAAACTCATAATGGATTAAATACCTAAATATGAGACCTGAAACCATAAAACTTCTAGAAGAAAACATAGGTAGTAATTTCCTAGACATTGGCCTTAGTAACATTTTTTTCTAGGCTTGTATCCTCAGGCAAGGGAAATAAGAGCAAAAATAATCTTTGGGGACTACACCCAGGTGAGGAGTTTTGCACTGCAAAGGAAACCATTGACAAAATGCAAAGACAATGTACTAAATGGTAGAAGTTAGGGACTTATAGTTCTCTCACAAGGCATGAAATCTGGAGGTGGGTCACCTAGGTCTGGTATGATAGCACCTAGCATCTTCTGTGTCCCAGGCTCCTTTTAATCTTTCTGCTCTTGCATCCTTTGGCCACAGCTTCTAGACTCAGCTTCATGGTTGCAAGATGACCACTGCAGCTCCAGCTAGCAAGGCAGTCTCCCAAAGACAAAGAGGAGCCAGGCAAGAGGGTACATGGCCTAAGTCAGTCAGCCCTTCTTGAAAAAACTCCAGACTGACAACCTTTGATTTTAACTGGAGCATTTAGCCTATTTATATTTAATGAAATTACTAACATATTTGGGTTTAAATCCACCATGCCACTGTTTGTCTTTTGTTTCACTTGTTTTATATTTCCTTTTTCCTTTCTTGCTTTATAAGTACTTGTTGTTATTCCATTACGTTTGGCTTTTTAGTTATATAATCTTTTATTATCATTTTCAGTGGTCACCCTAGAGGTTACAATATGCTCCCCTGACTTACTGAAGTTCAATATAAATTACTACTTTTTCCACTTCCAGGACAGTGCAAAGATTTCAGAACACGTTAACTCCATGACTCCCCTCCCATCTTTGTGCTCTTGTCCTGAATTTTATTTTTTATTTTTTATTTTTTTATTTATTTTTCTTTTATTTATTTATTTATTTTTGAGAGACAGAGAGAGACAGTGCGAGCAGGAGAGGGTCAGAGAGAGAGGGAGACACAGAATCCGAAACAGGCTCCAGGCTCTGAGCTAGCTGTCAGCACAGAGCCTGATGCGGGGCTCGAACCCACGAACCGTGAGATCTGACCTGAGCCGAAGCCGGATACTTAACCGACTGAGCCGCCCAGGCGCCCCTCTTGTCCTGAATTTTAATTCCACATATATTTTAAACCTCACATGACATTATTATTATTTTCTTATATGTCATTGATATTCATTTAGTTTTGCCCATAGCTTTACCCTTTTCAATGCTCTCCATCCCTTTCCTCATCTCCATGCATCCACATGGGATCATTTTCCTCTTGTTCTAGAAGTGTTCCCTGAATGAGGGCTTGCTGGTATCAAAAGCTCCCCATTTTTATTGGTTGGAAACGTCTTCATGCCATCCTTCCTCTGTGTCTGGAGAAGCAGAGCACTCTTGGCTGCCCAAGTAAGGCCCACGTGGAGCCAGGCTGTCCTTCTGGATAACATGGGCCGGGTGCAAAGTTCACACCCTGTTTCTTGAGTGTGAGAGGCACCGAGTAAAGCCAGTGTTTGAGAGAAGTCAGAGGCAGTCATTCAATCCTGAGTCAGACCAGAGGATCAGATCTGGATCTGGTCAGATTTTGGAAGGAGAGCTGCTCTTGGCCTCCCCTCTGACAAATCAGCGTTGTTCATCAGGCAGCTCTGGTGTCAAGGCCTCCATGCCCCACCTCCCTCTGAGCAGGCGGTGGGGGAAGGAGAATCTCTGAGTCTTCCCAAATCTCCACTTTCCCACAAACAGAAGAACTTTATGAGGCCTGCTTTCTTCATATGGCAGCTCAAAAACCATTTTGTAAACTGCTCTCCCCATAAATTCCTCAGATAAGCCTGAGGCCTGTGCAGATGCAGGAGAGTGGTCTTCAGTGCCCCCTGCTCCCACCAGCTTTTGGCAGCCAGAATGGCTTTGGCTGGATTTCTGAGGCCTTGAGGGTCAGGCTTAAGGTAAATTGATGGCCCCAGGGAGCCCAGAGTGAACTGGGCAATTCAAGTCTTCTTCAGATGGAATCTCTCTGGTCTGGGGTCTCAGCTGCCTAGCCCCCACATCCTATACTCCACACCAAGCAGGAAAGCCACACCAGAGCAGAGGACAGGGCAGAGAGGAATGACACGGTCTCCTTCCTCCCCTCAAAATCACAAAGTCCCACCTGCCAAGCTGAGTAACTGCCTCTATCAAGGACACAGGAAACAAAACAGAAACACAGCTTACCTCTGTCTGGACTCTGAGCTCTCTCTCTGGAGCAGGAAGAAAAGTTGGAATGCATTTCAGGTGGGCTGCCTATGTTTAGATATTTTTCTTCAGGCTAAAAAGAGAAGCTGAAAGCTTCTCCTTCTCTAAATTTTATTTTGCAAAGCAAAACAAAAATTCATTCTAGACTGTTCCTGTGTCTGGAACACTTTTTCCCTGGACACTCAGTGTTGGTTCATGCTCTCACTGCAGGTCTCTGCTCAAATGTCACCTTCTCAGACCTCTCCAAGTACCCCATTTAAAAAACTGTTACATCAACAGTAGCCAAATCATGGAAAGAGCCTAAATGTCCATCACCTGATGAATGGACCAAGAAGATGTGGTATATATACACAATGGAGTATTACATGGCAACGAGAAAGAATGAAATATGGCCATTTGTAGCAACGTGGATGGACCTCAAGGGTGTCATGCTGAGTGAAATAAGGTGGAGAAGGACAGATACCATATGTTTGCACTCATAGGTCTAACAGGAGAACAGGAGAAACCTAATGGAGGACCAGGGGGAGGGGAAGAGGGAAAGAGAGTTGGGGAGAGAGAGGGATGCAAAACTTGAGAGACTATTGAATGCTGAAAAAAACTGAGGGTTGAAGGGGGAAGGGGAGAGGGAAAGAGGTGGTGGTGATGGAGGAAGGCACTTGTAGGGAAGAGTGCTGGGTGTTATATGGAAACCAATTTGACGATAAACTATTTAAAAAATAAATAAAATCAATATGATTTCTTTCGTAAGTGTTTGGCAGAATAATCCACAGTGGACTCATCTCAGCCTAGAATTTTCATTAGGGATAATTTCTAAAGATAGATTCAATTTATCTAATAGATAAAAGGTTATCCAGGTTAAATTTTTTTCTCCTTGTATGAGTTTTGGCAGTTTGTGTCTTATAAGTGATTTGTACATTTCATTGTTGATTTATTGGTGTGCAATTGTTGATAATGTTAAAAAAAAATAAAAAGCTGTTACAACCGCTGTCATCGCCCACCTCACTAGCCACCTGAAAACCATTCTCCTTCACTGCTTTAGCTTTTTCAGTCACCATATTTTAATTATCATCTACCTTCTCTCATTAGACTGTCACCTACATGAGGGCAAAGATGTTTTGTTCTCTCCTATGCCCCAGGGTCAACAAGAGTGCTTGGAACATGGTTGGTATATGAATTATTTATTGCCTCATAACAAATTACTCCAAAATGCAGAAGCTTGCAACAACAGCATTTATTATCTTGCAGTGACTGTGGGTCAGGAAGGTGGATGCAGGTGGCTGGACCCTGGCTCAGCCTCTCTCACAAGGCTGCTGTGGTTGTGCTATCCTCTGAAGACTCAATGGTGAGGACTGGCTTCAAGCTCAGAGCATTGTTGACAGCATACAGTGTCTTGCAATCTGCTGACTGATCTCAGTTCCTCACCAGACTGTGGCCAAGGTCTGCCCTCCATTTCCTGGCACTCAGCTTCTCCACAGAGCATCTCCCAACGTGGCAGCTGACCTCATCATAGCGAGTAAACAAGACGAACAACAAAGAGACTGTGACCAAGATGGAAGTTACTGTCTTTTGTAAGTGAATGTGGAATTGGGTTTCCCATCACTTTGACTGTATTCTAGTCATGAGAAGCAAGTTATTAGGTCCAGTGCCTACTGAAGGGAAGGGGATTACACAAGAATATGAGTACCAGGAAATGGGAACATGGGAGCCATTTTAGAAACTGCCAGCCACATTTGACTTTCAATTAGTGTTTTCTGAATGGATGGATGGGTGCATTTGGATACATGCAAAAAGGGAGAATAGAGACAGGTAGAGGCATACTGCTGTTAAGAAATTGTTTCCTCAGTTCACTGGAAAGCCAGGGGACATGGGCATCAAAAGGCTTGCCTCTTTCCACTTGCCACATGCCTCATTTTCAAGATTGGTTAACTTCTACTCTGATTCCAGCCTCCTCACACACCCACAAATGCACATGGATGAGACATACAGACAGGAGGGCAATTCAGTCTTCAGAGAGGTGAAGACATTGGCAAGCTTACACACTGGGCTCAGAGGTTTGTAAGTTGCTTTCAGAGGAAAGACTGGGGAATTTGTTAATTTGGGGAAAAGCACATTTTTTCCCACTTGCACAACTCAAATAAGGCTGAACACTCCCATGCTGGAATTTTCCAAACAATTTCCATTTCTCAGATGGAGAGTAGGAAATTTGGACAAAGCAAAGTCTTGTTTTGTGGGGAGAGATGAGCTATATCTGCCGTGTACCTTTTGTGTGCTCAGCATGATCTTGCATCTCAGGGATAGAGAAGTAAAGACAAGGAGGAACACCCAAGGTGGCTGCAGGGACCAGGCTGGCATTAGGGAGATCACAGTGAGGCACAGGGACAGCATTGCCTCAATATGGTGTGCTGCTGGAGATCAAGAAGAGGGGATTTGTAGGGCTGACATAGGCAGGGAGAGGTTCTGGAAATAAGTTGGTTAGAGCTTCACCTCAGTATGAAAAGTGTTTGAATAGAAGGGCATTCTAGGCAAGGAGCAGCCTAGGAGAAAAGCCCAGAAGTGGGAACTTGTGCGATACTACCATGGGCAGATGAATAAGGCTGAATAAATGGAAGTATGTACATGGTGACAACTCAGAAAATGACGAGAGTCTGAGGGGCAGGAACTTCCTGAGTTTCGGAGGTGGGATTAATGAGAGTGCTCTTGGAAATGAGAAAAGTACAAAAGTTGGCTCCTCCCTGGACCCAGGGCTGAATAGCCCCCAGGAACCATCTGCGGTAGGGCCGCCATAATGTCTTCCTCCTGTCAGAGCTGCTGGGGATCACAAATGGGTCTTGGTGACAGCTGCCAGGGGAACAACAAAGTTCACCTGAATTCTTTGTGGTCTGCTCTCAGGGGAAACATCCATCACAGAGAGAAAAGGCAGGGTCCCACTAGAACTTCTTGTGATTCTACCTCTTCTAGTTCCTCCCATATCCCCTTCCATTGTCTCCTTCCTTGTCCCCTTTCTCTGCTTAATTTCTGTGCACTGTATTTATAGCTGTATGACACTTTGTGTATTTGCTTATTTGTCTTGTATATGATCTGGTTTTCCCACCTCAATATAAGCTCCACGAGGGCCAGGATTTCCAGGTGAATGCCAGCCATGTAGGAAAATGCTCAGTGTCTGTAGAATGGAAGAGGCTTTGTTACAAAGTGATAAACCGTGCTAACAGAGAGCTCGATCTGGTTAGGAAGATGGGGTAATAGATTTGCTGCTCTGCCCACAACCAGGGCCCCTGTCTCCGTCCATATATGTGTGCACCTTGACCTGCAGGGAAGAGCTCATCCTTGCTGGGAACAGCTTCCACCTCAGTCTGGACACCAGGGAAAGCTGCAGGTGACACATACACAGCCTCCCTCAGGGTCACACTGATGCCCCTGCTTTGACTCACCTGGATACCTTAACTTCCCCTGCCTCCGAGTTCGGGGCTCCTGCACCAGCCTGCCTCTATTCTCCTCCCCCCACCCCCGGATGCCTGTAGGAGTTCCATCTCTGTCCCCTTCTGCCAGCCTCGATGGGTGCTGGACTGCCTCTGTGTGAGACCCTGGTTGGGAAGGGCAGGCAGGACTGGGCTTTCCTCTTCTCCATATCCACTCTCAGCCCCAACAAGCACCAAGAAAAAGGGTTGGTGGTGGTGTTTCAGAGGCTCCATGACCCCATAAAATATGCTTCATTTTTCTCAGAAAATGAGCCATTTTTTCCCTCTTATGTTTTCATATGGTACCCAGAAGTCCCTGGATTTCCTGGAATTTATATGAAGAATTCCAGCTATTCTAGCTGTAGTTTTCACACACAGAGCTCCTGCCAACAGACTTTGGCCATCTGGGGGCAGCCTGTGGTGGTGGAGTGAGCTCTGCTCTTAAGCTCTAGCCATCAGGCAAGGGCCTCTCTGCTGACCCCCAACGTGCTTTTGGATATTTTTAAAAAATAGTTTCATCGAGTTATCATTGGCATATAATAAACCACACTGAACAATGTGTTAAGTTTTGACTTAATGTACGCACCCATAAAATTGTTACCAGGATCAAGGTAATGAAGATATTCTCCTCCAAAGTTTCCTGTGCCCCTTTATAGCCCCTCTCTTCACCCCTCCCCCTCCCCAGGTAACCACTGATCTGCTTTCTGTTCCTGTAGATTTGAGTTTGCCTTTTCTAAACTTTTTTAGAAATGGAATCATCCAATAGGTATTCCTTTTATCTGGCTTCTTTCACTCAACATAGTTCCTTAGAGATTCATCCATGCTGTTGTGTGTGTCAATAGTGTATTTCCTTTTATTCTAGGTAGTATTCCATTATATGGATGTACTAAAATTTGTTCATTTTTTCATCTTTTGATGGGCAGTTGCTTCTTTTCCCCCCAGGCTTTGGCTATTATACTTTTTGGGTTTTTTTTTTAAGCTTATTTATTTATTTTGAGAGAGAGAAAGGGAGAGAGAGAGAGAACAAGTGAAGGAGGGGCAGAGAGAAGGAGAGAGAGAATCCCAAGCAGGTCCCATGATCAGCTCAGAGCCCAATGTGGGGCTCAATCCCACAACTCTGGGATTATGACCTGAATTGAAACCAAGAGTCCGAAAGTCAACCAACTGAGCCACCCAAGCTCCCCACTTTTGGCTATTATAAACAAAGCTGTTAGGTACAATGATTAACACAAAGTCATGAAGATTTACTCCTGTGTCTTCTAAGAGTTGTATAGTTTTGGCTTCTATGTTAAGGATTATGATCCATTTTGAATTAATTTTTATTGATGGTACAAGGAGTAACTCCAGGTTCTCTCCCCCGCACCCCGCACTTTTCTTCTTTCTTCAGAGTCTTTATTTTGCATGTACATATCCAATTACTCCAGCATGATTTGTTGTAAATGCTGTCCTTTCTCCACTGCATTACTTTTGTGCCTTTGTCAAAGACCGGTTGTTCTTTTTTAAAAAATGTTTATTTTTGAGAGAGAGTGAGTGACCGGGGGGGGGGGGGGAATGGAGGGGCAGAGATAGAGGGAGACAGAGGTTCCAAAGTGGGCTTTGCGCTGACAGCAGAGAGCCTGATTCGGGGTTCAAACTCATGAACCATGAGATTAGGACTTCAGATGAAGTTGTATACTTAACTGAGCCATCCAGATGTGCCAAAGACCAGTTGTTCTTATGTGCATGGGTTTATTTCTGAATTCTCTATTCTATTCTATTGATTTATTTGTTTATCTTTGCACCAACATTATCTTTCTTTCTTTCTTTTGTTCATTCTTTTCAGCTTATGACGGAATGGATTTATTTTTTTTTTAAGTTTTCATTTAAATTCCAGTATGGTTAACAGTGTTATGTGAGTTTCAAGTGTACAAGGCAGTGATTCAACGGTTCCATGTATCACTGGCTGCTCATCACAAGTACACTCCCTAATCCCCATCACCCATTTCACCTATCCCCCCAACACCTCCCCTCTAGCGACAACCAGTTCTCTGCAGTCAAGAGTTTGTTTCTTGGTTTGCCCCCCCTCTTTTATTTCCCTTTGCTGGCTTGTTTTGTTTCTTAAATTCATATAAGAGAAATCATATGGTATTTGTCTTTCTCTAACCCAATTCACTTAGCATAATCCTCTGTAGCTCCATCCATGTAGTTGCAAATGGCAAGACTTCATTCTGTTTTTTTTTTTATGACTGAGTAATGTTTCATTGTATTTATATACCACTTCTTCCTTATCCATTCATCAGTTAATGGACACTTGAGCTGTTTCCATAATTTGGCTAGTGTAGTAATACTTCTATAAACATTAGGGTGTGCATCCCTTTGAATTAGTATTTTTGCATTCTTTGGGTAAATGTCTAGCAGTGTGATTGCTGGATTGTAAGGTAGTTCTATTTTTAACTTTTTGAGGAATCTCCATACTGTTTTCCACAGTTACTGCACCAGTTTGCATTCCCACCAACAGTGTGAGAGGGTTCTCCTTTCTCTGCATCCTCGCCAACACCTGTTGTTTCTTGTGTTGTTGATTTTAGCCGTTCTGACAGGTGCGAGGTGGTATCTCATCATGGTTCTGATTTGTGTATTTCCCTGATGATGAGTGATGTCTCTGGGCATCTGTATATCTTCTTTGGAGAAATGTCTAGTCATGTCTTCTGCTCATTTTTTTTTCTGCTCATTTTTTAAGTTGGATTATTTGTTTTCTTTGTGTTGAGTTGTGTCAGTTCTTTATGTATTTTGGTTACTAACCCTTTATTGGATAGGTCATCTGAAAATATCTTCTACCATTCAATAGATTGCTTTTTAGTTTTGTTGATTGTTTCCTTTGCTGTGAAGAACTTATTTAATACTAAGTTGCTTTTATTACTATAGCTTTATAACAGCTTCTGAAATCAGATGTTATCCTCCACTTTTAACTTCTTCTTCAGAGTTGTTTTGGGTGTTCTAGGTAATTTGTATTTCCATATGAATTTTAGGGTCAGCTTGTTAATTTATATTTTCAAAATGCCTACCAAGATTTTGATTGGGATTGCTTCAAATCTATAGCTGTTATATATTTTACTTTACTTCTTCCTTGAGTCTCGATTTCCTCTTCTTTAATGTGGAGATGATTCCTGCACTGCAAGGCAATTGGGAGGTCTCTATGGACCAGTACCGTAAAACTTCTGACATGGTGCCTGGACCATGATAGAAACTAAAAGATGTTAGTTCTTTTATACCTTGTCCTATGACAAACCTGCATCCTTTATCCCACACCTTCTTTTTATATTTCCCTCAGTAATTTTTTGGAAATTTTGCTGTCACATCCTGGTCTGCAGTGAGTAAGACATGGCCCCCATTGCCCCCCGCCCCCCGCCTTTGGCCTTCTGTCTTTTAAGTGGCCTCAAAGGCAGTGTCTTCAGGATCTGTTTAGTTCTAATCACAACAAAATCTGGGCTCAAGTTCTGGTCATTATACTGCTAGACTTCACAGTTAACCTCCCAATTGGACTCTTCCTCTAAAGGTTTGGTTTTCTCCAAACTTACCTAAGCTCTAGTCTCTTGGTTAAAAATATGTTGCAGGTTACAGTGAATTTGGCTAATGATGGCTTAAACAAAGAGGAGTTTATTTCACTCACATAACACAAAGACTAGAGATAGGCAGTTGCTGGTGTTGGTTCAGTTGGTTAATAATGGGATCAGAATACCAAAGGGCTTCTTCCCTTTTTCTGATCTGCCACACTTAACATTATGGCTTTCACTCTTAAGACTTGTTTCCTCATGGTCACAAGATAGCTGCCAGGGATCCACACAGTATATCACTTTAAGGCAGGAAGAAGGATGTTGGAGAAATAGAAGCTTTCCCAGAATACTTCCTCCCCAGTAGACTTCTGCTTATTACACATTGTCCAGAATAGGCTCACATGGCCACCCCTCGCTGCAAAGGAGTCTAGGAATGCAGGGAATAGAATTTTTGTGATTTGTCACCCAGGCTTGGACACATTGTCACCCCATACAAAGTCAGGCTTCTAGGAGCAAAGAATATGTAGAATATGTATAACCCAAGGTCATAAGAACAGATATTCACTGAACCCCTACAAATACAAGCAAATATTCTAAGGGCTTTATGGGCATAAATTTATTTAATGTTTATTTATGTTTGAGAGAGAGTGAGTGGGGGGGTGGGGCAGAGATAGAGGGAGACAGAATTTGAAGCAGGTTCCAGGCTCTGAGCTGTCAGCATAGAGCCTGACATGGGGATCAAATCACAAGCCATGAAATCATGACCTGAGCTGAAATCAGATGCTTAACCAACTGAGCCACCCAGGCGGCCCCATGGTAAGGAGTTTAGATATTTGCTTTAAGTGCCTTGAGGAGCCATTCAAAAAATTTTAGCCAGGGAGAGATGTGATCTGATTAAAGTGTCAGATGATCACTCTGGCTATTCATTCATCCATTCAAACACTATTTATTGGGTGTCAGGCAATGTGCTAGACACCAGAAATAGAAGTAGTGAACAAAACAAAGAAAAAACCCCCTGACCTGTAAGTGACCTGCATCCTTTTTCAAGGATTTCCTGGGACACAGTAATTTTAGTGCTAGAATAGGGAGAGTCTTGAGCAAATTGAGATGGTCCTCTTACAGGGAGTATACATTATCTCCCACTAGAGATAGCACATAAGCAAAACAAATGGTATGATTGGTTCAGTAGTAGTAAGGAATCAGATCTGAAAGTTTGAATAAAGGGTGATGTTTTAGATCAGATGGCAAGGGGAAGGTCCCCTGGGAAGGTGAAGCAAGGGCACTAGCAGTATTAAAGTTTGGGGGGAAAGTTTTCCAGGTAGAGGGAAGAGCAAATGCAAAGGCTCTGAGGCCACTGTCTGCCTGATGGTGTTTGCGGAGCAGTAAGGAGAGCCACGTGGCTGGAACAGAAAGCACAAAGACCAGAGTGTTAGAGAGGTAGAGGAGTGAGGGCAGGTTATGTAGGGGCTTTGTAGAGCATGATAAGGACTTTGCTTTTCTCTGAAATGGGAAGCATCAGCTCTGAGATGGGAACCATCAGGGGAAGGAGGAGAAGATCAAGAGCTTATGAGTATCACTCTGGTTGCTGTGTTAATAAGAGACTGAAGGGGCAAAGCAGAACAGGGAGCTCTGTTCCTGTGATGAAACTATGACAGTCATCCAGGTGGCAGCTGCTGGGGCTTTGGGCCAGGGAGAGGTACATCACAGAGGCAGCATGATGTTGATGGGTTGAATTTGGTGGTGAGGGTAAGGGAGAAAGTGGGTTAAAGGTGATCTTTTGCATCTTATTTGAGCAGGAGGGAAGAAGAAGGGACCACTGTTGGAGTCACTTTTGGGGTAGGGAAGGAACCACGAGTTTCACGTGGAGAAGTGCATGGTATCTGCAAGTGGAGGTATTGGGGGTGGGAAAGAGGTTGTTTAGCCCTTCCCTAGGGGGAATGGAATGTAAGTTAGGGAATTCTTAGTAAATGCATGGTATTAAGGCTATGGGGATGGGTGTTATCTAGGAAGGGAATGTACAGAGAAGGAATTGAAAAATTACTCCCAATGCTATGCTCCATGGTAATACATATCTTTACTACTGTTTCATTCTGCGTAGAGTAAACCTTACCCCCTTGACTTTGGATTGACCATGTGACTTAGCTTGGCCAATAAGATGTTAGCAGATATCATGCTTGTGTAGTTTGGCTTGGTGCCTCATGCTTCTGTCATTGCAGGAAGGATATACCCTAGGGAGTTGGATGCCTCAATCTAGCCCCTGAATAAAACACATGGCACGAACCACTCCAGCTACCCAACAAATTCACAACCTCAAGGAGAGCTGCAGCTGGCCCACAAATGCTAAACAAGAATGAAACACTTATTGTCACATATAGTATGTGGCTGCTTGTCATGTGGCATGAACTGACTGACACACCTCCCTTCAGCCTCTTAACTCCAGCTCTTCCTCACACTGTAACAGTCCAGAGTCTCCCAGTAGCCAAAGCTTTCCTCTTCTTATCCACAACCTTCAAATCCTATCCCCTCAGATCTTGCTGGGCCAGCTGAGGGGTGTGAGAACACTGCTTTGTTTCTAATAGTGATAACTGGCCAAGCACACAATGCTTCAGCAGGCCTAGAACATACTTCACACACTCTTGTTGGTCCTAGCAACCTCACATGGTGAGTTTTCTTACCCTTGTCTTACTGAGGAGGCAGTGGAAGGTCAGAGACGAGAGTCTTGTACAGATCCCACAGCTGGAGGAAAGTCAGAAGCCCAGAGACCAAGTGGAAAGCCTAGCCTTCTTGGGAGCCAAGCAGAAACAGAAAACCAAACAGTGGCATTCTGGGTACAGGGAGGAGGGGCAGTTTGTCTCTCACCAAATAGCCAATTGTTCCTTTTGAATTCTGTATCATGTGTGTGTATTACTTACACACGCACACACACACAAACACATATATACACAACCCAGAAATCACGAGTGATGTTAACACACTTAAAGAATCCATCTGTGGGGCGCCTGGGTGGCTCAGTCGGTTAAGTATCCGGCTTCGGCTCAGGTCAGATCTCACGTTCGTGGGTTCGAGCCCCGTGTCAGGCTCTGTGCTGACAGCTAGCTCAGAGCCTGGAGCCTGCTTCTGGTTCTGTGTCTCCTTCTCTCTCTGCCCCTCCCCCTCTTATGCTTTGTCTCTCTCTGTATCAAAAATAAATAAAACATTAAAAAAAATTAAAAAAAAAAAAGAATACATCTGTGAGTTGAAGGGGCTAGGAAAGGGGATTTACAGAAGTACATTTTTTCTGTTTCTAGTTCTGTCCAAGGGAGGAAGCCTGAGGAGCAATATCCCAGCAAAGCTTCTCCATTCCTAGGTCTAATTTCTCCCCATCAGGTCTTTGTCTGGATTAAGAGTCATGAGCTGGAAACACTGAAAGTCCTTGAGGAGGAGAGCCCACTCTGCATGGGATCCTGCCCTGCCTTGTGTGGTAAGCATGCTTCCTGGGGGTCAGAAACCTCTGGGGTGTCAGGGGGCCCTTTTCCTGGCAGCAGGGTCAAGAGACAGACAGCTACTGAGATGTCCGCCTGGAGAATCCCCAAATCTAACCTCTTTGAGCTCTGACACCCCTCTTTGCATGGATACACCCTCTGGTAGTAGTAGTCCCATTCAAGTGTGAGTGCTTTTTGTTTTAAAACCAGAGAGATAAAGTCCACATCTGTCCACAGCTCCTCCAATCTCTCTGCCTTTGGTTTCCCATCTTGAAAAGAGGTGATGTGTGACCAGGGTAGGGGGTGGGGTGCTTGAGGGAAGGGTGAGCTTCTCAGGCTGGGGCTGGGGAGGTACCTAGGAGGGAGGGAGGATTAGCATCTTTGGGGGGACAAAAGCCATCCTCTGAAAAGGCAAGCTCACATTGACCACAGTGAGCATAGTTTTGTTTTGTTTTGTTTTCCTTTTGCTCCGGATATATCAAAGCATTTGAAACTTCCAGTGACATTAAAGGAAGATAGATGTGAGATATTAAACAAATGAGTTTAAGAAAAGACTGCTCGGACAGGAGGCTGGCAGGTGGGACTTGAAAAGCCTGCATTTGCAGTTGCAGAAAAGAGAAACTCTTCTTTCAATCCAGTATCCCAAGAGGCCTGGACAATTGGGGTAAACTCGGAGGATCAGACGTGCAGACAAAACCAGCATCTGCATTTGAAACGGGCTCCCGGGGCTCTTCTGGGAAGCTAGCGGCGGGATCTGCCGGCTGACGGGTTTGGTCCAGTCCAGATAACATCCCAGAAGGCCCGAGCTGGGGGCTGCCGCTCTGATGGCCAACCCTGGGTGTCCGGGTCCGGGAGGGGCCCTCAAAGAAACCCTGCGCCAAAAGCTGGAGGGTGGGAGAGCAGGCGGATGCCCCCGGGCTTGGCTCTTTTGCTCAAGGTCACCTCCAAACGGGACTGGGAATAAACTGTCCTTGTTTGCCTCTCGCCGGGTCTAAGCCTCGGGTCCTCTTGGGCGTCGTCCAGGAAGCCCGGCACGACAGTTTACAATGGCGCTCAGACGACAGATGGCGGGCGGGAAGGGGAGGGGTGCGGGCAGGTGCGCGGGGGAGACGCGCCGCCGCAGCGCTAGACGCCGTCTGTCGGCTGAATGGACTGCAGCCCGCCGGCTGCAGTGGCGGCCGCCGGGTCCCGCGAACAATAACCGAATTCTCCGACCCCACTCCCACCCCCGCGCTGGGCTGGGCCTTGCGCCAGTCGGGAGAGCGGGCCGTGGTGCTGTGCGGGCCAGGCTAGTCCATCCCGGTGCGCCGGATCCCCCGGGCTGGGCCAGTGTTCGCTGGCGCACAGGCTCACGCACATGCGCACGCACACGCACGCTCCCGCGGGGTTCGGGCCCCGCGAGTCCTTGAAAAGGTCAGGGGTGTGGAGAGCCCGGTGCTGAGGGTTCAGTGGCTTTCTTTGCTGGCACACAGGCCAACTTCAGAACGTAGGGTAAACCGTTTACTTCGGAGTGACAGGCTCAGTATCAGAAGCTAAGGGGCCAGGAGTGTCAGCCAGGGCAGAGACATCGAGAGCCCTGGATCGGAGCTGGGAGGGTTGCAGCCTGGCCCAGGCACTGCCACGTGTTGGTGCCAAGTGGGTGCGCCCGCTGAGTACCTTTTCAAGAGCGATGAAGGTGCCTCTAGCCGGTAGGCCTTCTCAACTACTGTTGTAGGTAGGCTAGGTCCCCTCCCCGCGCTTTATACCCCGTAAACAAAGTGAACCTGAACCGGGCAGGGCTGGCAACAGGACAGCAGCCCTTTCTGCCCATCGCCTCACGCCGGAAGCTTTCCTTAAGTCAGGGAGATACTTTTGTGAGCTTACTGGAGTGTTCAGTCCACAGGGAAGTGGAACAATTGGGCATTTCCATTGCAAATGGAGGCAGTACCCCTTTGTTGTTGAAGAGCAAATGGCAGCAGGGTGGCCTGGGGCTGTGGATGTTTGCGTGTTGAGGGTATGCGTGTGTGTGTGTGTGTGTGTGTGTGTGTGTCTTTGAGGTGGGTATTGTGTGCCCTCAGGGCTTCTAAAAGGTGCTACAGTGACCTTACCTCCCCCACTTCCCCACCCAGTGGGGCAAGTGACAATGAACACAATACAACAAAGGAAACGTGAGCTTTTATTTTGAAAGAAATTCTTTCCTGTAGTAAATGGTGGGGGTGCCCTATGAGAGGAAGTTCCTTATAATGGCCATAATTCCTGTCCTGCTTTTCTGTAGTAGTGCCAGGGTTCTGTGTCCTTGCTGTTATCACTCAACTGGATTATATATAACTTTATAATCCCTGCCTCCTTGCTTTTTTAAAGTATCTGCCTCCATTTTGGGATCTGTCTATGTATATGTATAAGTTTGTGTGTGTGTGTGTGTGTGTGTGTGTGTGTGTGTGTGTGTGTGTGTGTGTACACGGATATAGGGCTTGACTGACCATGGAGAAGTCATTTATTAGTTCAGGCTTGATTGTGATCTCTCCTTTTTTTTCCCTTTAAAGCAATACATAAGACCCTGTTAGAAGAACAGGGACATTCAACATTTTTCTGGTGCAGTATTTCTCAGGCTTTGTCATTCACACACCACCCTTGTGACTTTTGTCATATCAGGACCACCTATAACATTTACTTAATATGTTTCTGTAAATCTTCTAGCTTTTTAACTTAAATTTATTTTTAAAAGATATTTTAGAGGTGATTCTAGGATATAACATGACTGTGGTTCCCTTTTCATCTGCCTCAATATGAATCTCTCTCTCTTTCTTTCCTTCACTAAACAGTTGTAGGGACCAGTGAAAAGAATGAGAAATGGTTGCTCTCCCCATCAGTTCCTCAAATACTTGAAACAAGGTTGGAGAAGAGGTGGAGCCTGTGGAATTTGGGCCCTAATCTGTGGTCTCTCAAGGGAAGGCTGACAATTGGCCAGATGAAGACACCTGTGTCTCATCCCAGTCACTAAGAAATTGTTGAACCAGCAGGTAAGTTGCCTTGTTCCTAAGGTTGGAGACTCCATGAAGTTCCAGACCAGGGAAGCATTTTCCAGATGCTTCCACAGGAGATATGGGCAACATGCCTACATCTAAGCTGCCTTGATTAGGATAGGGTCCTTTACCACTTTTTCTGCCAACAGAATTGCCCATCCTTTGGGGTGCTCTAGCATTCAGACCTGAGCCTCAGTGAGCTGGTATAAGGATGCAGGTCTGAAACTGACTCCATGAAACAATAGAAGGGCACACATTGCCCAAGGCAAGAGGGACCACCCTTGAACATTCTAAGGGCAGGCCTAAAGATGGAGGCTAAGACTAGTCACGCCCTACCTGAGGGTCCTGGGCCCACTCTGTGATTGGCCAATACTCTAAATGTTGTGATTGGGTCCCGCCAAAAGTAACAAATCCTCTAGGCAATGTGAATGGTTAAATCTGCTGTCAATAATATTGTATAATAATGATTGGATCACTATTTCCTGTAACTCCCCTTCCCAAACTCATAAAAGCCCTACCCTGCCTTTGTTCGGGGCTCACTCCACGTGGATCCAGTGTGTTGTTGAAGTCTGTGAGCCCGAGTTTAGGCTGGCCGGGCCTAAATTCGTAATAAAGCCCTTTGCTTTTGCATGCGTGATTCAGCCTCCCTGGCGGTCTCTGGTTTTTGGGGGTGATATTAAAATCTGGGTACAACATTGGCAGAGAGAGGAAGGACAAACAGAGCACACATCTAGTGACCTAAAACTGCTGAAAGAGGCAGATGGCAACATGAGTTTAAAAAAAAAATAAGCACTACAGATATTAAAATATAGTAAAAAAAAAAAAAAGACTGTGGAGCTAAAAATATGATTTCCCAATTAAATAGTTCAATTGATGAGTTGAAGGAGAAAATGGTCACTTTTGGGATTCAGATATGCAGCCTGGTAAATCAAGGTCAGCAAATAGCTTAAAGTTCAGAACAAAAATATAGAGATGGAAATTAGAGGGAAAAATGGTTTGACAGGGCAGATCTAATGACCAAATACATAAATAACAGGACTTCCAGAAGAAGAAAAGGGCATAAATGAAAGAAATAATAAATGTGATAGAAAAATATTGCCTTGAGCTGAAGGAAGACTTCAATCTGCAAGATTGAAAAGATTTCCTGAATTTCATACTGAACTGACAAGAAGGTGCCTAGGCCTATTTCTGAACCTTAAGGATAAAAGAGAAAAATGTTATAAAGTCCAGGCAATTACCTCAACTTACCTATAAAGAGAAAAAAAAAAACAGATTCACATTATACTTTTCATCTAGTACTAGAAGCTAGAAGCTAATGAAATAGACTTTATAGGACTATGCATGTTCAAGTGATCTACCTGTTAAGGAAGAATAAATATATTTGAGGCTAATCCTATCTGCTGAAAATACTCTAGAAAAGATGTTCCCCAAACATAAATGAACCAAGAGAGAATGTAATGGAAAAGTAGAATAGAGCTTTCACATTAACAAGGGGGGAAATGGAAAACAGCAAAAATAAGAAAAAGCAAAGAGAGAAGAAAATATGGACAGTCTGTTCTCATTATTCTAGGATTCCATATTTTCAAACTTACCTACTTGCTAAACTTTCTTTGTAACCCCAAAATCAGTATTGCGAAATATAGCTTGTATGGAGAATACAAGACATTCAGCTACTTTGGGAGACTGTTTGGCAGTTTCTTACAAACTAAACTTTTATTATATGATCCTCATTAAACTCCTAAGTACTTAACCAAATGAGTTGAAAATTTTTGTCCACATAAAAGCTGCACATGGATGTTTATAGCAGTTTTATTTATAATTACCAAAACTTGGAAGCAACCACAATGTCCTTCAGTAAATGAATGGATAAAATTAACTGAAGTACATAAAGTCAGTGATTATTCAGTGCTAAGAAGAAATGACTCATCAATCCATGAAAAGATATGGAGGTACCTAAGAGCATATTACTAAGTGAAAGGAGCCAATCTGCAAATGCTATGTACTGGATTATTCCAACTATATGACATTCTGGAGAAGGCAAACTATGGAAAGAGTAAAAGATCAGTAGTTTCTAGGGATTGAGAGGAGAGAAGGAGGGATGGATAGGTGCAGCTCAAAGGACTTTTAGGACAGTGAAATTACTCTGTGTTATATCATAATGGTGGATACATCTCATTATACATTTGTCCAAACCCATAGAATGTATAACACCAAGAGTGAACCCTAATGTGAAGCATGGACTTTGGGTGACAATGATGTGTCAATGTAGGTTCATGACTTGAGCAAACATAGCACCCTGGTGCGGGATGTCAATAGGGATGTCAATAGCGGGGGAGGGAGTGGCTGTGTGTAGGGAGACAAAGGGTATGTAAAAACTGTTTGTTTTCCCTTGGTGTTTTCTAATATCCAGAAAGCTGAATCCTGACAGATGTACTTAAAGTGCCTCCCTACCTCAAGCCCTGTTTCCCCTAACTGTGTTAAAATGGAAAGATGTTGTTCAACAAGAAAATAAAAACAAAAAAGGTAACTATATTTTCACCATAATAGAAAAATAAGATATAGTTAAAATAAGTAGAGGGTAGCCGAAGAAAATGAAAATAATAAAATTGAAATGAAGTTACCAAATTCTAGCCGCTATTGCCAGCAGATGGCTCGGACCTAAGGCTCAGTCAGTATGTTATAAAGGAAGAACACAGTCCTTGGAGAAGTGTTAAAGTCCCACCAGCCCCAAATGGAGACTTTCTCTTCTACACGATTAAGGAACTGAAAGGGGACTGCAAAGGACTGTGCTCTTTCAGTGCCTGTTTTGATGTCACTTGAGGCTCTGCTTTTGTGTCACCTAAAATCCCTGGCATCCGAGCTCCAGCCTTTGGGAAATGCCGATTTTATCTAAACCCTCACTCAACCCCTCGAAAGATGGACGCCTCGCACAAGGTCAGACAGCTGGGTAGTAGTGTGTCCTTACTGCCCCACCAGGCTGGCTCTTCCTGAAGAAGACACAGCAAAATCAGGAGATGACGTTCAATTCTATTTTTTGCTGGCCGTGGAAAATAACTCCTTGCTCTTTTCCTTCCAGTCACTTAGAAAAATAATCTCATGTATATGAAAATTAAAATAGATGTTCAAGGGGTGGCATGGACTATATAAAGCATGGAATATATCTAGGAGGAGAACAATATTCATCAAGAAACCATTTCAGATGCTTTGTCTTGTTTCTCCGGGCGGGGAAGGAATTTAAGAATAGAACTCACGGAAGCAAGAGTTCCAAATGGAAGAGAGCAGTGGCGGGTAATTATAATGTGATGGGTAATTATGGTTTTCCAGGAAGTGCCTGAATTACAGGGACGGTGGCATTTCCATGTTGTTTCCTTCTGAGAAAAATAATACAGGCCAAAAAAAATTGACATCTGGCCCATAGGCATTTGAAACCTGTACACACCTTGTCCAAGGCAAGGCAGCTTTGTTTGAGGGACTCACGAATGTCCCCACCTTCTTTCAGCTCATGTCACCTAGCATGAGGGGTAGCTGTCAGTGTCTTCTCCACCTTCCCTGACTGCTCTCTATAGTGAAGGTGGCACTATTCACCAGGCTTCTCTCTGCCTTCTTTGTGGCTCCAAGAGAGATGAAATGGCGAGAAAGTCAACACCGATGAGGTCATGGAGAATGGGCAGCCGTGAAATAGCAGATTCTGTTTCCCCTCTCCCCCGTACAAAGGCCACCTTTCATTCCCTTGGAAAAATCCACCGTGGGCTCTCGTGAAGAAATGGTCTTCCCCAGGACTCCTGTTTACTTAGCCCTCGCCTAGGAGGCCAGGACTGGCTGACACAAATGCCACCCTTTTTAAGGCATACTGACCTCAAATTGGCAGCATGGAGAAATGAGAGTTTGTGTGGGGGGCCCATAGGGAAGGTCCATGGAATTTTCCTGCACCATTTTGACTGCAACAGGAGCAGCTGTTTCACGCAGTTGTTTTGATGCGGGGACATTTTGACTCAGACTAAAACCCAACCGTTAAACTTCAGGCTTAAAAAAAAAAAAGGGCCAAGTACACATTCCTATCCTATTCCTGAGCCTCATCTCCTTGGGTGGGGGTGAGAATCAGGAACGGAATAGGGGTGATAAGATTCTTTTTGCAAATTGCTGATTTTAAAACGTGTTTTATACTTTGACATGACCTGTCAGAGTATCAAGAAGGTGGCATCAGAGTGGTCATGTTCAAACATCCAGCTTCTCATCGAGCCCCACTCTTGCCCCCCAACATGGCACCCCTTTCCTCCTATTGTCTTCTATGTTGATTCTTGTCACAGCCCCAACACAAACTACACAGGGACAGGCACCCCTTCTTCTGAGACTCTGACAGTAACAGCTGCTCTGTGCATGCTTACTTGACTAGTAGACTATACTGTGCTTATATTCAGCTGGGACTTTCCCACATCTCTGAACAGCAAAGATGATAAATGAAGAAAGATCTCTAGACCAGTGGTTTGGTTTCTTCATACTCTTTGACCACAATCTATAAGAACAAAAAAACACATTTTATATTGCAACCCAGTGAAGTATAATACGCACACAGACACATACATCTGATACAGAAGTTTTATGAAATAAAACTTACATTTATTATGTGGAAAGCACTTTGTTGTTTTCTGTTCGAGACTATTTTGTTCTCTATTTCATTTTTTTAAATGCTCGAAAATTCTGCATTCAGTTGATTTGGTGAACACCTAATGAATGGTGACCCACAATATAAAAAAGCCACTCCTGACACTTGCTGGACCGTTCCTGACACCAGCCTCCTGTGTCACCGTTTCCCCCTTACTGCCCTCCCCGAAGGTACATGAGAAGGCACTGCACCATGGGGGAGAGCTGCCTGCAGGGACATGGAGAGAGCCTGAGGGAGGACAGAGGCCACTCTTGGCCACCCCGAGCCCCTCTGGCCAGTGCTCTGCTCTCCTGTCTGTGGCTCCTTCCTTGTTATAATTCCTATGTGCTCTTGCCTCAGCCCTCACCCTTGCCTCCTCTGTGGTCCCACCTCTCAGCCCCTGATTTTCTTTGAAACACTTCAGTGAGATGTGATTGACATGTAAAAGGCTGTAGATATTTAAAATATACAACTCATTGAGCCTGGTTATAATTACATCTGTGAAACCATCACCACTAAGGCCATAGACATGTCCATCACCTTCCAAAGTTTTCTCTTGCCCTTTTATTATTGTTATTATTTGTTATTTTGTTGTTGTTGTTGTTGTTGTTGTTACTATTATGTAAGTGATAAGAACACTTAACATAAGATCTGTCCATCTACAAAATTTTAAGCAATACAGTATTGTTAGCTATAGACACTATACAATACAGTGCAATAGATCTCCCAAACTTACTCATCTTGCATACCTGAAACTTTCTACTCTTTGACCATCACCACCCCATTACCTCTGTCCCCCAGCCCTTGGCAACCACCATTTTATTCTCTGCTTCTCTGGGTGTGACTATTTTAGATTCTACCTGGAAATGAGTTCATGCAGTATTTCCCTTTCTGTGCTTGGCTTATTTCAGTTAGAATAATGACCTCAAGATCCATTGTATTTATCAGAGTTCTTCAGAGAAACAGAACCAGCATGAGATATAGACATTTATTATGGGGCGCCTGGGTGGTTCAGTTGGTTAAATACCTGACTTCAACTCAGGTCATGGTCTCATGGTTCTTGAGCTTGAGCCCTGCATTGGGCTCTCTGCAGTCAGCACAGAGCTCACTCTGGATCCTCTGTCCCTTTTTCCTGTGCTCCTCCCTCTCTTGCACATGCTCTCTTTCTCAAAAAAAAATAAACATTAAAAAGAAAAAACAAAAACAAACCTTGCAACTACAAAAAAAAAAAAAGACATTTATTAGAGGAACTGACTCATGCTGTTATGGAGGCTGAGACATCCCACAGTCTGCCATCTGCAAGGCAGAGAACTGGGGAAGCCATTGGCTGAGAACCAGGGGAGCCCTGGTGTAAGCCTGGAGAGCCATGAGCTCCAGTGTGTGAGGGCAGGAAAATATGGATGTCTCAGCCCAAGAAGAGAGCATATTGGCCCTTCCTTCACCATTTTGTTCCAACTGGGTCCTCAGCGGATTGAATGATGCCTGCTCACATTGGTGAGGGTGGACCTCTTTACCTAGTCAACTGAATCAAATGCTAATCTCTTCTAGAAACATCCTCACAGGCACATCCAGAAATAATGTTTCACCAGCCATTTGGGCTCTCTTAGCCCAGTCAAGTCGACACATACAAGTAACTATCACATCCGTACCTGTTGTTGCAAATGGCAGGAATTCCTTCTTTTTCTTTAAGGCTAAATAATATTCCATTGTATGCATATGCCATATCTTCTTTATCCATTCATCAGTCAGTAGATATGTAGGTTGTTTCCGTATGTCCGCTATGGTGACTCTCAGCCCCTGACGTACTGTACCCAAGCCCACCATGTCCCATGTGACAGAAGTCCCAATGAATGGGACTTTGGACCCGGATATTCCTGCCACTGCATGCAAACAATGGGGGAAGAGAGAATTTGGTGCCCAAGTCCTCCAGATAAGGTCCATGTGTCACAAAGGAGACACTAAATTAGCACCTCAGGACTAGAAGGGATTTTAGCCATTACCTACATGCAGCCTTCCTTTTACAAACACGGTTGGGGGTCAGGGCCTCCCCCAGATCTTCACGCTCCATCAGCATGTGCCTGCCTAGCATGGGAGAGCTTCTCCCCACCCCATGTGGGCTGGTCAGGCTGCTAGCATTGGGCCTTGCCTGGTTCACTCACGCCACCGGTTGTGGTTTGCTCTTGGACAAAGCTATAGCCTCCATGACCTCAGCATACTGTTCTATAAATATGGGGATAAAAGCCCCCATCAAAAACAATTGTTACCACAATCATTTTGTTTACTGATTCATTGAACAAACATTTATTAAATTAGAAACTACTATATGCCAAGCTCTGTTCTAGATCCTAGGAATACAGTAATGAATAAGACTTACAGAATCTGTTGTAATGGAATTTATATTCTACTGGGGGAAACAGTTAATAAGCAAATCAACAGGTGCACATATAAGCTAATATCCAGGGGTGGAAAAGGACTGTTAAAAAATGAGAGGGAGAGAAGAGGTTGATGGAGGGAAAGCAATTTGGGAAGGACTGCGGGTCAAGGAAAGCGGTGCTGCATGGCACCCTGTCCAGGCCACCTGCCCTGGCTGGGACACAGTGCCCCGTGCTGCTGGGTTCTCTTAGACAGCTTTTTGGCAAGAGCCAGCTGTGGGTTTCTAAAAGACTTTCCCAGTCAGAAAGGCCTGGGATATGAAAATACCATCTTGGGGATGTGAGGGTCTGAACACCCACTCTGACCTGTGGCCTGTGGTCACCTCCCCGCCCCACTGAGCTGCTCTGGCTGACTTCTCTGCAAGCTGGTGGTTAAGTGGGCAGACACATCTGGGTGTACAGCCACTGCTGGTCCAGCCGCAGCCATGAGCAAGTGCGTGTTCTGCTCCTGCCTCCTCAGACAGAATGCCTCATCCTGGCCTTTCTCCCACTGTCTCCCAGTTTTCCCAAAATTCCCTGGGGCAAATGAGACTCATTGTGAAGCTCCAACTATACTATGGAAGGGCTGGTCTGTCTCGTCTGGTGGGGACCCCTGGCAGGGTCACTGGCAGGATATTTTCTGGCTTCTAGAACTGGAAGAAGAGCAGGACTATCAGAGCAGGTAGAGTTAGTCTGGTTCTCTTCCTTCTTCTGGTTCCCTCCAGTCTATAGTTACCTCCTTCCAGAAAGAGGTGACAAATTAACCATCCTTGGTGAAGGAGAGAAAGGACAGTACACCAAGCTCCCTGTGATTGAGACAGTGGGGTTGACGGTCAGTCAGGGAGGGGTGGTGACCTCAGCCTGAGCATGTGTGGTGTCAGAGCCCAGGAGCCCAGCTGGCATGGCCAGCAGGAGACGGCGGGAAGTCTGGCTGGAGTGTAGACTGAGTCATCTCAGCACGGCAGAGTCTGGGGTAGTCACGCCTGTGAGTGATGAGCACCTTGAGGAAAGACAACGTCACTGAAGTGTCTGGAAGGTGAATCAGGGAGCCACAGAATAGAGGGCTCTGCATTCCTGGGGATGGCTTCCTCTTACTGCCTTGTTCTGATAGGTTTTCTGGACCCTGAGTGACCTCAGAGGAATTTTGAGCTTTGCAGTTGATGTTTCTATAGCAAAATGAGCTAATGTGTCTCAGAGCGTCAGAAGGTGGAATCTGTGGGGTTTCAGAGGCTGATAGCCATTCTTGTCTTCCTTTTTCCCTTTTGCTTTCTCCTTTTTTCCTTCCTTTCTTCCTGCCTGCCTGCCTTTCTGTCTGTCTGCCTTTTTTCCTTTCTTCCTTCCTGTCTCCCTCCCTCCCTTCCTTCCTTCCTTCCCTCCTTTTTTCCTGCGTTCCTGCTCTCCTTTCAGCCTGTCTATATTCATTTTACAAATATTTATTAAACAATGACTATATGCCAAGCAGTGTGGCATGGGGACACAGAGGTGAATGAAGTACTGGTGGCCCCTGCTCTCACACATCCTGTAGTCTAGGGCAATAGAAGGACACCAAACAACCATGAATAATTACCTGCAATCTGAACCTAGTCCAGGGGCTCTGAATGCACCTAACAGAAGTCTTGGCCAGACCTGGAGGGCCAGGAAGGGCTTCCTTGAGGACAGTACTGTTAGGATGAGACAGGGAAGATGCGAAGTTCACCAGGGAAGAGCATTCCAAGCAGAGGGATGGAGGAAGTAGAGAGCTCAGTGACTTTGAGAACAGGGTAGTCACTGTAGCCTGAGTTGGGGCGGGGGGGAGGAGTGAAGGGCCAAAGCAGGATTCAGGTCCGGCAGGGCCAGGGAGGCTGTGCTGAGGAGCCAGGGCTCTATCCTCAGAGCCCTTCTTTGGCAGGAGTGGGACCTGTGAGATTCTGCTCATGGAGTGTTCTGATTCCCCCACCATCAGTTACACTGCATAAGGTCAGGAAGAGGCTCAGGACCATGTGTCCTGCTCTAGGAGACTGGCTTCTAGGTCATCCTGCCCAGACCCGCTGTGGGTGACTGTGGCAGGGACTTCTGTTCCTCTCACTGTCTCTAAGGATGACCAGTAACAGTGGCTACCGGGGAGGCTTTTGCTTTTTTAAAAGGACAGTTCATAGAACTCCCCTATGACCCAGCAATAGCCCTGCTAGGGATTTACCCAAGAGATACAGAAATGCTGAGGCATAGGAGCACATGTACCCCAATGTTCATAGCAGCAATGTCAACAATAGCCAAAACATGGAAAAAGCCTAAATGTC
>NC_043704.1:125778477-125781894 GCF_006229205.1 Suricata suricatta | reverse complement strand
AAAAAAAAAAAAAAAAGGACAGTTCAGGCCCAGAGGGAAGCCGCTGACTGTTCACCTCCAAGCCAGAAAACCCTGGGGCCATAGTAACATAGCAGCCTGTTGGTTGTGACATGGCGCCTTACTCTAGGAACTGGGATACTTTGATTTAGTAGGAGTCCAGGCTTTGGAGCCAGAAAGATTTGGATGTGCAATCTGGGTCTGCCACTAGTTGTGTGGCCTTGGACAAATCACTTGGCCTCTCTGAGCCTCATATGCTCATCTGTAACTAGGGGACAGTGGCAACAAGCTACCCTCATCCTGTCATGTCAAGGATTACTGATAGTGTTTGTAAGATATTCAGCACAGTGGAGGGAAAAAGTTGCCCTTTAGTATCTGGTAGATGTAGGGAAAGTTTAAACTGTCTTGGAGAGGTAGCTTTTCACTCGTAGTCTGAAAAAAGAGAAGCCTCATCTGCCATCAATGCCCTCTAATAGTCCTTTGTGAGTCAAATTGTCACTGCTAGGACATTCTGCTTTTTGTCTCCCTGCATGGCAGCTGGAGCCCACCTCCCTCGGTCTTCCCCAGATTGAGCCTGGCAGTATCAGGGCACGACCTCTGGACACCTACAGGGCCTCTCCTCTGTTTCGTGCTGAAGAGCTCACAGATGACATGGAACACTCTGGTCCTGCTGAAGCAGCAGTTAAGCTGCCCGGGCTAAGTCATGCCACACACAAGCACAGCTGTCCCTTTCCCCATCACTGTTCCTGGGCCGCACAGCGAGACCTATTGCCTTAGGCTCTAAGCCTTCTCAGGACCAGGGCAGGAGAGATGAACCCTGTGGTGAGCAAGGGGCCAGGATGAGGATATAGGGTTTCTGGGGCTACACACACACATACACACATGGATGTAACACATAATTGTGTAACACACACACAAACATGGACATGTATGTAACACATAATTATGTCACACACACAGATGCAGAGACACCCAGACCCCTCGAGCAGAGACACCCAGACACCTAAGCACGTAATAACGTTGTTTAATTTTCCATTGGGTCTCTTATCTGTGAACAAGGTTGATAATAAAAGAGTAATGTTGTCAGGATTATACATAAGGTATGTGGAAGACTGCCTGGCCCAGAGTGAGCACTCGGTTTTTGCTTGCTATGATTTATTACAGCTAGAAACCCCCACAGATATGGGAACACAAATATACCCAGGGCCAGCAGGATCAGATCACAAGCATGCACATACCCCACATCTGCCCCTAGACAGAATGTGCAAATGCCTACCTATCCAAGGAAAGCCCACTGGTGGCCAGTCTGGTAGGGCTCACATGGCTTGGCCTTAGCCAAGTAAGGCCTGGTCTGTTTCAGCTACAAAGCAGCAAAGGAAATGAAATTGTTCTGCACATTCAAGTGAGCAGGGTTTTGAGATGGATCGTGGAGGGAGGCCAGGGAGAGAGGGAGGGAGTGAGGAGAGGCAGGAGACTGGGCCTGAGAGGTCAATGCCTCTTTTAAAGAGGGCAGTAGTGTCTTTTAAGCTGTCTGAATGGCTAGTCCTTCAGTGTAGACCCCATCCACCTCTGACTCATCAGTGGAAGATGTTAACAGTATCTGACATGACAGGTGTTTGGGGATGATCAAAAAAAAGGGGACCGTGTCCCATATCTGAGCTAATGCACCACTGGCCACAATCAGAGGCAAGAGACAAAAGAGCTGGAATTCCTTGGGAGCAGGAAATTAGAGTCCGCAAACCAGGAGAAAGAGGAGAGACCCAAGGCCAATGGAAGATATCATCATAAGATGGTGTCAGAGCTATTACAATGGCTGAATATGCAGAACCCTGCAGGTGGCCAATTTCTGGATTGTAAGCAACAGAAATATGAGCACTCATGTCCAACTGTCTTTCAAACAATATCCCCACCTGCTAAGGGAGGCTGGAGGGAGGGGTGCGGGAATTGTGTGGGTTTAGTAAGAGAAAGCTCAGCGAGAGGTGGGTGTGGGGCAGAGGAAAAGCTGCATTGTGGTCAACATGAAAGCAGTGTGAGTTTTACCTCGAGGCATGTCCTCTAGGAACTTTCTGCAATTTATCAACAGATTTCCTGTGATCCCACACTGATTATATTTAAGAGGAGTCTGTGAGTGGCCCTCAGATGATTAGCCCCTATCATCTTTCTTTTGAGGAAGAGGCTATCCTTTAAACTCTGTGATTACGCACATGGACTCTGGACGTCAGGGGAGTTTAAGGAGATCAATAGCCTTTGAAGAAAAGGTAGCCATCTGGATAGTGCAGGTGCAAGGTAGCTGGGGCTGTAAGGTGGCAGATGGTTGGGTCCTCCGAAGACAAATTAGGGACCCAGAAGATGACAGATGGGCAGATGTTGGGTCACTGTGAAAGGGGTTTGCCCAGGTGAAACAGATTTTTTTTTCTGTTTAAATGTGGGCTGAGCATAAGGATTTCATCACTGTTTATGAACTGCCTTTCAAACTTTGCCCACAAACACAGTGGGGATCTCTTTGTGGCAGATTAGTTTGAAAAATATCTCCAGCAATAAAAAGAAGAGAAAGGAGAATCCGGGCAGATCTATAATCCCTTACATGCAATTCCAAAATGTGAAACAGCTTTGAAAACTTTTAAGTTTTTTTTTTAAGATTTTGTTTTTAAGTAATCTCTACCCCCAACATGGGGCTCAAACTCACAACCCTGAGATCAAGAGTTGCAGGCTATACTGACCGCCTGCCGAGAGCACATGAAAACTTTAAGTCTTTAAAAAACTCATTTGGGGGCAGCTGGATGGCTCAGTAGGCTAAACATCCAACTTCAGCTCAGGTTATGATCTGGTGGTTCACAGGTTCAGGCCCCCAGTCGGGCTCTGTGCTGACAGCCTTGAGCCTGGAGCCTGCTTCAGATTCTGTGTCTTCCTCTCCCTCTGCCTCTCCCCCACTCATACTCTGCCTCTGCCTCAAAAATAAATAAAGTATTAAAAAAGAATTAAAAACTCATTTAGCAGCACAACCTGATCTGAGTTGATCTGAAGCTTTTTGTCATCCTTCTCCCATGTGGTGGAAACATTTGGTGCAGAAATACTGATGCATTTGACTATAGAATACTGCCCCCAGGCTTTTTTGGGGTTTTACACAACACAGATAATATGCACTAGATAATATGCACCTGTCTAAAGTCCAAAGAGTTTTGGATTCTGAAATACATCAGGCCCCCAGAGTTTATGGGTGGGTCTCACCCACCTTCAGAGAGGACTGAGAATGAGTGCTCTTGGAAGGCTGCCTGGTGGTAGGTCTCTGCTTGCGTTGTCTAGGTGTAAGTAAGAGACCAGGGATGATCCAAGGGAAAGCTGCAGCTCTTGGTATGGGTACACCTGGGGGGAGGGAGCATGGTGGTATACCTGGTGGGGAGGCCTGGGTTACAATGGGGG
>NC_043704.1:125729337-125778377 GCF_006229205.1 Suricata suricatta | reverse complement strand
GGGGGGGGGAGGGATCAGGGGTATTCCTGGGGAGGGAGAGTGGGGGTACACCCGAGGGGGAGGGATCAAGGGTACATCTGGGGAAAGAGGGATCAGGGAGTTACAAATCCAGGCTGGTTTCACTGGACTTAGGATGTAAAATTAACAAAGAAAGAAAGAAGCCCTTAGGAAAGGCATTCTTTTGAATTAAGTGATACGTTGAAATAGAGCTAATAATTAAAGCATTTTTTATGGCAATTTTTTTAAAGGACTCATTCAAGTAGGCCCACCTGCAAAGCCACTCCTCCTCTTTTCAAAACACATTTCAGAAAACTGGGGTGTGACTTTGCTGTCACTTGACTCACTTTTCTTGTCTCCCTCAGGTGAGTCCCAGTCCCAAAGCCCCTGCAGTGTCGCTTGCAGGGGGCCAGAGCTGGAGGATCAACATAAATAGATGCATAGTCCCCATTCTCACGGAGGCAGAGGCGCTCCTGAGCTTCCCCAGACAGCCGCAGCAGCATAGCCAGGACCTGCGCCAGGTAAGGGAAGGTAGCAAAGTTAGAGGCTCCCCACCCCGACCCCCAGCCATTGGCTCAGAGCCTCTGAGCAGCTGATGGGCAAGGATACATGAGTAAATAAAGAAACACCTACAGAGTTCTCATAATAAAAGAGGAAACATTTCTGGGGCAATTTCTAAAGACAATTTAATTCAAAAAAATCTTGTGTGGGGCTTATGCAGAGAATCCTAAGTGACTTGCATCTTTAAAAAAATGGTTTAAAGTTTATTTATTTTGAGAGAGAGAGAAAGAGCACCTGTGCTCGAGAGCATGCACATGGGGAAGGGGCAGAGAGAGAGAGAGGGAGAAAGAGAATCCCATGCTGACAGCGTGAAGCCCTCCAGGGGGCTTGATTCCATGAACTGAACCATGAGATTGTGACCTGAGCCAAAACCAAGAGTCTGACGCTTAACTGACTGAGCCAACCAAATGGCCTGACTTGCATCTTTAATAATGGATCTGTCTTGGGCACAGAGGTGGATTTTTAATGAGTTTTTTGTTGATGTCACCAACAATAGAACATCTCAAATGAGGCTCCTGATCAGTGATTCTGTGGGAGGCACCGTGAACATTCATTTACAAGTACTTCCTGTAACAAAGAATGCCAACAGCAGGCCATGCTGGGTCTCCCACATAGGTTGTTAGGTAGGAGAGGCTGTGACTCTGGGTTGGGACCTGGAGTCCTCTTCACAGATATGGAGAACTTCCCAAAGGAGAAGGAATCAAGGAGTGGGTGGAGTCCCCACCTGCTGTCTGATCTTTTGAAGAAAGGATGGCACCTAATGATGGAATGGGCTGTGCTGGGGAGTACTGAGCTCCTCATCACTGACGGTGCTGAAGCAGAGGCAGGCTACCCCTCGACAGGCATGCTGCAGAGGGTGTTCATGCGTCAGATGGGGGATCAAAAGAGACAAGTTATTCCCATCAGGAAAGACAGGAGAGAGAGTTTCCAAACACCAGGGGGGAGGGGGCAGCAAATTACTGTTGTCTTTTGGAGCCACTGATCTGCCCCCTCCCCCAGATCTCTGGGGCTGGTTTCGTGCGTGTACAACCCGTGCTCTCACATGGGGGCTCGTGCTCAGTGGGGCCCCACACTCGCTTTATTGCTCTGCTGTAACTGCCTTGAAATTCTTAATTTTTTAATGAGGGATGCCCTGTTTTCATTTTGCAGTGAGCCCTGAAAATTCTGTAGCCTGTCCTGTTAGTACTTCTTTTGACCATCCCAACCCCAGGCAGCATTGGATCTGCTTTGTTGCTGTAGGTTAACTATGTCCTTTTAGAGTTTCATATAAAATGGACTTGTAAGTATGCGCTTCTTCGAGTCTATTCTTTTAGTGAGAACAATGCCCTTGAGATCATTGTGTGTGTGTGTGTGGTTTGCAGTAGTTTGTCCCTTTTTCATTTGTTGATGGACATTTAGGTTTTCAGTATTTGTCTCTTATGAACAGAGGTGTTACAAACTTGTGTGTACAAGTCTTTGTGTGGACATAGCTTTTCATTTCTCTTGGGTAATCCCTGGATGGGATTTCTGATGCATAGGGTAAGTGTGTGACAAACTCTCAAACTGTTTTCCAGAGTGTCTGTACCATTGAACATCCCTACCACCAATGTATGAGCTCCAGATGCTCCATGTTTTTTTTTTGTTAGCACCTTGTATTGTCCATCTTCTTCATTTAAGCCACTTTAATTGGTAGGCTGTAGGTCTTATTATGGTTTTACTCTGCATTTCCGTGGTAAAATGATGTTGAACATTATTTCATGTGCTTTTAACCATGTATATATCTTCTTTTGTGGTTTCTGTCCAAACGTTTGCCCATATTTGTTTGTTTTTTTTATTAATGAGTTTTAAAATATATTTTGGATATAGGCATTTTGTCAGATGTGTGTATATGCGTGTGTGTGTGTGTGTGTGTGTATTAATTAGATATATTTCCTCCTACTCTGTGGATTGCCTTGTTATTTTCTCATTAGTGTCTTTTATTTTTTAATTATTTTAAAGTATTTATTTACTTATTTATTTGTTTATTTATTTATTTATTTAGAGATAGAGGGAGAATCCCAGGCAGGCTCTGCATAGAGCCTGATGTGGGATTCAAACCCATGAACTGTGAGATCATGACCTGAGCTGAAACCACAAGTCAGGTATTTAACAGACTGAGCCCCCCATATGCCCCCTTAATAGTGTCTATTAAAAATTGGAGTATTTTTAATTTTGGGGGGGTTTGGCTTATTTATTTTTGAGACAGAGAGACAGAACATGAGCATGGGAGGGGCAGAGAGAGAGAGGGAGACACAGAATCTGAAACGGGCTCCAGGCTCTGAGCTGCGAGCACAGAACCTGATGAGAGGCTCGAACCCACGGACTGCTAGATGATGACCTGAGCCAAAGTCGGACACTTAGCTGATTGAGCCATCCAGGCATCCCAGAAGTATTTTTAATTTTGATGAAGTCTAATTTAATATCTTTATCTTTTATGGTTTGTGCTTTGGTATCTTGTCTAAGAAATTTCACCTACCCCAAGATTATAAAAATTTGCTCTTCAATTTTCTTTTAGAAGTTTTATACTTACTCTTTATCTTCAGGTCTATGATACATTTGGAGTTAGTTTTTTGTATATTGTATGAGGTAAGAGTAAAGGTTCTTTTGCTCTCCCACTTTCTCTCTCTCCTCTCTCTCTCTCTCTCTCTCTCTCTCTCTCTCTCTCATATCCAGTTGTTCCAGCACCATTTTTCCAAAAACATGCCTTCCACCGTTGAATCACCTTTTCACTTCTGTCAAAAAACAGTGGCCACATATGTGTGGATTCATTTCTGGATTCTCTGTTTTGTCCCACTGATTTCTGTGCTCAATCCTAATGCTAATAATACCTTGTCTTGATAATTATAGTATTTAGTAAGTCTTGAAATCAGGTAGGGTAAGTACTCCACATTAGTTGTTCATAAAAATTGTCCTAACTATTTTAGGTCCTTTGCAGTCCTGTATAAATTATAGAATCCCCACTGACTCTATAGATCAATCTGGGGAGAATGGATTTCTTAACAGTACTGAGTCTTCCAACTCATATGCTCCCTCTCCATTTATTTGGGTCTTCTTTAATTTTTGTCAGTAATGTTTTGTAGTTCTCAGTGCACAGTCTTGCGCATTTTTTGGGTTAAATTTATTTCTAAATATATAATGCTTTTCCAATGGTACTATAAATGGTATTATAACATTCCTTTTCTAATTGTTTTTTGCTGCTACATAGAAATACATTTGATTTTTGTATACGACTTTGCATTGTGTGATCTAGAACTTATTACTTCTGGTAGCATCTTTATAGACTCACTGGGATTTTCTATGCACATGATCATGTTACTGGAGTATAAATACAGTTTTAATTATAAAATTTTTATTAATTTTGCATTGTGGTAAAATACATATTACATAAAATTTATTGTTTTACTAATTATTAAGTGTACGGTTCTGTGGCATTAAGTACATTCACATCATTTTGCAAACATCACCACCATCCAGCTCCAGAACTTTTTAATATTGCTCAACTGAAACTCTATACACATTAAACAAGGAAGTTTTACTTCTTACTTTCCAATCTGTATGCCTTTTATTTCTTTTGTCACTGGCTAGGATGTCCTCTACAATGCTGGACAGAAATGGTGAGAGCTGACATTTTTGCCTTGTCTCTGATCTTAGGTAGAAAGCAGTCCATCTTTTACTGCAGGTTTTCATCGATGCCTTTTACAAGTTGAAGAATTCCTCTCTGTTCCTAGTTGATTGAGTGCTTTAGCCACAAATAGATGTGGAATTCTGTCAAATGTTTTTGTTTGCTTTTTTTGTCCATTTGTTTTTTTCATTTCATGATATGATCATGTAGTTTTCCTCTTTTATGCCATTAATATGGTGAATTGTATTGGTCAATTATCAAATGTCAGCTTTCCATTCTTGACAGAAACCCTACGGGCTCATATTTCATTATCCACTTTAAATATTGTTGAACTTTCTTTGCTATAGATTTTTGCTTTTGTATTTATGACAGATATTGATCTGTAGTTTTCTTTTCTTGTACTATCTTTGCTTGGTTTTGGTAACAAGGTAACACTGCCCTCATAAAACAAGTTGAGAAATGTTCCTTTTCTCTTTTATGAAAGAATTTATGTAGTACTAGTATTATTTCTTTCTGAGATGTTCAAAAGAATTAATCAGTGATGTCATTGAGGACTGGTGTTTTCTTTATGGGAAGAAATTTATTTACAAATTCAATCTCTTTAGTAAGCATATGGCTGGTCAGATGTTTTTTCTTTTTCAGTTTTGGTAAATTGTATTTTTCAAATAATTTATCCATTTCATTGAAGTTCTCAGATTTCACTTACTCATTTACTGCCATAGGGTTGTCCAGGATATTCCCTTTTATCTTTTTAACATCTATAACATCTGTAGTGATGTGCCCTCTCTCATTCCTGATAGTGGCCATTTGTGTCTTTTTTCTTCTTGATCAATCCAACTAACAGTTCACCAGTTTTGTTGATCTTTAAAAAAAAACGAGGTTTTTAAAAAGTGATGTTCTTATTGTTAGTCCAGTTTTACAGTTTTACTGATTTTCACTGTTTGTTCTTCTTTGGGTTTAATTTGATCTTCATTTTTTAGCTTTTTAAAGGGAAGCTTGGATGATTGATTTTAAACCTTTCTTATTTTCTAATATAAACATATAAAACTACAAATTTTTCTCTACTGCTCTTGCTGCAGAGCACAAATTTGAGATGTTGTGTATTCATTTTCATCCACTTCTGAATATATCATGATTTCTTCTTTGACCCATAGATTACTAAGAAATTTTTTCTTTAATTTCCAAATATTTGGGGACTTTTCTCTAGATATTTTTTGGTATTAATGGCTAGTTTAATTTTGAGTGGGCAGAGCACATATAATTCACTCTTTTTACATATTGAGACTTATTTATGGGCCAGAATGGGGTGTATCTTGGCAAATATGTCCTGTGCATTGGGAAGAGTATGTGCTCTGCCATTTTAGGTGGAGTGTTCCATAAATAGTAATGAGATGTTGGTTGATTATTGTTCAAATCTCCTGTATAGTAGCTGGTGTTCTGTCTACTTGTTCTATAAATTAATGAGAGGAGTGTTGGAATATGCAACTATAATTGTGGATGAAGTCTTTTTATCTTTCCAGTTCTGTTGTTTCAGTTTCATGCATTTTGAAGTTTTGTTGTTAGGTATACAAATGTCTAGGATTGTTATGTCCTCTTTGTGAATTGACTTTTTTTTAACATTATGAAATGTTCATCTTTATCTTTGGTAATATATTTTTTAACTAAAGTCTACTTCATCTATGTGGGTATAACTGTGTTAGTCTTATAATTAGTGTTCGCATGGTGTGTGTTTTTCTATAAAGGATCTTTTCACTTTCAACTTCTGTGTCTTTATGATTTAAGTAGTGTTCTTAAAAATAGAATATAGTTGGGTCTGTTTGTTTTTTTAATTAAGTTGATGCTACTTCATTTTATCTCCACTTTAGTTCTTAGCTATATGTCTGTCTTATTTTTTAATGGTTCAATTAGGATTTAGAATGTATATATACGTTTCAATAATATATATCATTTCAGGTACAATGTAGAACTTTACAACAATATTCCTGAAGCATCTAATTCTTTATTTTATTGTTATCATACATTGTGCTTCTGTTCTAAATCCCCTAATATATTGTTATTTTTTTCTTTAACAATTAACTTTTGAATAAATTTCTTAAAGGAAAACAATCTTACATATGTATTCATTTATTTACTATTTCTGGTACATTTCATTCCCTTATATTTGTACAAGACTCCATCAGAGACTTTTTCCTTTAGCCTTAAAAATTCTATTTATATTTCTAAAAATTTCCCACTTGTATTTTTAAGAAATATTATTTTGTAGAATAGGTCTGTTTATAATAAATTCTTTCAGCTTTTGTTGTCTGAAAACGGCTTTACTATGCTTTCAGTTTTGAAGCATATTTTCACTTATAGAATTCTAGATTATCTGTTTTTCCTTTCAGCAATTTAAAGATGCCACTTCATTGTCTTCTTGGTTGCATTTTTTTCTGATGACCAATCTATGGTAATTCTCATTTCGTTTCCTTTATGTTGTATGTCTTTTTTTTATTCTGTGTCTGCCTTTAAGTTTTTCTCCTTATCTTTGGTTTTTAGCAATATGCCCTCATGTAGTTTTATTTGTGTATACCTTTCTTGGGATTTGTTGAATTTATTAGATATGTGATTAGAAAATGTTACCAAATTCAGAAACTTTTCAGATAGTACTTCTCCAAGTATTTTCTGCTCCCCTTATGCGTATGTTCAACTACGTGACATGTTTCCATGGTTCACTCATGGTGTCTATGGTTCCAGGTTGTATACATTTTTCCCTCTACGTGTCAATTTAGAGAATTTCTATTGTTATATCTTCAATTTTACTTGCCTTTTCTTCTGCAATGTTTATTCTACTGGCAATTCCATCCACTAAGCTTTTCATTTCAGATATTGTATTTTTTATCCTCAGAGTTTCTGTTTTTCTTTTATATCTTCTACTTCTTTTCTCTGTATTTCTATTTATATTAATGTATTTATAATACTGTTTTAAGACACCTGTTTGCTTATTTCAAAATCTCTGTCATTTCTGAGTATGTTGCTATTGACTGATATTTTTTTCTTAGTTATGGGTCATGTTTTCCTGCATCTTTGTATGTCTAGAAATTTTCTATTGGGTTCTAAGCACTGTGACATTTACCTTTTTCAGGGGATGATTTTTGTTTTCCTGTCTTTTTAAAAGCATTTTTTTTCTTCGTTTTTATTTATTATTAAAACAGAGAGAAATGGAGCATGAATAGGGGAGGGGCAGAGAGAGAGGGAGACACAGAATCTGAAGCAGGCTCCAGGCTCTGAGCTGTCAGCACAGAGCCCAATGCAGGGCTCGAACCCACAAACTGTGAGATCATGACCTGGGCCCAAGTCGGATGCTTAATTGACTGAACCACTCAGGCGCCCCTTGATTTTATCTTTAAAGAATATTGTACTTTATTTGGCATACACATAAGGAACTTAAGGTCAGCTAATTTTTTTTGAAGGTTCGCTTTTAAGCTTTGTTAAAGCAGATCTAAAGTAGCCTTCACTTTGGGTATATTTTAATGTTCCTACTAAGATGTAACACTGTTTTTTAAATTTATTTTTTTAACATTTATTTACTTTTGAGAGACAGATCATGAGCAGGGGAGGGGCAGAGAGAGAGGGACACACAGAATCCGAAGCGAGTTCCAGGCTCTGAGCTGCCAGCACAGAGCCCAATGTGGGGCTTGAACCCACAAACTGTGAGATCATGACCTGAGCTGAAGTCGGACACTCAACTGACTGAGCCACTCAGGTGCCCCTAAGATGTAACACTTTTAGGTTATGGAGTACCCCAGGTGTCCACTGAGATCCTTCTTCTCTGGTTGGATCTCTGCTATCTCACATCTGTAAGCTTTGGAGGTTGTTCTGCATAGATTCCCAGTGCTTCTTTGCAAAGCCTCTTAGAGTTTTACCCTGAGCATCCACAGAAGTTTTCAACAATAGAAAAATGAGACCTCTGTGTAGATTTCTGGAATTCTTTCTCTGCATAGTTCTTTCTTCTCCAGTACTCTGCCCCATGGATTCCAGCTGCTTCTGCCTCTCTGAACTCTGATCTTGGCTTCACTTGGCAAAATTGTAATGCAATGCTTGTGTTTTTTCTTCTGTACCACTGTCTGGAAAAGTGGCTCCTGGCAGAAAGCCAGGGTAATTGGAAGCCTTGATCATAGTCCTGTTTTGCTTGTTGTCCAGTATTTGGAAACAGCTGTCTCATATATTTTGTCCAATTTTCTCATTTTTTTATGGTGGGAAGACAAGTCTGATACTGGTTACTTTATCATGACTAGAAGGGAAAGATTTTTTTTAAGATTACATTCTCAGCAGTGATGACTCCAAATATTTTTCACAGAGCCACATACCAAACTGGAAAGGACTTCATAGAACCTGAGGTGTGGAGATCTAACAGTGGTAGCAGAAGTGGAAGCAGGAAAAGGATCTCAGCAGAAAATCTGACAGTTTAGGCTAGAACAGTTATAATTTCTGGTGTACAGGCTAAGAATAAGATGGGAAAATAATTTAAGTATTTTCTATTTAAACATTATTTACTTCTTTTTAAAGCAGGGACCCTAATATGAGATGGACCAGGGCCTTTTCTTCTAAGAACTGGAACTTAACTTTGGCTACCTACTAGAATATCAAGAGAGCTTTTACAAATGCTGATGTTTAAGCTGTACTGAAAAAATAAGTCAGTCTCTGGAGTGGGCCCAGACATCTGTATTTTTTAAAGCTCCTTAGGTAATGGTAGTGTGTTGCCAAGGTTGAAAATCACTGCTCCAGGGTTCCACATGGCCAGCCTGGGGGCTGTAGATCTTTTTCCTGGGAAACTGTATCAAGTGCTCTCACCATATCCCTGTATCAGATGTGTATCTCACTTACTCATCACCACCTCCTTTCTTTTCCTGGGCATCTTCTCAGCTTGCCCTTGTTCTACTCAGAATCTCAGTTGGCAACTGTTCAAGGTCTTCTGCTTACACTTCCTGGCCACAATCCTCCTTTAGGGTGATGAAAAAGGCCCTGGAAGTCCCTTCCTTTTTACCGAGGAAGCATAGCTTGTCTCCTGGGAACAGAATTCATAGCCTTTCTATGATGGAAAGTGCCATGGGTCAGAGGCCTTGCCCTGCTTCCAACTCTCAGAGGGAGTTGCTTTTCTTGTATGCACCCAATTTCCCCACCTGTAAAATCGGGGGACTAAGATGCATAGTCCTCTATCTCTGATAGTCTGGACAAGTGAAGGCAGCCTTGTGTTCCTTAGAGAAGGCTCCAAAACTAGGCTCTAGACTTCTCCTCAAAGACGTGTGATGTCTGGTCAGTGTTGCCTCTGACCTCCCCTTCTGAGTGTGCCCAACTGTGAGAAGTGAGTTGGAAATGGGGAACTTGTTGCTGAGAAGATGTCAGATAGATTGTTAGATGTGTAACAAAGTATGCAGTGGAATTAGACATTAGCATGGCCTTTTCTTTTCCTTTAAAGATGATAAAAATGTCTACTTTGAAAAGGCCATATTTGGGGAAGACTAAATGTATATTTTGAAAGAGACCACTCAGCACTCCCACTGGTAGTGTGGGAAGAGAAAGACCTTCTCTCTCTGGACTGAGGCTGTTGTGTGTCATGGAGATTCCTGGGGATTGGGTCAGGTGAGGGTGGATAGCCAGATAGAGGATACCACAGGAGGACCCTGTCTTTGGAAGATATCTGGGTACTGGGAGAAACGAGCATCACAGGGGACTCTGCAGAGGGCTGAGCCTGGGAGCTTTCCGAGGAGATGTGTGGAGCAGCAGAGGAGAAGAGATTCCTGCTCGTGGAAAAAGGGGCCAATGGGAGAGCCAGGTCTTCAAGTAGAGGGCCCTACAGCAGTGATCTGGCAGGACTCAGCCCAGCCACGAGCAGAGAGATGCTCTCACAAAGACATTGGGCAGAGGAAGTAGCACTGCTGTGGCCAAAGATGAGTGAGGAGGCTATCTGGAAGCTTGTTTGAAGCCTGGCTCCAGAGCCAATGATGGATGGCACCTTGCAACACCCTGCAAACACCAGGGAGCAGACCTTCAGAGAGACCAGATTCCCTGCATTGAGAGGGCAAGGGCTGGGGTAGAACAGGAAGTGGTCCTTCCTTTACAACTAGAGGGCTGCCAAGACTGGAGTCGTGAGGGCTGCTCCTCATAGCACTTACTCTGCAGCACACAGAGACACTGTGCAGAACAGGGCAAAGAGCTGATTACAAGAGGAAAATGTACAGGACCAGTACTTCTGGTTTATTTACGGAACTGCTGTTCTGATTATCATCATTGCTAATGATCCATCATGGGAATGTTTTCATGAACTGTGGCCCAATTGACATGGATCCTTTTGTTGACTTCTGCTTGGTAACTAGGATGCCATTGTCCAGGCCTGTCTTTCACATTTGTGGGGCCCAGGCCAAGAGAACAAATGGAGGCCAACATACTTAAATATTATAAATTCAGCTAACAACCAAATTTCATAATTTAATATTGCAAAATGCTCTTTAGCCATCAGACATATACAACTGGTATGAATGCAGCACAAATTAATGACAGTGCCTGGAAACACACAGGAGAACACAAAGAGAAACAAGAAAGTGGATGCTCAGCACTAGTGGGAAATTATATTCTGTTGTGCAAGAATTTATTGTATTCATGCTCTCCAAGAGCAAAGATTGGGTAAATCCATCGTCTTTCTTAATCTCAGCACACTGCCCACCTCCTGTGCCTCCCCTGCATTTTAGGCATCCGCAATCACCTTTGTTTTGAGACTACAGAACACAGGGTTTGGAATTGGTCTTTTTTGTGGGGGGCTCTCAATGGTGCTCATCATGAAGGTGGATGTTTAGGTTTTGTGTTTGTAATGTGTAGGGTGCTCTGAAGCATAGAGTCACTTTGTTGGGTCAGCGTTATTTTATTTCATTTTGGACCTTAGATACAGAGATTTTAGTTCGGCATACTCCTTGGTTCATGGTATGACACAAACTTTGATGTGTCTAAGGGCCTCTTATACTGAATGTGAAATTCAGAGTTAGTTTTTCAGAGAACTACCAAATTAGACAAAGTGCACTGCTAAGATGATGGTTTGCATCTATTTAGAGAAATTGGACTTAAAATTAGTTTAAGATAGATTCAGTTTAACTCTTGGATTTTTTTTAAATTAAAACAAGTTTCAGGTTTTTTTCTTTAACATTGGATAATAAGTGATTGAGGATCAGAAGGATCAATATGATTGGATGTATAGAAGCGTTTAGAGAGGCAGGTGTCTAGGTCCCCATGAAGAAAATACAGGGAACCAAGGAAGGTGCCAGACGTGTGGGTTGGGCTGCCTGTGTGTGGGGAGCATGTGGCATAGCTCATCCTGCATCTCCATCACTGACTTGTCCATTGTGGCTGTCTTGGCAGTCAGTCACTTCTGGTCTCCCTGGACAGCACTCACAAGCCTTCCAATCTCTGTGTTTCCTGCCCCCAGCTGTCCATTTAGCCATTGTAGCTAGCACCATTCAAACCTTGACAAGGCATTTCTGGTATCCCTTCAAACCCCAGGGGCTTGGGTACCGTACGTGCCTACTTCCCCAATCTCATCCCTACTGTGTTTCCTCAAGGCCAAGGCTCTGCTTGTAGAAACTCTCCCTTGGATGTCAACTGCAGCAGTGGAGAATGTCCCTGCAAGTGAGAGCACTACCACAAGCTGGGTTTGGGTGGCAGCCATGGCAGTGTGCAGCTCACCTTCCCTTCAGGAGGGAGCCGGTCGATAGGAGCCTCCAGCTGCAGCACCCTCAGGATCTGTGTCTGTGTTTGAACTATGGCCATACTTTCCTGGGCAGCAACAACCAATGACTGTGTCCAGTGGAGGCACTAGGACCTGACAATTTCTGTACAATGCAGGACTCCTCTAATGACCAGTCTTTGTTCTAGAGCTCCCAGTTAGGCTGGCCGATTATCTTGGGACTGTACAGCTCTGAGGCTCTTCCTATTTAATTCTCCTTCCACTGATCTCCTTTCACAGTGATCAGAAGTGACTGTGGTCTGAAGACTCTCGCCGCCAACTCCTGTTCATTCCTCCCTGTTCTCCTTCACAGTCATCTCCCCCAAATAAATCTGTTGCACTGCCAACTCTATCTCCGCATCTGCTTCCTGGAGGACCTGGACTGACAACTTGTGAGAAAGGCCGTGTCAGAGAAACCATATGTGGCTTTTCAGCTGTTGGAAGAGAAGGAGAAAAATGGTTTAAGGATAGGGTGAGCCAACAGTGACCTTCCCAGAACCACTTGCCTATAAGAACATGGCTTGAACAGAAAATGAAATGGAGAAAAAGGGGCCCCTTGGTTTCTGTGCTTTCCTGGATCTAGCCTCTTTTCTGTACAAAGTATAGGTAGTTAGGGATCCAGGTCCAGTGCTCATCTCCTTCCTTTGCTATCATCCTCCTCCTCCCCATTGTCCCCACCACCTGCAAGGGCTTTCAACAGGTCGGGTAAAACAGGGAAGAAACTGCCACCGAGGCCCTCTTTTCATTTGGCCAAGCTTCCTACATATAAGTTTATATATGTTGTTAATCACTTGTGCAAATATCTCTTAATTGCCTGGCTTTCCTCTTTAGAACATAAGCCCTTTGAGCAAAGGGACCCTGTCTATCCCATTTTCAGCATTGGATCCCTAGAACCAAAGAATAGTGTCTGAAGCATAACAGCTACTCAATAATATTGGTTGATGAGAAAATGAGTGAGTGAATGGAGGATGGACCATATTTTTGTGCTTCCAGTAGCTTAAAAAAGCAAACCAAGAAACAAAATGCATCCCAACAGTTTAGTATGCTAGCCAAAAATTAGATCTCCCATGGCCACCTTTCTAATGGATGTGGTCCCTGGGGCATAACTATTCACTCCCTTACTCCATCACTAAGCAATCTCTCTCTTCCAAATAGTGGCCCCAGTGCTGGAGATGGCATTCTCGTATTCAAGATGCTTTTAAAAATTCCTTGTAAGAAGCCTGTTGCCCCACACCCTGTACTCAGACTTCCCCAGGATGCTAAAGCCAGTTCTATCTGTATTGGCCAACATGTTTAGGGTATCCTGCAGTTGCTCCCAACTCAGAACAGCCTGTTAGATGACATTCCAAAGAGTACTCCTCCCATCTTCTTTAATTTAAATAATTACAAGTCTCTTTCTCCTGAAAGAAGTTCCCCATGGGGCAAAGTCCTTTGGAAGGTGATCCAACCCTGGCTTTGCTGATGTGCACTCAGACTTTAAAAACCATCCTCTAACAACTGTCTCAGGCACTGGAGATGCCAATAAGTCATTATTTATCTATACCAAGAGGAAAAACAATAGCCACACTCAAGAGTTGAGTTCCACTCAAGACTCACTGGGTTTTTAGAGTGGAGGAGGGAGGGCTCTGTCTATGCTTATCTTCACCAAGGACCAAAGGAGAGACAATGGGTTGAAAAGGAAGTCAGTCTCAATGGCTATTAAACAGTAGCTCCTTTTTAAAGAATAAGGTCAACTCACTCTTGAAGAGTATATTAGATGTGCTCACAGAAAAGGCTGGGCTCTGGATAAAGTTCTATATTCCCTTCTTCATCACCACAGGATCCTAAACCAATTCAAGGGCAAGTTGCCATATGGGGGATGAGTCCTTTCTACAAGAGTCTCTTTTTACACCAATTGCTCACTTGCTCTGTCTTCCAGAAAACAGTATATTATGTAGAAGGAAACCTCTCCAAGATCAAGGTGAAAATGAGCAGGTTTACTCAGCCAGTTTTTGTTTATTCAAGAAATGTTCATGACATGTGAACCTCATTCTAGGAATTGTTCTAGAAGGTGAGGATATGTCAATAAACAAAACAGACAAGGTCCCTGCTCTCACAGAGCTATTCTTTAATGGAAAGGAAAGTTACAAACAAATAAGAAAGACAATTTCCAATAGTAATGAGTTCCAGGAAGACAATGAAAGAGATGATGTGATAGAAAGGATGGGTTCTCTCTAGGTGAGGATGTGTGTTTGGGGACAGAGTTGTTAATTTGGACTAGTGGTCAGGAAAGAACTCACAAAGGATTTGCCATTTGAACTAAGACTTGAACAGCCCCAAAAGCCAGCCATATAGAGACCTAGAGGTAGAGCTTTCTGGATAGATAGAAAAATAAGAGCCAAGGTTCTAAGATGGGATGAGCTAGGTGTGTTTGAAGAATCCAAAGAAAGTCCAAGTGATTGCAGTGTAATGTATGGTAGAGGTCAGAGAAGTAGGTTATGTGAGGAAAATAACCAACCTGCCATACCAATGGAAACTTTAATGGTCTGTGCCCATCTCAATCTCTGGGCACCTAACACTAGGTGTATGTTGGTACAAAAATCACAGACTGGTAATGGGATGTGGGACCTGAGCTGACTTTAGTCACTTCCACAGTCACACATACATGCAGGTGTGTCTAGAATCCTTTATTCCTACCAAACTTCTGGGTTGGCCTCTTCCATGTTTTACTCTCATCTTGGCCAAATCAACAGAAGTAGCTTTGCAAACTCAGCATTCCAAACCAACTACAGAATTCCTATTTAAATAACTCGTGGTTTATGAGAGGGAAGTGGTCAGTTCTCAGTGCTTTCCAGTGATTTCTCTGACTTCTACATTAATTCTGTCACTATGAAGCATCAGGCTACAAACCAAATCCAATTCAAAGAGCACCAGAGCTTCTCACTCCTCAAGCCAGGGCTTTGCAGAGTTTTACAGCATCTTCACTCACTGACCCTAGCTTCTGTTAACTGTTAGAGCCAATTTCTGTTGACTGTCTCAGTTATTTGAGAGTCACACTTCCTACCCAGTGAAGGAATCTCAGTGACAACATCCTTGTCATCCACCCTTGACTGAATTGTTCCTCTAATAGAGGGTTCACCTCCACCTGAAGGAGTTGGTCCCTTTATTGGATAACTTTAGTAATTAGGAAGCTCATACTTATTGGGTGGACATTTAATCTTCTGGTAACATTTATATAAGGGATATTTGAAGAGAGTTATCTTGTAGTCTGTGTCTTCTTGTCTCAGAATTACTTATCCAATTCCTTACCTCTCTCCCTGATGAAGTGTCTACATTGTTTTAAGCCCTTTGATCTATGTGTATGAGTTAGGACTCCTTTGGTAACAAATGATTGCAAATTCACATCAAATTGATTTAAACCAAAAAGATAATTTGTTGGCTCATGTAACTGAAAAGTCCAAGAAAAACACAAGGACTGTCTTGGTATGGTGTTTCCTCTCTGTCTAGACCACAGGCTCAGCTTTCCTTTGTGTTGGGTTCATTCTAGCGCTCCATGGGGTAGCCCATGGAATTCTAGGCTCACAGCAGTTTACAAGTGATGCCCTGACTGGCCGGTCCTGATTGCATTCCCACTGGTAAAGCTATGAGTAGGGATCCATGACACTAGAAACAAATGTACTGAGCACGAGGAAAGGTGTTCTCCCAGAACAGACGTGTGGTATAGCTACCTGGAGAAAAAAAAATGAATAGATGCTTGGGAGCAGAACAATAGCACTCCACCTGAATCACAGATTTAAAACTAATCAATATGTCCCACTTCATCTGCTTGGGGTACAATTAAGGTCATATCTCTTTTTGCAGTATTCTGTTTTTTTAAATGTTTGTTTATTTTTGAGAGAGAGACAGAGAGAGAGAGAGAGAGAGAGACAGAATGTGAGCAGAGGAGGGGCAGAGAGAGAGGGAAACACAGAATCCGAAGCAGGCTCCAGGCTCTGAGCTGTCAACACAGAGCCCGACATGGAGTTCAAACCCATGAACCATGAGATCATGACCTGAGCTGAAGTCAGATACTCAACCGACTGAGTCACCCAGGATCCCCTCTCTTTGCAGTATTCTAGTTATAGACCTCAAGCCTCCAATCTCAACTCATCTTTTCTCTCTTCCTGGGGTCTATCCTTCTGGGATAAATAGACAAGTAAGTGTCCAAGTTGTTAATTTGTGTTTACTTGTGTGTTATCATGATGCCTCATGGTGGTAGAACTCAGACCTATCCCAGAAGCCAGAAATCAGTCATCACAGCTGATGTTTCTGAGATCCCTTGAGACTTCTGTTCTGCTGCTGCTGTGGCCCTCATCACAAAGGGTGTCACCCTGTTGGTCACAGGTGAGAGTCTGTGGCCAGCTAGGACTGAGTCTCTTATTCAGGCACTGCTCTGGCAGAGGCAGGGGGTCCTCAGGGTGGGATTGAGGCCGACTTCCCATGCTTCTCTCTTCCTATGCCCTGTGCCGTAGGCTTAGCCAACAGGGTCCTCAATGAAGTATGGCCTGGGTTCCGAGCATGTACATAAACAACTCTTTAATGTTTGAGGGCTTTTGGGGATGAAGAGGAATTAATACTTCTGTACTTTGTTTAATGGTTCATTTGTCAGCGTTCCAAATTTCTTAAGTGATTACATTCCATTAACTTTAAATGCACTGTATTTCTCTACATATTCACACAACACTTACACAATTATAAAACAAATCTCATTGACTCACAAATTAGATTTCCTAAGTCATTTTCCCATTGATGGGAAATTATTTAATTTTCCAAACATTGATCATACCCTAAATCCCATTCTAAAACAAATCCAATTTATCAGACTTTTTTAAATGCTTCAAATACTTAAGAAATAAAAACACTCCAAGTATCACAGTCATTATAAAACTGATTATTAGACTTCCATTAAAACCATTTACAAATGTGCTAGTACCTGGATTTATTTATTATTTCTATTCTTATCTCATTCTTACTTTTATTCTAATATTTCATGGAAGTTGTCTTCCTAAGGTTTACAAGGGAGAAAAAAAAAACCATCTCTGTTTCTAGCTTTCTCTTTGTAGACTGCTTGAAACAAAGGATGCTTGTAGCAAATTTAGCTTTAAACAGTGAAGTCTGATTTATTTCACACACACCTAGAGAGTGGCAGTGGTAGGCAAAAGGGGAGAAACTAGTTTTTCCTATATATACTTGTACATCATTGGAGCATTTTTTTAATCAAGCGTTTACTACCTTTGTGATGATAAATATAGTTTTAAGAGCTCTGAATGACAAAAACTAACCCACTCGTGGCAAACACTCTTAATATGTTTTTATTCTCTTCTAATCTTTTTATTTTTCTTCAGAGGCATCTCTGTTTCTTTTTGCAAAATAAAAACCACAACCCATATTAATTTTCTTCCTCATGTCACAAGCACTTTCTCGTGTTATCAGATTTTTCTCAGGAAACATGGGGCCTGTAACAGCTGCATGATACTCTATCATGAGGACGAGCCACGATTCACTGAGTCATCTTTCTACCAGTGGCAAAGAATTGCTTCAAATCTGGGAAGTACGTGAAAGATCATTTCGTTTGAGTTTCTTATTTTCCAGATGAGAAAGCTGCATCCCCTGAAGCTAGCAATTTGTCCAGCATGGCCAGCTGGTCAGAGGCTGGTCAGAGGCACTCCCAGGCCCTGGTCTCTGTTCTTGCTGGCGTCACACGCTGCCTCCTGGGCCTCTGCAGGCACTTTTTGGAACCTAACTGTAGGGCACTGCCTACATTCTTTCTAAATTACATTTTGTAATTTGGGGCCCATTATGCCTGCCTGTCAAGATCATTTTTTATCTTCTGTCATATAACCATTAGCTAATGGGGGACACTGTGGCCAACATCAGAAATTGTGGCTTTCCTCTATCATGATGTGCTTCCTAAGTCATCTCTGTGCCAATGAAGGGGAAATACTGTTATAACTTTTGTCAGATAATTCCAATAGTCACCAGCAATTATAGGGAAGGGTGTTAATTAGCATACTTCAGCACATGTTTCTCAGGGATCCCTTGGGTTCTGACATTCTGGGATCAGCATTCCAGAGAATGCCTGGGCTCTGCCCAAGGGCCGATGCTCACAAGATGGAAGAGAAGTAATTATTGGGTGGGGAAAACAAGGAGAGAAGGGAGCTAACATTGGTCACCAACCCTGGACTCAGCTCTTAGTATTGGGGTGCAGATGACAGAAAAACATTACAGGAGGGGGAGCCTGGAGAATGAGATTGCTATGGTTTGGGGGGAAAGTAGATGGATTTGGGGTATTTCTTTTCTATTCAAAGTGTCTCATCCTGCGGTTGTATCATTAAACTCTGCATGGAGAAATTCACTGTGGTAATGGCTTAATCTGCTGTTTCCTTTACATTTTAAGAAACACACTCTATCTCATCTGTGCAACTGCTTATTTGACATCAGTGTCTTCCATCACTAAAGCCACTTTTTGAGTCATCTGATAAAGAGTTTTCCAGAATGCCATGTTCACGCTTACCTAAGTTATTTGAGATATAGCCCCTTCAACATCTGTCTCTGGAAATGCTGTGGCTTGGGCTAACACTTTTAGTGTATTGCTTTTCAGAAAATCCTTAATTCATATGAATGTCATTGGAAGGCACCACAGAATGTGATGGTTTCTATTTATGGTGAATGTTAATCCATTGACCATATGGTAGTTTAAATTTCTGGTACAAATTCCTTTTGCATGGTGTTATAGCTCATTCCTGGGCTGCTATACTTGTGTAATTTACTAATGTGAAAAATGGACTTTGAAATGTAATAGTCCAGAGCTAATATGGAGAGCAGCAAGGGAATTTAGTGTGCTCAGAGAAGAGCTGTTTCCATGGAAACCATTTCCTTTGAGTGAAGTCCTGGGGTCCCTGAGCTGCAGGGTGGTTCTGTATCCAGGTGATACAACCTGGGTCCCAGGCTCAGCTCTGACATGAATCTCCAGGTTCCATGAGGAAGTCCCAAAATCTTTGGGACTTAACCTTCTCATCTGTGATTTGGAAAAGTCAGGTGAGTTTAGTGTTTACTAGAGTAGACTTTGGAATATTAGTGATCAGTAATCTACTTAATTCAAGTTCTAACTTTGGAATAATTTTAGATTCACAGAGAAGTTGTGAAGATAGTACAGAGAGTTCCCATATAATCTTTCCCCAGTTTTCTCTAATGTTAACCCATTACATAGCCAAAGCACATTTGCTAGAACTAAGAAATTAATGTAGGTGTAATTCTATGCACTAAGCTGCAAGCCTTATTTGGATTTCCCTAATTTTTTCATTAATAGCCTTTTCTGTTCCACGTATCCAATGCAGGCCACTACATTGCATTTAGTTGCCAAGTGTCCTTAAAATCCTCCAATCTGTGACCATTTCTCAGCTTATCATGACCTTGTGAGCTTTAAAGAATACTGGGCAGGTATATGTCTCAACTAGTAATAGTTTTAAAAAGAAAAACAGAATTGGAGGATTAGTCTAGGATCGGAAAAATGACACAAGGGTATGAATGAGGTCTCTGTTGCAAGTGACAGAAAACTCACCCTGAATTGTCCTCTCAAACAGGGAATTTATTGGCTCATGTAACTTAAAAAGGCCAAGGGCATATGTGGCTTCAGAATGACGTTCATATTCAATTTTACCTGTCTCTTGGCTTGGTTCTTCTCTCTTCTGAATATTCAAGTCATTCTCAGCTATGCACTCACCACATAGTTACAAGATGGCTTCTAGCAGCCCACATGGCTGTATCTTCCTGTGGGGGGCGGGGGCGGGTGTTCTCACCTCTGCTCCACGTTCACAACTAAGCTCTCAATGGCTCTGATTCTACTATCTGCCCATCCTTGAACCGGTGGGAAAAGATAATTTTCTGCTTCTGATGTGAGGATGTGTTGCCCAGAGTTTGTGGCCACCATATTGTGACCATGAAGGGAGCAGGCTGACATCTGAGGAGGACACAAGAACCAAGATGGATAAGAACCTGGGCTCTGGGTGATGTCATTTAGTTGTGGAACTAATCAGCCGTGGATCTGGGTTGGTTATTGAAATAATCAACTCCCTTGCTGCTTAAGCTTCTGTTAGTTGAGTTTCATTTTACTTGCAACCCAAAGCATCCCACATGATCCAATGATATTACAGGTTTCCTTGTTGGATAGGGGACATTACCTGGATACAGATTTGCTAATTGGGCTTCTTTATTTGACAGCACAATACAAACTGGACCCAACATTTTCTGGCTCATAGTTTTCATTAGAATTATTGTTGAAAACCCCAGCTTCATCTAGGCTTTTTGGCAAAAACAGAAGTTCACATAATCATCAGTTCACATAATATAGAACATTTGAGTAATAGCTCCAATGTTTCTGGTTGCTTCTTCCCATGAAGGCTGGAAGCAAACCATGGGGACAGGGAAGGGAGGGGTTAGGAGGGAGTCTGCAGGTGCACCTCACTCGGAGCATATCCAGTAGAGCGAGGCTTCGGCTCATCCAGTGGGCACAGTCTGGAGTTGGTCAGAAAGGGACGCCTTGCCCAGAAAACACTTTCTCATGACAAATATTTGGGCACCTGGGCTGAGATGATCTTGTCTAAGGCCTTTTCAGCCCAGGCTAGCACTGTGTGATGTAATGGTGTGGAGAACACATGCCCACAGCAGGGGGCCCTTTCTCTCGGTGTAAGAACCCCTGAAGTACCGAGTGCCTTAATAATAAAAGATTTTTATTTTGCTTTTTTAAATGTTTATTTATATTTGAGTGAGACAGAGTGTGAGTAGGGGAGGGGCAGAGAGATGGAGACAGAATCCAAAGGAGGCGCCAGTCTCTGAGCTGTCAGCACAAAACCTGACGAGGGGCTCGAACTCACAAGTCATGAGGTCATGATCTGAGCCGAAATTGGACATTCAACCAACTAAGCCACCCAAACGCCCCAATAAAGGGTTTTTAATAAAGATTTTTATAAAAGGATAAAACGTTTTTCTTAAATAAAAGGATAAAAGTGATTTTTAAAAAGGTTTTTAAAAAATCACTGAAATTAAAAAAAAAAAGTGTGATTATTACTGAAAACAGCAGCCCGTGGTTTCCCATTGAAGAGTAATGTTTTCAAGGGCTAAAGGAATGATAATTTGGGAATGCATTGGCTTCTCCCACATTATGCCCTATATACTCACTTTTTTTTGAAAGAGGACTTTTAATTACTTTTATGTACAGAAAACTCAACAGCATCCACTTAGCCCAGTTTGGTGGCTTGTTCTTTAGCTGCTGCCTTTCCCTTTGGCAATGTGAGCACCGACTTTGGACCCAGGGCATTGCCTTCCCAGTGATGATGGATCTCATCATGTCTGTCATTATCATTGGTCCTGATAGCTTCTACCAGCTCAGCCAGAGATCCTTTGTCTTTCAAGTTAACCTTGTGAAGGTGACAGGTCTTCCTGTGGACCAGACGCCCCATCCTGGCCTTCCCCTTGATGATGCAGTAGGGAACCCCATCTTACAACACAGGGCAGCCAGGAAGACAACCCCAGCTCAACGGGATCCACAGCATGTGCAGTCACTACCAGCTGAGCCTTCTTGCTGTCCGCTAAGGTGGTAACAGTATTAACCCCAGCTTGAAGGACAGGTGGCCTCTTAATGGGGACATCCCCTTTGCCAGCAGCTTTCTTCTCAGCCTGGGCCAATGATCTCTGCTTCTCTTGCTTTGTCTCTGGTTGGTACTTGTGGGCCAGCTTAAGCAGTGGGGTAGCTGTTTGGCGATCTAAGGTCTGGGCAGACTGGTTAATTGTGGGACGCACTTTCACACATTTATAGGGAATAGCCCTTTGCCTCTGCAGTCCAGTGTAATGGGGCCATTTGACAAGGTGGGTGAAGTCCCTTTTGGGCTGGATGTCCTGTCCGATGCCAAAATTCTTGGGCTTTTTTTAAAAAAAGATTGACACCTTCTTGGCCTCTTGCTTCTTCACCACAGCAGGGGCCGGGGCCACCCTCTTCCCCTTACCTGCTTTTCCTTTTGGCATCTTCGATGGCTGGAAGAGAGAGCTACACTTACTTCTCTTAAGAAATATAAGATGTGTATGAGAGGTTTTGCTTGTCCCTCTAGCTTTTTAAAATGAGAACAGTTTGGGGGTGCCTGGGTGGCTAGGTTGGTTAAGTGTTCAACTCTTGGTTTTGTCACAGGTCATGGTCTTGCTGTTCATGGTATCAAGCCCCACATTGGGCTATATGCTGACAGTGTGGAGTGCATGCGTGTGCACTCTCTCTCTCAAAATAAATAAAAATAGATGAAAAATAAAAAATTTAAAAATATGGGGTACTGGATGGCTTAGTCAGTTAAGCGTCTGACTTCAGCTCAGGTCATGATCTCACAGTTCTTGGGTTTGAGGCCTGCATCGGGTTCTGTGCTGACAACTCTCTCCCTCTCTCTTTGCCCCTCCCCTGCTCACACTCTGCATCTCTCTGTCTCTCAAAAATGAATAAATGTTAAAACTTAAAAAAAATGAAAACAGTTTCTACTCTTTCCTTCCTTTCCTCCCACACACACTTTCTCACGAGCAGATACATACTTACGTGAATACTCTCAGATGTCGTGTGGACCCACATACTTTGGGCATGTACATAAAGCCATTTATAGGGGTTTAATCCATGAATCATAAGCAGAAGATTCTCATTAGGAATGAGCACTGGCCTCTTTAAACTTGTATAGTGCTTATAGTATTTGAAGATGGAAAACTCTCAACATTTTATAGGAGGCTCATAGATTCACAGTGGACTCTGCATTTTAATATTAAAAACTCAGAAATGGTAGTAAGTCCAAGAGGCAATAATAATCTGATATGATAACAGTGCTGTATTCAGGGCTTGGCATAGAGTAAGTTGTCAAAACCTTTTACTAAGAAAAAAAAATGACACACTCTCTCTCATTTTTAGTGACTGCATAAGAGAAATAGAGCTTTTTAGGATAAAAAGTGACAAAGCAGAGCTTTCAGGAAAATCACTGACTTCAGAAAAATAGCAGGTACTCCCATATTGTTAAGCACTGAAGCGATTGTTAAACTCCTCTGTAAACTTCAACAGGGCTGTGGAGAGCCTCATGCAGATTGGTTATTTTTCAGTGAATGAAATTTCTTTTTTAGTGTCAAACTGGCTCTGTTTTGGGAGCCCATTTTTCAGGGACTGTAGCTGTTCTCAGCAGCCCACACAAAGCCCTCAAGGGCCTGGGCACTCACTCCACTGCTGAGGCATCCACTTTCTCCTCTTTTCTCCTCTTGCTCTCCAATTAGTGTGACTGAAACCCTATCTTTATGTGGGTCAGGGCTTCCTTTTTCCTTAAAACATCTTTTTTTCACTTTAAAAACAAATAAAACCACTCTTTTTCAGAAATTCTTTGCACTTCTTTATTTCCTGTTGGCTTATTCAGAGGCATTTTTTGCAAATGAACTTTCAAGATGATTTCTTGAAACCGTTATAAAGTTATGCAACTCGGCTGATTTAAAACTATCTTTGCTAAATTCTTAACTGTTGAGTCTCTCTTTTCAGAGCATAGGCTCCTTAACTAATGATGGTCATAACAGCAAAACTCAAATGGATTTTGCCCTGTATGGATCTTGGTTTTTCAGAACATCGATCCATTACGCCTATTCCCCCTCTCTACTCATCCCTGCACCCCGAGTCTAATCCCAGATTTAATAATCTTCTGTTCTGTAACGATTGTTTTTAACTCCTGTTTTAATCCTGCTCATTCATACTGTTTCGCTGAAACCTACCTGTGGATTCTGAGGGTCTACTGTGGGCTTGTTTGGGGGCTCCTGGGATGTGCTATCAAGAAAAGAATCTTGTACTGGATGTGGGGACCAGTGGCTGATTCTGCCTTGGTTTCCCCATCTGCAAAGCAAGGAGTCTGTAGTGGATGTCTATGGTTCCCAGGCCCTGATCTGCCCAATGTCTGATGCCAGCCATTCTGTTTCTAAATACCTCAGACAAGAAAATTCTAGAGTCCATGGTTCTTTAATTTTTCAGCCCAGTAACAAAAAATTCCTTCCTTCCATAATAGAAATCTTTTCCCATTCAGTCAAGGCCTGCCGCTGCAGCTGCACGGTTAGGTGGCATTTGCACACCGATCAATGTAGGAGGCTCTCCTTGTCTTCTTCATAAATGTGGACTACCACAATTACTCATTTGTTTCCAGAATAAAGATTACAGGTACAGTGGCATGGTGTGAGGAAGATGGGCTGGGGCCGGGCAGAAAGCTCCTCTGTTTCTAGGAGATCTGGCTCTCAGAATTTCATTTCCCCATCTGTGAGGTGGGGATCTGGCTTTCCTGGCCACAGAGCTGTTTTGGGGATACATCCAAATAAATCCCCACAGAGGGTGGCTATCCTCAAGGTATGGGATTATGCTGGAGAAAAGACCGGGATCTGGCTGTGCACCGAGCCCCCTCAGGAGCGGCTTTCACCCCACGGAATCCTTGGTGGAATGCGGTGGGTTATAAACAAATGGAAAGAAAAAAGTGGAAATAGAGCCCCCCAGAGAATCTGGCTTCCTGGGACTCAGCCGGGTACCGCAAAGGGAGCCATGTATTTGAAACACTGCGGCTTCCTCCTGTGCCTTCCTCGATTCCAACGGCTTAAAAACAAACAAAAAAACTTTCCCGAACTTTCCCATTCCTCCGTGGCCTGGCTGCAAACGCTGAAATTCCATCCCCGTGTTTGTTGTCACCCGCGGGCCCGTTTCCATGGTTACCCAGATTCCAGGCGCTGGCCCAGGGCCCACCACAACCCATCCCTCAAAGTCTCCTTGGCGGAGGAGAAACATTCCTCCTCCCTGCCCCCTGCGTCCCTCCGCAGCCCTGTCGCAGCCCCTATCCTGTGTGATGTGCGTGTCCCTGCGTTCTAGGTGGTTCTTTCAGCAACAGTTTGGGGGTAAGCACAACATTAACAATTTACTCCGTTTCTTTTTCTTCATTTAGGCTGAGGAATTACTTTCTTGTCCCAAACATTGCACCCTTGGCAAACACTCCAGATGGTTCTCATTAAAATTCCAGTTCCTTTTTTTGCAATTCCTTTTTTCCCCATTCTCCTCACACTGTTATGTCAAAAATAAACACCAGGATGAGGACTGAATGGGGGGTCTTGAGTACAGCAGCTCAAATGAATGGAATCTTTTCAGAGCCCCCTGGTCCCCTTCTACAAACGGCCACTTCACCTTTCATAGGGCTTCATAAGTATGCACTTGTGTGTGTATGTGTGTATGTGTGTGGGGGGGGTGGGGTATTGGATATTAAAGGTGCCCTTGGTCATGAGCTCTGCAGGCCCCTAGAGAGCCAGCTAGGTCCCTGCTCGCCACCAGGTCCTGGCCCTGACTGTGCCTGCAGAGGGACTGGGTAGGGGCCTGCTGGCCATCCCAGTCATGCCCACGGAGGCCTCTGAACATTACTCAGGACACTGGCTTCAGAAGTGAGGCACACTTGCTCTAAGAAGTCATGGGGAAGGACTGCCGATGCTGTTTGCTGTTTTAGCAGCTGGGCAAGGCACAGGCTTTGCCCCCACCTCAAAAAAATCTGCTTGCACAGAAAACGTGTGTATGGGTCCAAGGATGTATGTTTGATGCATTTTTATTTCCAACTTTATATGATAAAAAAGTTTTAAAATGGAAAAGTTGAAAGAAGAGTGCAGTGAATACCCATATTGCTTCACTTAGATTCAATGCATTACATTCTGTGATATTTGCTTTCTCTCTTTCTAGATAAATAGATGATAGGTGGATAGCAGACAGATCAATCAATCTCTATATATCTTTTGCTTAGGCATTTGAGAGTTGGAAGTTTGCCCCTACAGCATTGTATAACCTCTTAATTTGCGTATTAATATATAAGAGGTCATACTATATGACATTCTAATAGAATACATTCCTACTGTAAGTATTCAGACATTGAACTAGTATAGATAGAAGGCACAAATCCTACCCAAGCCCCTCCTCCATCCTCCTCCCTCACACCACAGGGTAGCTTGGTTGGTGTCCTTCCTGACCTTTGGCTGTGTTTATGCAGATATATGCATGTTTAAATAGAAACACATTCTGTTATATGTATTTTTAAACATAAATGAGATCATACTATTCGTGCTGTTTTGCCATTTATTTTTCACTTGGAAATATGTCTGGGATCTTTCCATATTAGTGCTTGGAGCTCAGCCTCATTCTTTAACTGCTGCAGAGCGTTCCAAAGAATGGCTATACAATAATTTTCTTAACTGTTCCTCTTGATGGACAATCCAGCTAGTTGTTACTGTCTTTCCATTACTCACAATGATGCAGTTAATATCTGTGGAAAATGTGTTTTTGAGGACACTTAACAGTATTTCTCTACAGCCCATGCCTAGAGGTTTGATGCCCTAGCTGTGTTTCTTATGATGCATACTTTATATTTGGGTAGCTTCTGCCAAACTGCTCTTTAATTTTTATATATATATTTTTTTAATTTTTTAATGTCTTTTATTTATTTTTGAGAGACAGAGAGAGACAGCATGAGCAGGGGAGGGTCAGAGAGAGAGGGAGACACAGAAACTGAAGCAGCCTCCAGGCTCTGAGCTAGCTGTCAGCACAGAGCCCGATGCGGGGTTTGAACCCATGAACCGTGAAATCATGACCTGAGCCGAAGCCAGCTGCTTAACCGACTGAGCCACCCAGGCGCCCCAAACTGCTCTTTAAAATGGTTGCAACGACATACACAAGCTCTAAAATAGAGCCTATTTCCTCTTACCCTCTTACACTGAATTTTATCTTTGTTTTTTCTTTTGTTTTGTTTTGTTTTATTTTTGAGAGAGAGACAGAGTGTGAGTGGAGGAGGGGCAGAAAAAGAGGGTGACACATCCAAATCAGGATCCAGACTATGATCCGTCAGCACAGAGCCCCATGCCGGGCTTGACGCATGAACGGCAAGATCATGACCTGAATTGAAGTTGGACGCCTAACCAACTGAGCCACCCAGGCACCCCTATCCACCTTTGTAATTATTTGCATTCTGATCAATGAGAAATCATTTCACTGTGGGTTTAGTTTGCATTTCTTTGATTTTTAATAAAGCTGACCATTGTGTCAGAGTTCAGCTGTAGATGACAGTAGACACTCTGCTTAGTTTATGTAGGAAAATCAGTAGAAAGAGAATAGGGGAGCTGCTTGATTTAAAATATGGAATCGGGTGCTTACAATTTGTGAGATCAGATGAAAAAATAGGACTGACTCCCAGAAATCCAGCTCAGGACCCACCTGCCAGAGGAGCCTCTTCTGCCATGGCCAGGAAACTGGGGATTCAGGAGGCTGTGCCTCAACTGCCGACTTGATAATCTAGAAGCCTGGAGGCCTCAGACATACCTGGTGTCCAGGACCTCGCTGCCTCAGCTGCACTGTGGATACCTTACACCCTGTCCGCAGCACCTATGGAGTTGGAGACTACATTTAGACAGTGAGAGTGCTGTTTTGTTGATGCAGGGAAAAAAAACAAAACAAAACAAAGCAAACCAAACAAAAAATAAGCACCTCCCTTAACCCTGCGTGTCGCAGGAGGCAGTCCATCTCTTGAGGGTACTTCTGCCCTGGGAAAGGCTGGTTACATACAGAAGCTCAGTTCTAAGGGAGCCTCGGAATTGTAGGCATTAGCTTTTTAGGCTCCAGCATGCAGCAGGCTACAAGGTAGTAGGCATGGAGTTGAATGAATCAATCTGAAATATCAGCCATAAACCTATCTTCATGTTTTATATCTTTTTGTGTGTGTGAATTGCCTGTTTATACCGATTGCCCATTTTTCATCTTTTTCTTATTAACTTCTAGAAGCTTTGTAGGTTATCTGGAAAAGAATCTTTTGTCTGTTACGTATGTTACAACCAGCTTCTACTCTTTTGCCTCTTTTGTTATGTAGAAATCTTGAGCTTCTCTGTTTTTGTACTTTATGGTTCTTTGGTTTTTACTTTGAAAGCCTTCCCTACCTGAAGATTCCTAACACATTCAACTACATTTCCTCCTCACATCTTTAAATTTTTTTAGGTTTAATTCTTTAAACCCTCTTGAATACGTGGCTTGAGGTAGCGCTCTCTCTTAGTTTTGTTTTTGTTGACCCAGATTATCCCAGCATAATTTGTTGAGTAAATTTATTTGATCATACTTGAAATTTGGAGGTTTGTAAAATATCAAATGAGCTTTTAGATTTTTCTGATGCAGAACGAGGCAGGGTAAAACTTTAAAAAAATTAACTTGTTATCACTTCACGTTTTAGTCCTCTTTAAAAATAGGGGTTGGCATTTCCTAAAGCACAGATGTGACAAGATCATTCCTCTAGTCAAAAACCTTGATTGTGTCTCCTTTTCCTCAAGACTAAGGTCTAATCTCTGTTAAGAGGTGATCTGTTCAGTAACCCCCATGGGCCTTTCCAGTATGATTTCCCTGCTTCTTCCCTAGAAGGGAGGTCATATGATTTAATTTGGCTGACAAAAACAGAAAACATGTGTAGATAGATTTGTCAGCACTTCCTTTGTGACATTGTAATACTTTCTTTATGATGCTTCTCTTACCTACTGGTATTTCTCAGTGTGATCACCATTGGTATCACAATTCCTTACTGCATTATATTTAACAGCCCTGGCCAACATACTACTCAATGCATTAGTGTTCTCTGACACCTACTTCCCCATCATCCCAGTCATTGTGACGGCCAAGAAAACCTCCCACCTGTTTCCAAACATACCAGCTCTACTCTCAGTGAGAAGGAAGGAAAAGAGGGAGGGAAACACTGGGATTGAAACAGAAATGACAGGATATCATTACCATAAGGCCCTTTGCCAACTCTGCCTCCCATCTCTAGCTGTCTAAATCTGGCCTTTCAAAGGCTGTCCTTTCCAAAGCTTTCCTAAGTCCCCATAGCTGTAGATTTCTCCTTTTCCTTTTTTAAAAATATAATCCCTACCTAATGGGGGAGCTCAAACCCCAAGATCAAGAGTTGAATGCTTTACTGACTGAGTCAGCCAAGGGCCCTGATTATTCCTCTTTTGATTCCCCTCTTCCAAGGTATTTTTTTCTACATCTATTTATCCATCCACCCACCCACCCATCCATCCATCCATCCACTTGTCCATCTATCTAGTAAGTATTTAGTGAGCACTTAGAGTGCACCAGGCACACTGACCACTTTCTTCTTAGATTACCGCCCTTGGCATAAGTGTTTTATCTGGTTTAATATGTTGTAATCTCAGGTAGACTCCCACATCGGATCCAGCTTGGCATCTCCCAGAGTGCTTTGCACAGAGCTGGCACTCCTGAGGAATGTCAGCAGAATGAAAGTTACTGAATGCTGATGCAAGTTTTAACACATACCCCAGATATGTATTCAAAATCAGTGAGAATATTTTTTTAAATAATGCTATCTGATTTTCACAATATCTACATTATTGTTTTTTTAAGATTACCCATAATCTCACCACTTTTTCAGGAGATAATGTAAGATATGACAATTTCCTTCTTGGTCAGTCTGACCTTGTCCTTAGACACAGTGACTGCCAATAATTGGCTGCCTTTCCTTCCAGACTTTTAAAAACATGTTTATGCAAATTCACATACAGATATGTCCACATGCACATGTATTATATTTAAATTAACATTAAGGGGTTGCATGAAACATGAGTTTGAGTTCAATTAAAAATTTACAGAGTAAATAAATTATGAGATCTAACTTAACTATATAGTTTTATAACTACACAACAGTTTTGAGTGCACTGTACTTATTTTACTCCTGACCCCTGTGATGTAGGCTTAGAGAGGCTGACACACAGTAAGTGATGGAGCTAGAACCTGAATCTAGATTTTCTACCTCCTTAGTGACTGCTATTCCTACCATGGAAAATTTTTAATTCCTGAGGACTATTTTGGGAATGATTATTTACACAATAAAATTATTCTTTGCTTAACTTCAGAATATCAATGTAGAGGAGCACTTGGGTGGTTCAGTTGGTAGAGCATCCAGCTTCGGCTCAGGTCATGATCTCATGGTTCATGGGTTCAGGCCCCGCATCAGGCTCTCTGCTGACAGCTCAGAGCCTGGAGCCTGCTTCAGATTCTGTGTCTCCCTGTCTCTCTTCCCCTCCTCCATCTCTCTGTCTCTCAATAATAAATAAATGTAAAAAAAATTTTTAAGTATATCAATGTAGAATTCCTTTGAAATGCTTAAGTATTTTATTATATTGAAAACCAACAATAGCTAATATTTTACAACTGCTTACTATAGGCCAGAAATGGTTCTGAGTGCTTTACTTGTGTTGGCTCATTTGGTACCTCAATAAGCCTATCATGGGAGCAGTATTGTCAACCCTATTTCCAATCCAAAAACAGGTTCAGGAAGGTAAATGACTTGCTTGGGAACGGGTAGCTGGTACATGCTATGCCGGGTTCCAAACCTAGATTTTTCTGCCTCCAAAGCCTGTACTCTAAGCTGTTATATTTTGCAGCGGCCAGTATGTGGTTTACTTACAAGTCATATCAAATAAGTAGCTTGTGTAAAATACACAAGGTGCAAGCTTAATATGTGTTCTACTCTAATGGTATTTGCAGCATGAAAGAAGTCTACTGTAGAGGACGATGTTTAGATAAGTGCTTAAGTAAGAGCCAAACAGCAAGAAAGAGAGGAATAGAAACATGCACAGAGGAGTCTTGCCTTCTTGGTTGACTGAGAGGGAGCGGAGAACGGGTGAGAGAGGCAGGTAGCAGTCCATGGGCTCTGCAACCCAGCCTGGGGTCATTTTTCTTGTATACAGCTGGAGCCACTGCTCCCTGTCCTCCTGGGCTGAGAATTCAGACTCATGAGCACCTCAGCTCCCAGACGGCAGCCTTGGGGGAGCAGGAGTCCTAAGCGGAGGGGGAGGGGTAGCTCTCACCATCTACAGAGCCCTGAAAGCTGAGAGCCAGAGAAACTGGAAGGAGAGCAGAAGGGAACACAAGAGCCAGGAGGATGAGGCTGGAGAGAAGGGCCTCCCCACGACATCCCACGTCCCCATGTGTCTGGGATGAGCTGGGGGAGGCCATCTGGGGTCCTAGCTGATGTCAGGAGTAGGGCGTCCCCCCTGCAGAGAGGCAGGGATGCTGCCTCCTCTCTCTTCCTCAAGAAGTCCCTCATAGTTAGACCATGTGCCAATGAGAGTGAGTACCAGTCTGTGTGCTTGGTGGTGGGGGCAGGCAGACTGCTTGAGACTGAGAGGACAGGGCAGGAAGCATGGGCAGAGATGCCAGGAGAGTGGAAGGGAGATCATGGCGTGGGTGGAGGAAAACCCCCTTTGCCCTTGGGTGGTGGCCCCAGGATAAAGGGGATCTGAGTCACCAGGGAAGGCATGGAGTAACTGGGATGGGTTTATACATCAACCACCCTCACTTCCTTTGGAGTCACTTGGTTGTTTTCAGATTCTCCACCCTTTGCCAGCTCCTGCCTCTCCTTATCATATCCAGTGTGTGTTGTGTGTGTATATGTGTATACGTGTGCAACTGGCTCTAGGTCAGAATAAAATTAGCTAAAAAACAGGAAATTGTGCCTAATTTTTGACCTATAAAAACAGCTTTTTCTTTCTTTCTTTCTTTTTTTTTTAATTTATTTGTTTGAGAGGGGGTGAAGGGACAGAGAGAGAGAGAATCCCAGGCAGGCTCTGTGCTGTCAGCACCGAGCCCAACATGGGGCTCCATCTTAGAAACTTTGAGATCATGATCTGAGCCCAAATCAAGAGTTGGCTCCTTAACCACCTAGCCACCTAAGTGGCCCAAACAGCTTTTTAGTATGGTTCAACACGATAAGGTAAATTGAAATAAAAACCCAGGCAGAAACCCTTCAGGATCATGTGTTGACCATTGTTCTCAGCTCTGTAATTGTGCTCTCGTGTCTTATTTTAGTCAGGGGCTCTATTCTGAGACAGCAGCACTGCTATACCTAGGGCAATGGAGTGTAAGTTCATATAGTAGTTGGCTAAAAGCCAGATGAGATTTAGGCACAGACATGTCCTGGGATTGGGTGATAACCTTGCTTCAAGTTCTCTCAACAAAGCCTTTCTTTTTGTACTTTTAGTGCTTCTCTAGCCACCCCCTTACCCCATGGGTAGGATGGGCTAGCTTTTGGGTGGCAACAATGACAGAGGACTTAGTCAAGCTCAGGAAACAATTTCAGCAATGGGTCTACAGGTTTTCATGAGGAACAGGACCAGCTTTCAGGATGCCTGGAGGTCTGCCCAGCTCTTCTCCCATGGCTTCTCCTGGACGAGCCTACTTTTCTGATAGTCCAAAGGCACATAGTTGGTGTCTTGAATTCTCATTTACAAGGTAAGGGCATTTGCTGGGTCCATTGGTCACTGTCCAACATGGAACCCCTATTGATGGCTGCCATAGTTTTAAGGACCATCTATGTAAATTGAGGCCCCTTTTTCAACATTTGTTAAGAATCTCAAGAAAACCCCAGCAGGCTCTTCTGAGTGTGAGCCCTGTGTTGCCATGCAGTTTGCATGTCCATGACGTGGGTCCTGGTTGTCCCCAGTGCAGAGGCCAGGCCCACAAGATGTGAAGTCTTCTCAGGAGACCATCCAGTTGTCTTCCCATGCCAGCCACATCCCCTCCTTCCACTACTTTCTATAGGAGCTCACTGACAGGGTGTAGCATGGCAAGGAACTGGAGAACGGATTTTTTTTAATGTTTTTTATTTATTTTTGAGAGACAGAGACAGCGCGAGCAGGGGAGGGTCAGAGAGAGAGGGAGACACAGAATCTGAAGCAGGCTCCAGGCTCTGAGCTAGCTGTCAGCACAGAGCCTGACGCGGGGCTTGAACCCACGAACAGTGAGATCATCACCTGAGCCAAAGATGGACCCTTAACCGACTGAGCCACCCAGGCGCCCCTGGAGAACAGATTTAACTGTGCATAATACAAGGCCAAATCAGGACAGGCACCTATGGAAAGGAGTCTTTCTAGAAACTAATGTATCATTCTAGAATGATGCCTAAATTCTCCAAATAATTTAACACAGAGAGCTGGGAAATAGCTTAATGAAAGTCCCCAGGCCTGACTATGAATAGGGGTTGGGGCTGCAGGCTGGCACAATTCCTGATTCTGGCTACCTGTTTCTGTAATCAAAGTTCTGAACTGCCCTCACCTTCCAGGTGCCCTCATTTGGCTCCCCGCAAAGCACAAGTGAGGAGCCCACTAAGTGAGCTGCCTGGTTCCAGGGTGGCTGCCCGGAATCCTGGGGATTCACACAAACCTCTACCCAGCATGTTGGGCAACCAAGACCTGCAGAACCACTTCCAAGTAAAACACCACATGTATGCAGCGTCTTCAGCCTAGTTTACCAAGACCTGCCTGCGATTCAGACTTTCTCAAAAGAATTGCGCGCCCCCTGCTGGGCAAATGGCATTGACTATAGCTGTCCACTGTGGTCGCCCCAAATCTGAAAATACACCTTTAGGGAATTAACCTCGTATAAAAACCAGAAACAACAGTATGAATCATAGTGATAAAGTTGTGAGGTATAGGAATTATACATGGGCATGGAAATACGTTGAATTTTTAAATGTTTCATAACTCCTGGGTCCCTCACAATTTTTTTTTTAGTTCTTTATCTCAATTATAGAAACAAGGTAAACATTTTGAAGTTCTAAGTGTTCCAATAGGATTTCCTGCCCATTTCAGAGAGGAGTGGTCACAGAAGACTTCACAGGAGAGGCCACATGGTCCAGGGAGAGGACATGCGTTTGGAGACCAGCCAGCCTAGGTTGCAACCCATTTACTACTTGAGTGGCTTCAACTTGGGACAAGTTGTTCAATTTTGAGTTGCTGTCTCATGATCATAAGGATAATAATATTCACCTTCAAAAGTGGATGTGAGGGCTAGAGATCCTGTGCCTGAAGTACTCAGATGTGCTCAGTTTTACTGTGGCTGTTGTTGGTTGTTACTCTGTTGTTAAGAAGTGGGCCTAAGTGGGCTCCCAAGGATGGGCAGCTCCTGGACACAGATATTACCTTCCCAGGAGGGTGAGGCTGCATCTGGAGCCCTGTGTCTGGTTCAGAGAATTCACCCCTGGGTCATGACGGCAGTGCTCACACTGTGCACTCTAGTCGCTCTTGAACCTCACAACCGTGAGGAGGGTGCTGGCTTCTCACTGAGCCCATCTGGGCAGCTCTCCCTCTAAGAGATTACCTTGGGCCCTCTAGTACCATCTCCACCTGGCCAACTCAAGCCACTGTCACCTCACTCTTGAGCCAATGCAAAGCTCTTCTGTCATTCCACCTGTTCTTACCCGCTCAAATCCCAGAGTAACTTCTCTTTTTTTCTTTTAAAATTTGTATTTAAATTCTAGTTAATTAACGTGTAGTGCAATATCAGTTTCAGGAGTAGAATTCAGTGACCCATCACTTTCATACAGTACCCAGTGCTCATAACATGTGTCCTCCCAAGCACACATCACCCATCTAGCCCACCCCCCACCACCTCCCTCCGTCATCTCTCTGTTCTATGTCTTTAAGAGTCTCTTGTGCTTTGTTTCCTTCTCTCTTCTCCCCTGCCCCGTGTTCATAGTTTGTTTCTTAAATTCCACAGATGAGTGAAATCATGTGGTATTTGTCTTTCTCTGACTGGCATATTTCTCTTAGCATAATACACTCAAACTCTATCCACATGATTGCAAATGGCAAGATTTCATTCTTTTTAATCAATGAATAGTATTCCAGTGTGTGTGTATACACACACACACACACACACACACACACACACACACACACCCCCCACATCTTTATCCATCCATCAGTTGATGGACATTTGGGCTCTTTCCATAGTTTGGCTATTGTTCATAATGCTGCTGTAAACATCAGGGTGCACACACTCCTTTGAATCAGTATTTTTGTATCCCTTGGGTAGATATCTAGTAGTGCAGTTGCTGGATTGCAGGGTAGCTCTGTTTTCAATTTTTTGAGAAATCTCCATACTGTTCTCCAGAGCAGCTACACCAATTTGCATTCTCACTAGCAGTGCAAAAGGGTTCCCCTTTCTCTGAATTCTTGCCAACAGCTATTGCTTCCTGGGTTGTTAATTGTAGCCACTCTGACAGGTGTGAGGTGGTATCTCATTGTGGTTTTGATTTGGATTTCCCTGATGATGACTGTGGTTGAGCATCTTTTCATGGGTCTGTTTGCCATTTGGATGTCTTCTTTGGAAAAGTGTATATGCATGTCTTCTGCCCATTTCTTCACTGGATTATTTGTTTTTGGGGTGTTAAATTTGATAAGTTCTTTATAGACTGTGGATACTAACCCTTTTCCAGATATGTCATTTGCAGATATCTTCTTCGTCCTCTCAGTTGCCTTTTAGTTTTGTTGATTGTTACCTTTGCTTGGCAGAAGCTTTTTATCTTAATGAGGTCCCAGTAGTTCATTTTTGCTTTTGTTTTCCTTGCCACCAGAGACGTGTGTAATAAGAAATTGCTGTGGCCAAGGTCAAAGAGGTTACTGCCTGTGTTCTCCTCTAAGATTCTGATGGTTTTCTGTCTCACATTTAGGTCTTTCATCCATTTCAAATTTATTTTTGTGTATGGCTTAAGAAAGTGGTTCGGGTTCATTCTTCTGCATGTTGCTGTCCGGTTTTCCCAGCAACACGCAGAAGATTCCATTGGATGTTCTTTCCTGCTTTGTCTAAGATTAGTTGACCATATAGTTGTGGGTCTATTTCTGGGTTTTCTATTCTGCTCCATTGATCTATGCATCTCTTTTTATGCCAATACCATACTGTCATGATGACTAAAGTTTTATAATATAGCTTGAAATCTGGAATTGTGATGCTTCCAGTTCTGGTTTTCTTTCTCAGGATTGCTATAACTATTTGGGGTCTTTTGTGGTCCCTTACAAACGTTAGGGTTGTTTGTTCTAGCTCTTTTAAAAATACTGGTGATATTTTTATGGGGATTACATTAAATGTGTGGATTGCTTTGGGTAATATAGACATTTTAACAATGTTCTTCCAATCCATGAGCATGGAATGCTTTTTCATTTTTTTGTGTCATCTTCAATTTCTTTAATAATTTTTCTATAGTTTTCAGGGTACAGATCTTTTATTGCTTTGGTTAGGCTTATTCCTAGCTATCTTATTATTTTTGGTGCAGTTGTAAATCGGGTCAATCCCTTAATTTCTTTTTCTGCTAATTTGTTATTGGTGTATAAAAATGCAAAAAATTTCTGTACATTGATTTATATCCTACAACTTTGCTGAGTTCCTGTATGTTAGCAGTTTTTTGGTGGAGTCTTTTGGGTTTTCTCCATAGAGTATCATGTCATCGGCAAATAGTGAAAGCTTGCCGATTTGGATGACTTTGTGTGTGTGTTTGTGTGCTGTCTGCTTGCTGAGGCTAAGACTTTCAGCACTATGTTAAATAGTAATGGTGAGAGAGGCCATCCCTGTCTTGTTCCTGCCTGTAGGGGAGAGGCTTTCAGTTCTTCCCCCATTGAGGATGGTATCAGCTGTGGGTCTTTCATATATGGCCTTTATGATGTTGGGGTACGTTTCATCTATCCGTACTTTGTTGAGGGTCAAACCTAGAGTAACTTCTATTTGACAAAATAAGATCTGATCGATTGAGGCTGCTTCCCCTCCAGCCACCCCCTTATCTGCTGTGCCACTCTCACCTTTGAGCTTTATGCAATTCACTCTCCCTTCCATCGATCCTCATCCCCTGAATCCTCCCCCTCCTTCCTACTCCTTTCTATCCTTCAGATCTTGGCTCTAAACTCAAGGTGAGTATAAGAACTTGCACACTTTCTTACTTTCTTCAGAGAAAATTGAATCTTCTTGGCCTCATTCTGCTGTGTAGCAGCAGAAATTACATCTGTGGTCACTAGCGTGTCCTTTCTTCCTTTTAAGGTCTCGCAAGCATTTGGGATGTTGAATGACCTCAAAGTGGGTGAGGACCTCTACTCTTCAGCCCATCTGGGTCATTGCTGCTATCCTCCTGGCCAATTCTGAGGGCGCCTGGAAGGAGGTGGCTCCTGTGCTTGGGTGTCTTTGCCTAGGCTGGAAGACACCTCAAAACCATGAGTCTCTGAAGTTCATCTCACTGGGTACAACCAGCAATTGGGGCACAGCCTTCCTCCACTTCTCTTGAGAGGCTCGTCCTCCTCTTCTTTCCCCTGCATCCCAAACAAAGGGTAGGGTTGTTTTGGAATACACCTGTTCTCTGTTCAAAACAGGAAGTACAAAGCAACCACTTACTTGGAGTAGGAAAAATTCATAAACAACATTAATGTTTGAAGTTATGTGCTATAATAGCTACTTGTCACAGTGTCTCACCATGCTTAACTAATCTAAGTCAGGTCTCCCCAGTCCCACTCTCTATACCCTGCTCTGTCTGTGCACCCATTCTCTGACCACTTGCTCTGTGTTGGGTGGCAAGAGCTCATGGTGGCATGTCCTCTGGAGAGCCTCCCCCCCCCCCCCCCCGCAATGCCTGTGGGATGGTAGGAGGGGCAGGACCAATGACTATGCACTGCACACTGAATACAAAGGCCCAGCCCCTAGGGGTGCCGGGGTGACTCTGTCAGTTCAATGTCGACTCAGGTCTTGATCTTATGGCTCCTGAGTTCCCCCGATGGGCTCTGTGCTGGCAGCTCAGAGCCTGGAGCCTGCTTTGGATTCTTTGTCTCCCTCTCTCTCTGCCCCTCCCCTACTCACACTCTCTTTCTCTCTCAAAAATAAACGAACATTAAAAAGGTTTAAAAAATATTTAAAAAAAAACCCCAAAAAACAAAGGCCTAGCCCCTTGCCTCAAGGTCGGAAAACTCTTGGTGACATCACATTGCATAACACCTGAGGAACCTGGCTGAGGTGTGAAGCTGTATCTTTGCTCAGCTTCTTCCTCTGCTCTATCCTCTTCCCTCCCAGCCAGCCTGATATCACAACCTCAATAGATCCCCTCCACAAGAAACTGCCTCAGGCTTTGCTTCTAGGGACCCAGCCTAAGTGACATCCTTTTCTCCCTTCCTAGCATATGTCAAAATTTAAAAGCACAGATTTGTATACTCTTGGTTTAATGCTTGTTTCCCCCACTAAAAAGGCAGGAGCCATACTTCTGTTCACTGCTATATTCCCAGCACCATGTGAGGTGCCTTTGACAGAAGAGAGCAAGACAGGTTTGAACTGGAATGACACACGAGCATAGCCTCTCAGGACTTGCTCTGCAGACATTCCTTTTTTTTTTTTTTTTTTTTTAATTTTTAAGGTTTATTTATTACTTTTGAGAGGCAGAGACAGAGCATGCGTGGAGAAGGGGCAGAGAGGGAGATACAGAATCTGAAGCAGGGTCCAGGCCCTGAGCTGTCAGCACCAAGCCCGACACAGTCTTATGGACTGTGAGATCATGACCTGAGCCAAGGTTGGACGCTTAACGGACTGAACCTAGGTGCCCCCAGACTTTCCTGTTGAAGTGTTCTAGTACATTTGTTTGAAAAGCCAACCTACAGTAGCCGCCTAGCATCTCTTGTGGACATGTTCCTCAAGCCAGTCCTAGGTAAGCAGATTCCAGAGCCACAGGTGACAATCTGACTGGCTCAGGATTGGTCACCTAAGTCCACACAATGACCTGTAGTTCTGGCACCATATCACAGATCAAACTTGGTGTGGGGGACAGTTCCCAGATGAAGGTAGAGGTCAAGCAGATAAATCAACAGCTCTCACTTTTACAGGCAACATAATCTGATTCAATGGAAATCAAAGTAGCCTTCACATTTTACTGGCCTACCAGTATTCCTATGAATTCCTGGATTCCTATGAACATCCGCCAGGTTCTTAGATGGCAGTGTTTTCGGTATCAAGTACCTCAACTAAAGTTATAGTAAAACATTCATTTAATAAGAATCTGGAAGAACTGCGGCAGTCTAAGTACTTTAAGTTTTTAAAAAGCTTTTCTCTTAGTATAAACTTTTTCTAAACATTATAATTTTCTTTTCTACTGGGCTGTCTTTCATTATTGAGGGGCTGATGACTTGGAGCCTTTATTCTGAGATGAAAGACTTCTAGGCAAGACACTGATGCTTAGGGAGATTAGCCTGTATGTGTTTGGATTATGGGAGAGTTGCTACAACCGTGTTTCTGATAGAAACTGTAAAACCAGCTCATTTCTGATATGCTTCTTCCTAAAAGCTAGGTAACAGAAAGACCCCATAAAAAAAAAGTAGTGAGCCTTCAATTCAGTGTTTCTAGGTTTTTTTTTTAACGTTTATTTTTGAGAGAGACACACACAAAGTGCAAGCGGGTGAAGGGCAGAGAGGGAGACACAGAATCTGAAGCAGGCTCCAGGCTCTGAGCTGTCAGCGCAGAACTAGATGTGGGACTTAAACACTATGGGGTCATGAATTGAGCTGAAGCCAGATGCTTAACCTAGTGAGCCACCCAGGCACCCTCAATGTTTCTAGTTTTTGAATGAGGGATACAGGAATATAAACCAGGATTTCTTCCTACAGTTCACAACCTGGGTAAGAAAACAAGAAACACTGCTTAACAGAAAAAAAAATAATTCCAGGAGACAAATGTCCATGGTTGTGGTTTTCAAAATACGATTCTCACACAAATGTGTAACTCAACATAGACTTTGTGGTATTTGTTATATTTGAAAGGGCTCTGGGAAAATGTGAAATCTTGTTACTGGGTAAAATTAGCGGTCCAGCTTGCCAAAGGTCCTTTCCAGTGGCACCAAATTAACTAGTAGGGAGAGCAGAGGTACCTGCCAGATAACCTTTAATGTAAACTTATCACAAGTTTGAAAATGCCGTGGGGAACAGCAACATGCAAAAGAATGAAACTAGATCACTTTCTTACACCATACACAAAAATAAACTCAAAATGGATGAAGGACCTGAATGTAAGACAGGAAACTATCAAAACCCTAGAGGAGAAAGCAGGAAACCTCCTTGACCTCAGTCACAGCAATTTCTTACTTGACACTCCCCAAAGGCAAGGGAATCAAGAGCAAAAATGAACTATTGGGACCTCATTAAGATCAAAAGCTTCTGCACTGCAAAAGAAACAATCAATAAAACTAGTAGGCAACTGATGGAATGGGAAAAGATAGTTGCAAATGACATATCAGATAAAGGGCTAGTATCCAAAATCTATAAGGAACTCACCAAACTCCAAACCCGAAAAACAAATACTCCAGTGAAGAAATGGGCAGAAGACATGAACAGACACCCTCCAAAGAGGACATCCAGATGGCCAACAAACACATGAAATGATGCTCAGCATCACTCATCATCAGGGAAATACAGATTAAAAGCACACTGAGATACCACCTCACACCAGTCAGAGCAGCTAGTATGAACCAATCAGGAGACTATAGATGCTGGTGAGGATGTGGAGAGACAGGCACCCTCCTGCTTTGTTGTTGGGAATGTAAACTGGTGCAGCCGCTCTGGAAGACAGTGTGGAGGTTCCTCAAAAAATTAGTAATAGAACTCCCCTATGAGCTAGCAATAGCACTGCTAGGGATTTACCCAAGGGATACATACAGGAGTGCTGATGCACAGGGCACATGTACCCCAAAGTTCATAGCAGCACTTTCAACAACAGCCAAATCATGGAAAGAGCCTAAATGTCCATCAACTGACGAATGGATAAAGAAGATGTGGTTTATATATACAATGGAATACTACATGGCGATGAGAAAGAATGAAATCTGGCCATTTGTAGCAACATGGTTGGAACTAGAGGGTGTCATGCTAAGCGAAATAAGTCAGGCAGAGGACAGATACCATATGTTTTCACTTATAAGTGGAACAGGAGAAACTTAACAGAGGACCATGGGGGAGGGGAAGGGGAAAAAGAGTTGGGGAGAGGGAAGGAGGCAAACCATGAGAGACTATTGAATATTGAGAACAAACTGAGGGCTGATGGGGGTGGGGTGAGAGGAAGGGGGAGTGATGGCAATGGAGGAGGGCACTTGTGGGGACGAGCACTGGGTGATATGTGGAAACCAACTTGACAATAAACTATAAAAGAAAAAAAATGAAAATGCCATGGGGAATCTTAGGATTCCCACCAATCAGTGAACAGGATCATCTAGATACTTGTTCCACCAGCAGTGCACTTTAGGCCTGCTCAGAATACCACAGAGGGAGGCGCATGACAAGTCAACACTCTCCTTACATCTGGCTTCCTGTCTTTGCCCGTCCCTCTCGTTTTTAATCACCTGTGTCACAGGACACATGTAAGTAGTTGGCATGTGTTAAACTCTGACAGTAACGCAAAATCAGAGTTATAGGCAAATGTTGAACCACTTACATTCAAACACAAGCTAGTGAATGAAGAACTTTTGGTTCAAGGGCCAAATATTCTGCATTCCTGAGAAATCTGTTTCTCATTCTGTTAAGTATTTTCACATTGCACTTTGCTTCCAGAAACTAAGTGGGTGTACATTTTTGAGTGTAGCTTTATCACTTCAAGATCTGAATTAGGAGAATGAAAGAAAACATTTTGTATCTCTGTATTTTTTATTTTACTTTATTAATTTTTAAAAATTATTTATTTTTAGAGAGCAAGAGAGCACGTGCACACGCGCACCTGGGGAAGAGGTAGAGACAGAGAAAGAGAGAATCCCAAGCAGACTCCACACTGTTAGCACAGAGTCCGATGTGAAGCTGTATCTCAAAAACGGTGAGATCATCACCTAAGCCAAATCAAGTCAGATGCTTAACCACTGAGCCACCTTGGTGCTCTTTATACATATATATATATATTTTAAAAACCCATCCATGAAAAGGGAGCCAGGTGTTAGTTTCCTATAGGGGGAACATTCTCATGGAGATACTGTAAGGCCAAGTCGGTCCACTTCATTTCTTGTTCCTTAACAGATTCTGTGGTGCCACCATTGTCCTGTTCAGGTTCAGGAAGCTCATTCTGAAAAGGTACAGTGAACCTACATTAGCAAACCCCTTAAAACTCAAAAGTACTTAGAATTAAGACCTGTTGGTTCTTAGGAACAGGCAGCATAACTGACAGAAATGTGCCCTAAAGGAAGTCCTAGGATAAAAAGACGTGAGGAAATACCACACGTATCACTCATGTGTGCCCTGGTGTCTGCAGTAGGGAACGGTAGCATCGGGACTCTGGCACTTGGTGCAGGAGGCGGTGTGGCAGAGGGATGAGAGCACAGGCTTTTGTAAGCCACTGGGACCCAAGCCCACGATTCCACCCTTTGCTGGGTTACTTGGGCAAGATATTCAAACCCTTGGAGCCTTTGTTTTCTCTTTGGCAATGAGAGGAAAAAGGAGCCATCGCCTCATGGGACAGCTATGAAGACCAAATGAGATCAAGTAAATGAGGTCAAGTGCTCACCACTGCAGGTGGGGGGACCCGATGCTCAAGGAATAGCTGCTATTATTACCAGTGGCAAAGATCACTGAAAATACCCAATACTGAATCTTTTCTGGGGAGGCTGCTTTAATAGAATACCACATTTGCTGAAATATTCCTTAAGCACAAGAAATGTATTAAAATGAAACAAAACAAAACAATTCTATCCCCAACATGCTCATATTATTATGCGGAGAGCACTGAAAATGTAACATGATAGGTGAGACTTCTCCCTCGTGACGGAGCTTAGCAACATAAATCCCTGCAAATGACCAGTTCATATCCTGCCAGCAGTTTCCTTAGAATGGTAAGCCATGGGCCACACTTAGTATAGAATCTGATATGTAGATTTTTCAGCATGAGCCTTAATTTACATGTAACATTGTTTAAGGTATCTGACATGATGATTTGATTTGAATTATGAAATAATCATCGCAATAAGGTTAACACATCCATCATCTCACATAGTTAACCATGTTTTTATGTGTTGAGAACTTTTGATAGTTTCCTTATATTTTAAATTTAAATTTATTACTGCCAGGATTTTGCTTTGTACCAGAGTTTACTGACACCAATGTATTTCTTTTTAATTACTTGAATTTACACCTTTTTGGGGGGGGCAGCAAATTATTACTCAATACTGAGACTTAGGATTTCCCATTGGATTCCATTTTGCAATATATGAATATAGTAATGTTTTTCTCCTTTAAAATTGTTCAATATATAAAAAATGATTTACTTAAAATATGTACAAGTATTGTCTGAACCACATACATCTTGTTTTACAAGATACAACATAATACTGAGATTCAAACATACCTATACAAACTGCAAAGAACTATCATTTACTGTAATGCAATGATACAAACTTAAAGAGAAAGTTTGTTTTCAATAATTCGTTATAGCTCATAAAGCACAAACAAGTCCTTTTTAATGAGTTATGTAATTGGCAGACAAGCAACTTTACTTAATTTCACCTTATCTGTGGTATATGTTCTGAAATAATGTCTTCATTTCGTTACTACTGTCTCTTGCAATGAACGCCAAGATAAGAAAAAATGTGTATGTGCTTGGAAAACAAACGCACAGTATCCTAAGGTGTCATAATCACAATTATATGGTATACTGCAAAATGGCCTCAATTCTTAGCAGCTACTCCTATGAAAAAGCAGAGTCTTACTTCCTCGATTTCAGATTGGGACTGGCCAAGTGCCCTGCTCTGGCTAACAGAGCGGCTGCAGGGTCAGTGGGCTCGTTGTCGGCCTGAGCTCCAGGCAGCCCCACAGGTCCCCTCCTGCTGCTCTTGGAGCCCCGAGACAGCCACGTGCAGTCTAGCCTCGTCTGCTGGATAATGAGACTTGGGTCTAGGAACCTCGCCATCCCAGCTGACAACCTGCTACCTGCCAGGTATGTGACAAGTCTGCTGATCACCCAGCCTCCAGCTGGCCTGCTGGCGGACTGCAGAGCACCAGCAAATCCAGCACGGAACAGCCAAGCTGGCAAGAACTGAAGCCCCTCTGAGCCGAGCCACAAAATCATGAGATAAATAGCTGTTGTGTCAGGCCACTCTGCTTGGGGGAGAGCAGCAAAAGCTAACCAGTACACACACTGCCTTAGAATCACAAGACACAGGAAAAGACAGATTAGCAAGCAGGCTAGGCGACAGCCTGCATGTTAGCATGGAAATTTCTCTCCCTCAACCCCTTCCACAGCAGTGGTCCCCAAATCCTGCCATGAGTCTGTCCAGAATTAAGCAGTTCCCCTCCAGTGTCATGACTTTGGTCAGGCCCTCCTCCCCTGCTGATATACTATTACAATCACTTCTTTACTCATCCCTCTACCCAGTCATTTGGCCCTTTTTCCATGTCACACATCCTCTAACAATGCTGTTGAGCTGATTTTCCAAACTCAAATTTGCACATGGCAGATTTCTATTCTGAAGACCACTTATTCCTGGCTATCCTCAGAATGCGGTTGAAGTATGGCACCAGATGCTCCTCTCAAAATCTGGTCCTACTCCATCTTTCTGTCTACCTTAGATGACAAATACATTCTCCATCCAAAATGAATGTCTTACCATCTTGCAAAGCCTTTCAAAACTCTGAGCTTTGAACTTCTGTCCCCTTGGTTGGAGTGCCCTTGTCCATCCCCAGTAAATTTCTGGCTCTCCCTTATGACCAGCCTAAATATTATATTCATCTTCCTGATGCTGAATGGGGTAATCAGCCACTTCCTAGCCTATGTAGCTGTCCACAACCCATTTGTAACACTTATTATAATTACTTATTTATGTATGTTGCCTCTCTAGAACCCCAGGGGCAGGAACTGCACCTGACGTTCACATAGTCTTATAGCATACAGTAGGCTTCAAAAAAAAATGCTTGTCAGATGAAAAAACAAACAAAAGATTATAAGACTGGATCTGCAGCCTTCACACAGACCTAGGTAGGAAGTCCCAACTTATCAGCTACTGGGCTTTGGACAAGCTTGCCTCTCTGATCCTATTTCCTTGCTGTAAAATGGGGATAACACTGCTACCCTTGCAAGGGTGTTTCAAGGGTTAGAGATAACATACATCAAATTTCAACCTTGGTCTATGGCATAAAACTGGTATTGAGTAAGTGGCAGCTATAATTCTCATTATGCACTCTCTTTTGACTATTTTTCTAAACTTGAACTAAGCTGTGACTTATTATTTGATATGTGTATTGCTCACTGAACATGTTATCATTTCTTAACCATAAATGAAAATGTAGGTGAGCTGAAGTTTATCTCTCAGTCAACAGCAGCAGTAGTCTACTTGTAAGCTGTATTTCATTAATAGCTCCTCTCCAGGAGCCTGGAGTTCTATAGAAAAAGTCCCTAGGGCCTTTTCTCCTTGTTTTTGTTAGGCCTCTATGATATATAGAGGATTTTAAATCAACATTTATAAATGCAAACCTTTTATTTTATTTTTTAAATGTTTCAGAGCAAGAGAGTACATATGGGTGTGGGAAGGGCAGAGAAAGAAGATCTCAATGTGGGACTCAATCCTATGAACTGTGAGATCATGACCTGAGCCAAAAACAAGAGTTGGACACTTAATCAACTGAATCCCCCAAGTGCCCTTACAAATGCAAAAACTTTTAGATCATTTATTATTATATGAGGTTCAACAAACTCCTTGCAGGAGAGTTCTCCAGAGACCAGGAAAGAAAAGAGTATCCCAGGGCCCTTTTGGTCTAAATGCAAAAAAGCCAGGTATCTCCCAGTTTCCAGGAAACCCAGGACGGGTGTGTGTTTTAAGAGTATGTCTGTAAAGGTGTTAACTGATCAACCACAGGTAGACAAGGAGGAAATAGAGTGTAAGTGCCACTGCTTCGTGTTCCACTCCATCTTGTGCATTAAGCTCTCTTTATCTGGTTTACTAGCTTTGATGAGGTGGACAGAACATGGGTCAGAAGTCTTGGGTTCCAGTCCTGGGGTGACCTCTAACTGAACTCATCATATCAGCTCTCTGAACCACACTTCTCTTCAAATAAAAAGGTCAAGCTATCCAGGGTCTTCTAGAGTTAGAGGAATCCACAGCTTTCATTTCTTTGTCCTACTCTTTTATTTGTCCATTGACATCCTAATTTACTAGTGCCTACCAGACCATCCCTCTAACCCACCATCCTTGGCACAAATTATAACCTACCAGCGGTATTGCGACATCCTCATACGGCAGCTTGTCTTCTCGCCAGGCATCGTCAATCAAATCCAAGATCCTTCCATCTCTCTGTACCTCACTGTCCATTCTCCTGCAGCTTTCGTTTTGTCAGCTCTATAAGCCAAAGAGGTGATTTCTTAAACATGAAGACTGAAGAGGTGATTTAATCTAGCACTAGGATTCCCCAGGCTTTTTAGCCCAGATGTGTCTTTTGGTGTAACATCACTCTGGGAAATGGGAGACACCCATCTTCTCATCTGGGTCAGGTGACAACTTATTTATACGATCACAGTCTCTACCTTCTGCCCCCCACCCTCGGCCCTCCCCACACCGATGGACGCTTTGTAGCATATATAGGACATCAGACACAGGCCAGTTGATAGACTAGTGTGACAGTGTGACAGAGGCCTTGTGTATAAGGCCACAGTATATCTAGAATGTAGCTTTTCTTTTCTGATACACACATTCACCTATCCCTGTTTGGGAGGCCTTTGATGAATCCCTGATTCATAACCAAATCCCCTCTCTGTCCCCTTTAGCCTTTTCCTGCAATAATTTTACAATAGTTTCCACCTGCCTTGGCTCTAATATTAGCATCCTCAGGCACAGGAGCTAACTGAACACACTGAGATACTGAACTGGGCTACACAAAGTAACCAACTATAGATATGAGAGAAATCCTCAGCTGAGTTTATAAAGGAAAACTGCCTCCCTTCTTAAAACAGCCCCCAACCCAAGTTCTGAAAGGAGCACCTCCAGGGGAACAACAGTAGCAGGACCCTATGTTCCTTTCTGATTTTTTTTTAATGCTGTACTCTCTTCAATGCCTGGACCAAGTGGTTAAGATGTTACTTAGCTCCTTGGCCATAGCTATTTCTCTATTTTTCTCCTAAACAGTCGCAGCCAGCATGGAGAGAGCCTCTGGCTTCCCTGTCTCCAAGTTTGGGCTCTGCTTCTTCATTATGGGTTATCACCCTACTGTGCTTCCTGCCACAAAGCAGCCATCCTGACAGCCTGGAAGCCAATGGCACCAAAGGCACTTCCAGTCACTCCTAGGTTCTGAGGCTATGAACATTCACCCAAGGAACAGTCTTTAGTGGTGGGCTCCCAACTCCTTCAGACAGGTCTGTGCTTGTTCCCAGTAGCATGACTGCTAGACAGCCCTAATTCGTAGGTAGTAATTACACAGGTTGGGGTGCGGTAAGAGTTTTTGACCCCATGGTAAGGACCCAGGCAAAACTGAAGCAGAAGGTGTCAGCTATTTCTGTTTCCAGTGAATCGGATGAAGCCTTGATGTTTCACTCAAGAATTAATCCAGTACTACCCAGCGGGTAACTCAAGGCAAGTATAAGGATATTATTGTCTTTAGGAAATTTACATATAGTTCTAGTTACATTTTTGGAATCCTCGTCCTACAAGAGCCCCTTTTCCTGCTGCCATTCTTTGTCCTTGCTGCTCTGTCCTCGTTTCTCTCGTTGATCAGAACTAGTTAATTTTCCAAGTCACATAGATTCCATCTTTCTGTTAAGTGTTTTTCAAATCACTCTACCTTTCGCAGGCATTCTGCCCTTAAACGAAAGTTTCCTTCTTGTCCTTAGGATCCACCTAACAAGTTAGGTAGTCTTTCCAACAGTATGCTCAGGTATCTTTGTCTCCAATTCACATGTATTAATTTTGCAGCAAGGCCTCAGCACATCTTCCCCAAATTTGGCCTCAATCATTTTTCAACCGTCCCTCTTCAAAACACCACTAACCCTGCCACACTTTCCAGGCTTTGCATGTAAAGGCCTTTTTTCCTGCATCACTAACGCCTACTTTTCCTTCCAAACTCAACACTGGGGTCAGCTCATCTGGTCAACATGCCATTTCCAGAGTTGGGCACTAATGTGTTTTCACTTTGCAGGGGCTGGCATCTTGGACAGGCAATGTCCCAGACAAGGCCCACTGTCCCGAAGCACTTGACACACTCAACAGAATGCACCACTACTACCTTACTGAGCAAACTTTTCTTACACACGTTAACAGTCCCAATGCCTGGAATGCTCTTTACAATTCCTTTGTGTACAGTTAACCCCTAGTCAGTCTAAAAAACTTGGCTCCCAGGTCGTGCACCGCAGGAGGCCTGCTCCTAGACCCAGGCAGAGCTACCCGTCCTTCCTGGGGTCCCTCGGTTCCGGGGGCACAGCGAATAGTCCCAATTGAGAGCTTGTCACATAGCTCATTACATGGATTTCCCAGACCCGCGGTACGTCCTTTCCCCCGGGGTAGGGTCACGTTTCATCTCATCATTGCACTTTACCGCTGTGAACGGGTACCTACAAGACCTAAGTGGGACAACCTTCTCCCTTAGTAAAAATGACCCTCGCAGGCCACCACCATCCGTAAGAAGCGTGGGGCCGCCCCCAAGTTCCGGTTTCCGGCTGGAAGCTGGCTACACCAAATGTGGAAGCGGGGGAGGCCTAGAGCCGCCACGGAAGTGCTTCTCCACCCGCCACGGCGTCCACTAAGAAAAGTGTGAGGATGAAGTAAAGCCATTGGCCTACACCGACGGGAATGGAGAAAGGGCGACGTTGACGAAGCAACGCGTCCGCGTCCCTTCAGACTAGGGGCGCGGGAAAAGTCTTACCCGCGCGGGACCCAGCGCTGCACCCGCTTCCACCAGACCCCACCCTCAGCATCACGTGACCCGCGCCCCTTTCTTTCCGACGTCCGGATGTGGGTGAGCCCATTTGCTTGCTAGGAGGGGAGGTCTGGGAGGACCCAGCTTCAATTAAAAGTGAGGGGGCAATGGGCGGGACGAACGTGTAGACCACGGAGGCTGGACGTCGGGTCAGCGCTGACGCGCGTGCGCGCCCCCGGCCGGAGGTAACGGCGAGAAGGCTCGGGGGCGCGCTCGCGGCGGCCTGGTAACCGGTTGTGCGCCTGGAGGACGGGCGAGGGTCGGGCGTGTCCTAGCCCGGAGGCAGCGCTGGGTGCGGTGGCGCCGCGGGCT
>NC_043704.1:125686135-125729237 GCF_006229205.1 Suricata suricatta | reverse complement strand
TGGCCTCCGCCGCAGCCCGCCGGCCACCAGCCCGGCCCTCGCCGGTTCGGGTCCGCAGCGGCGCCCCGCCTGTCCGCCTCGCCGCGAAAGCTGTGCGGACTCGCGAAGGCGGAAATGGCCTTGCCTGGCAAACCGTCCGGGCCAGCCAGGTGGTCAGCCCCTCCCCCGAGGCCGGGCCAGCGGGAGGGCTGCGGGAGGGCTAGCTGTCGCCGAGCCCTCGTCTTCCGCGGCGGAGCCGGATGCGGGTCGCTGTCCCTCTGCACTGGAGGAACCCCCGGCCCAGCCCTCCAGTCTAGGCTGCCCTACCCGGTTACCTTCCCAGCGTTGTCGTGACTTAGGCCCTTGACGGCATCACGTGCCGGCTCTCTAATGTGGGCGGGGGGTGGGGGAAACTTAGTTTTTAACGTGAGTTAATGTTAGTACAGAAGGTACGGAAATGTGGCAGAAATCGTGAAGGACCGAAGTTAAGGATTCCTCCAAACAAATCAGGGGTGGGAAACATTCGTATCTTAGAGTGTTTTAAAGGGACAGTTCCTTAGGAGCACTTCAATATTGAAGATACTTGAAGACACTAAATCCAAGGTCATAATGTTTTCCTTACGTCCCTTATAACGTCAGAGAGTAAAAACGAGGCTGCTGTCAGTGACTAGTCTTCATTTATAGTTAGAGTACCCTTATTTGCACAGAGTAGTTTTCGTTGAGCCTTCCATCCGATTCCTTAAATTATTTTATTCCTTTAATAAAGCAGTACTGTAGGGTAGATACACTGATGTTACAGTTACCCAAATGCTCGCATTTCATTTTATTTTATAGCTGTGAAGAAGTCCTAATAAGGATCGACATGTTACTTTCAAATATTTACATTTATACTTACCATGACCGTAGCATAATAAAGTGTATGTATTCTCTTATTTGAAATGCAGTACCGCCTTTAGATTTGCGTCAGTTTCTTACCCTTTGACTATATAATTATCAGTGTAAGTATAATAGGAATGAAATTAAAATGGGTTAGGAAAAAAGTGAAATGAGAGATTTATAAACAGTTGAGACACGCCGTCCATTGATGCCGTTTTTCTCCCATTAGAAGGCGGACCTTTTCTTTGTCCTTCCCATTCTCATTTATGTAGTAGTGGTGGCCAGTTGTGACAGCATCAGTAATCCACTCTATTAGAGCTCTCTACTTAAAAAAAAAAAAAAAGTTAACTTGATTTGAAATTCACCTTTAGCCAACATGAACAGTGGTTGCAGGGGTTGAATTTATTTGTATGTTAGGTTTTTTTTCCTACTCTGAAAGTTAAATTTGCTTTTTTGGTTTTACAAAACTGCAGTACTGTTATCATACCAAGAAACTTGTAAGAATTCCGTGTCACTATTCAGTCTGAGTTGTTTATCCCAACTGTCCCTTAAATGACTGTTTACAATTAGCTTGTTTGGATCAAAATCTCATAGCAATCCACACATTGCATTTGGTTTATACATCATTTAAATCTTTTTTAGTAGAGCAGGTCCCTGATGCCCCTTTTCCCCCCTGTAACAGTCTAGATTAGCTGATTCCAAACGCATGACATCCTTTAACTTGTACATCTTTTCCCTTTATTTCCTTTAAACCAGTAGTTAGATTTAGAGTCACACTGTCCAGTGTAGTAGCTACCACCCAGCTATTTAAATTAATTAAAATTAAATAAAGTGAAAAATTCAGTTCCCTAGTTTCATTATCCACATTTTAAGTGTCCAATAGTCACAAGTGCCTGGTGGCTAACCTTGGAATGGTATAACATAAAATACATCAATAATCGCAGAAAGTTTTGTTGAATAGCACTAATCTAGGAGATTAGATTTAACCTTAATTTTTTTTTTTTTTTTTGGTGGTGGGCAAGTAGATTTCCTAGGTGGTACAGTAGACAATCTACTGCATTAATTATCAGAGAGGCAAGAAATGTCTGAGTTGTCTCTTGCGTTAAGATTGAATACTGTAATGGGTTCAGGTATTATTAGCCCAGTCCATCCATCATAAATTCCCTATGAGCTTTTCACTTAATAGTGAAATCTTTTCATGGATCTAGATAGCCTGTATCCATTAATATATTAGGGGTTGCAGAATAGTGATTTTATAATTTTCTCATAAAGTCAGTGTTTATTAGCTGGAAATCTTTCATGAAGAACTCTTCCCCATCAGCCATTTGACTGCTATCAGCTATTTGAAATGTAGTTTATACAGGAAAGGCAAGAAAAATGCTTAATTCTTTCCCTCTATTTTCAGACTACAGTAATGAGTTGGTGGCCTAGCAACCTCCAAAGATAACCATGAGGGGTTTTGCCTTTTTTTTTTAATCATCATGGACTTAAATATATTTAAACTGTTTTCAACTTATTGCAGTTTTTTTTCTTTTTATACTCAAATTGTCCTACCTTTGGGCAGTGGCATCCCCTTTAAGTTGGCTCCTGTCCACCTCGATATGACTCGTAGCCTTTGATAATCCCTGTTTTCTGGTAAAAACATGTTCCTCTCTCATTTACACATTAATGGCCACCAAAAAGCCCTAGTACCTTTGAATGGGAGATGGTATTTAGAGACCACAGTCTTGGTGCTTTTGCTGCTAGGTTGGTCAATGGCTCTAGAATTTATGATGGTCCGAATTAGGAAATATATTTTTTTATTATTATTATTTTAATGTTCATTTATTTTTGAGAGGGAGAGTGCGTGCTTGTGCGCACACACATGGAGGGGTAGAGAGAGAGGGAGACACAGAATCTGAAGCAGGCTCCAGGCTCTGAGCTGTCAGCCCAGAGCCCGACATGGCCCTTGAACCCAGAAACTGAGATCCTGAGCTGAGTTGAACTCAGAGGCTTAACTGACTGAGTCACCCAGATGCCCCAGAAATACATTTTTTAAAACAAAAATATACAGAATTTACACTGACATCTACATTTTAATTTATTTTGCTTGCATTTGTTTTTATGTGTATGTCCTTTTGTCTTGCTGAAAATCCTGGAACCACATTAGGTTAACATAATTACTTTTTAAAAATTCTGTATTCTATGTATTGGTTTCAAGTTAATGATACCAATTTTATTATTAGCAATATGATTCCTGAATAGTGTTCAGGATTTCTTTGCAGTTCTTTTTTTAGCTTTAATATATATCCCACTTGGGCTATATGTACAGCAAAACTGTTGCATTTTAAAGGTATATGAAACAATTTGCTGTATGTTTTGTCTGCCAACTTGACATCTAGTTGATAGTTATTGTTTCATTTTGTTTCCAATTTTTCAGTATTGCCTTTTTTTCCCCATTTGGATTTCTTATGTATGTAACAAATTAGCATAGTTCTCAAAACAAGTACCTGTAAAACACAGATATCCAGACAAGTTTAGCTTTCATTCCTCTTTTCTCCGTCATATTTCCCTTTCTTATAGGTATCATATTTACTAGCTTTGGATTTTTCCTTTGATAAAAACAAATGCATTATCTACTTGGTTTCCCCCTCTTGTAATACATGCCTTGTTGATCCCTCCATAGAAGTATGTTATCCCTTTTGACAGCTTCATAATATTCCTCTGGTGGATGAATATTCAGCTAGTCTCTCTCAATAGGCGTTTGTGCTGTGTCCTGCAGTTGCACATTGTGCTGCACTGTGTGTCGTCGTAAATATGTGACTTTGCATTTTTGCCAGTGTCTTCGGGACAGCTTCCTAGAAGTGGCATTATTGGGTCAAGGGATAAATGCATATTTCTCAGTTGCTAGGCATTGCTAAAATCTCTATAGAAATTGTGCCATTTTGTGTTCCTGCCTACAAGGTATGTGGGTGCCTGTTTTCCCATAGCTATATCAGAGTATATTGTTAAACTTTTGAGCTGTTGTTAGTCTAAATATAACTGCCTGTATTTTATTTTATTTTTAATTAAAAAAATTTTTTTTAATGTTTTATTTTATTTTTGATACAGGGAGAGACAGAGCATGAGAGGGGGAGGGGCAGAGAGAGAAGGAGACACAGAACTGGAAGCAGGCTCCAAGCTCTAAGCTAGTTGTCGGCACAGAGCCCGACGCGGGGCTCGAACCCATGAACGTGAGATCTGACCTGAGCCAAAGTCGGAGGCTCAACCGACTGAGCCACCCAGGCACCCCACTTCCTGTATTTTAAATTTGTATTTCTCTTCTTGTGAGCAATATAGAGCATCTTTCATGTTTTGTTTTAACTTAATTTTTATTTTCCTTTCAGTTAGCATACAGAGTTATATTCATTTCAGGTGTACACTCTAGTGATTCAGTACTCCCATGCGGTACCTGGTGTTCATCACAGCAAGTGCCCTCCTTATTCCCCATCGCCTGTTTCACCCTCTCTCTGGTAACCCTCAGTTTGTTCTGTATAGTTAAGAGTCTGTTCCTTGATTTGTCTGTCTCTTCTTTCCCTTTGTTGATTTGTTTTATTTCTTAAACGTAGAAATGAAATCATATGGTTTGTATCTTTTTCTGACTTATTTTGCTTTGCACTATATTATCCATCTCCATCCAATTTGTTATAAATATCAAGATTTCATCATTTTTTATGGCTGAATAATATTCCTTTGCATGTACATACCACATCTTCTTTGTCAGTCATTGGATGCTTGGGCTGCTTCCTTATTTTGGCTATTGAAAATAATGCTGATCTTTTCATATACTTAAAGCCATTTGCATTTCTTTTTGTGTGAACTACTTGTTCATATCTTCTGCCCGTTTTTCTATAGATTCCTCCCCCCGCCTCAGTTTTTATTTATTTATTTATTTATTTATTTATTTATTTATTCCCCCCCTCAATTTTTAGAAACTTTAATATTGGATAATTAACCCCTTGTGATAAAACTTTCAAATACTATTATTTATCTTTTGACTTTCCTTATTGGCATTTTCCCCATGTACACATGTATTTTTATCTACTTTGATTTCTCAGTCTTATTCTTTCTGGATTTTGAGTCATCGTTTGGTCATTGTTTTAAAATTTCATTTTTATTTTGGAAAGTTTCTTTGCTACTTTATCTGTACTTCTCCCGTTAAGTTTAAGTAAGAACCTTTCTGAGGAATAAGTTATACTGATTGTTTATTGGAACAGCCAGTTTATCAGCCATAGTAAATCCGTTTTTGTAATCACACCAAGATGGGTAAGGGACAGAGCATTGTTACCCTCTTTTAGGTGAGACTTGATGGGCAGGCATAACCCTTTTATTGGTATACATTAATTCATAATTCCATCTGGAGTTTTTATTTTCTTCCTGTGTTCCATTTTGTAAGTAATTTGATCTTGGGCATACACTCTCAATATTTTTCCTGATTTGTAAAACGAAGAGGTTAAATAAGAGGCTTTCAGATCCTTTCTAGCTTTTAAATTCCAGTATACTAAATGAATTTCAAAGCTTTGCCTATTATTAGCTATGTGGATTATTTTTCCATAAGACTTAAAGTGTCTTTTCTGTTTCCCATCCTGCATTTCCTTTAACCCTCCTATTCTAGATTTCACTGCTTTAAAACAGACTTCATTCCAAAGGAAAGTTATAATTAATAACCTAATAGGAGTTATCATTAATAGCTTATGTTTGTTGATGTCTTGGTCTAACTGCAGAGATTACAGTTGTAGAGCTACATTGTTTCCATTTAACCACATTTAGCATTTTATGTTAGTGGCAAAGAGTAGCAGATTATCAAACAGTAAAATTAAAAAAAAAATTTTTAATGTTTTTTATTTATTTTTGAGAGACAGAGCACGAGCAGGGGAGGGTCAGAGAGAGAGGGAGGTACAGAATCTGAAGCAGGCTCCAGGCTCCGAGCTAGCTGTCAGCACAGAGCCCGACGCGGGGCTTGAACCCATGAACCATGCGATCATGACAGACTCTTAACCAACTGAGCCACCCAGGTGCCCCACAAACAGTAAAATTTTAAATTGGTATTTAGTATTATGAACCAGGAATATCTAACTTTACATCATTATCACATGGCACAGGCAGAGAAGGTAGCAAAGTGACATAATACATAGAGTTGAATGAAGCTTAGTTTGGTTGGTAAGGAATCTGTGATATAGCCATGAGAAACTCGAACGAGAAAAGTCCAATGAAAACCTGGGTCCTTGCTGTTTTTCTTATCCTGAGGAATGAGAACTGACAGTGTTTGGCAGCTGTTCAAATAGATGGTGAAGGTATTGGTAAAGAAGCACAGTAGTGAGATTATTTTCCACAGAGAATGTTGATGGTTTCCCCACTCCACCATCACCCATTTTTTAAAAAACAGAAATCTCTTTGTTTTAGTCTTAGACCATTATTTGTATTCCTGAAATGGCAGTTTTCCCAGATGTGGTCTATTTTCATTATTGTGTTACTGCCATCTGGTGTCCATGGTGGTGAGTTTGCATTTTTTCCTGATTTCAGACTTTTTGGTTTGGTTTCATTTATTGCTAGGAAGACACGATTAAATAAGATAAAGAGGTATTTTTAGATCTGAAATACTGTAAACTATATAAGCATTGCACATTGGTTGGGACTTGGGAGTCACACTGCCTAGGTTTGATCCTAGGACTACAATTTGTAGTTTACTATAGTCAAGGTAGCCTCAGTTCCCTCAAAGTAATAGTATCTATCTTTTATGAGTGTTGTGAAGAATGAATTACACTGTATATACAAGGCAGAACAATTGAGCATTCAGTGACTGTTATCCTCCTTTATAAATATTTGTTATTAATGATGTAATCTAGGAAATATGTTAATGTATATTATTAAATGTGTGTTACTAATATATATACTTCAGTATATTAATGTTTGAGAATAATGTGACCTAAAGAAGTATACTTTTACAGGTGATAATTTTGAATTTTGAATAACTGTCATTAGGAATAGCTCTTTTTTAAAAAAAAAATTATGTTTATTTTTGAGAGAGAGAGCCCATGAGCGAGCAGGGGAAAGGCAGAGAGAGGGAAACACAGTATCTGAAGACTCCAGGCTCTGAACTGTCAGCACAGACCCCGATGTGGGGCTCAAACTTACAAACTGTGAGATCATGACCTGAGCTGAAGTCAGACGCTTAACTGACTCAGCCACCCAGGTGCCCCAGGAATAGCTCTTTCTTAAACATCCATGTACATTAGTCAAGAGCATGCTACTTACAGTGGACATTTGATGGGCTATGAGAATCCAATGAAACCTTGGAGATGCTAGTTGATACCCCCTCATTTTACAGATGCAAACACTGAAGTCCAAGGACACAAACCTACCTCGTGGCAGAGCAGGGCTACATCCTGGGTTTTCATCTGCATGGTGCCCTGTGAACTATGTACTGCCTCTCAGCTCCTCAAAAGGGAGTGAAACATGGAAGTGGATTGTGCTGTAATTAACCATATCATGGTTTGAAAGAAAGTAGATTAGAACATGGTATTCTTTTTCTTGAGGTTTTTATTTTATTTAATGTTGGTGTGACATGATGGATAAACCAACTGGAGAAAAACCCTCCCTGCCATATTTGTGCATAAATAGCTCAATACTCCTATTAGTAACTTCAGAAATAAATGCAAAAAACATGCAGTGGTTGTATTTTCCAATCTTCCATTTCCCTCTGTGTCTCCAGGACACCCTGTCCTCGCTTCTGTTACTACATTTGTCACATGGGGGAACATTTTCGGTGTAATTTTTTTTCTCAAACTGGACTATTCCTTGAAAAGGACCATGTCTTTCATCACTGTGTACCTGGCGGTTAGTACAACACTGAATTCTGTGTTAAATGAAGGAATCCCCTTCTGTCTATAATAGATGAGGCATTAAGGACAAAGGGGCGGAACCTCCCACCACAGCCTTTGACAGTTACCTGAAGGCTAATTCAGGGTTGAGCCTTTGAAGGTTTAAGGGAAAAAAGCAGTTTCTCAGGAGTGAGAAGTGGTTTGACGTGGGTTAATAGTTTTGTAGAGGTGAGGAACTTGTAACATTGTCAGGCACTTCCAAATTTAAGGGTAATCTTTCCCCTGTCCTCCTCACCTTCCTTTATGGTGCTTCTTTCCCTTCCTGTGGCGGTCTCTTCTGTCTCCTTCCGTTCGTTCTCTGCTGGACTCCTCTCTGCAGTTCTCCAGCTCTGACCAGCTGGCACAGAGGGGTAGGAAAAAGGGAGGGGAGTTGTGATAAGTTCAGCCAGAAGCATCTAGCATATGCCATACTGAAATGCTGTGCTAAGTTCTGGAGCTGCAGAGGTAAATAAAATTCATTGTCTGCCCTTAAGGGTTAAATAGTAAGAAAAGAATGTGCTCAGAGCATTTAGCCTTTTTATAGTATTATTCTCTCTTTTTTAAAGTACAGCAGTCTTGACCTCTATTTTTAGTTCTTATTATTTTTTAAGTCTACTCACTTACTTTGAGAGAGAGAGCACATGTGTGCATAAGGGAAGGGGCAGAGAGGGAAGGAGAGAGAGAGGATCCCAAGTAGGCTCCACACTGTCAGCTGGGAGCCTGACGCAGTGCTCGAACTCAGAAACCCCGAGATCATGGCCTGAGCTGAAACCAAGAATCAGATGCTTAACTGGCTGAGCCACCCTGGTGCCCCAGTATCACCTTTTTATAATATCTCTTAGAAAAAGTAAAGATATACTTTTCCTCTGATGTGTGTGACCCCTGATTATTTCCCCTCATTTTGTGATGGGGTTTGTGGTCAGTGTCCCTCTGGGACACAGGCCTGGTTCAGAAGAATACAACAATGAGGTATGATTTCTATCATGTGGGGAGACTATCAGCAATTCAGATCATTGTAAGTCATTTTCTTTTAGTCTGAAATGTATTTGGTCCTAATGTTTCTTGAAGGGATACTCCTTGACTGCTTCTATAGTCCTAAGAAGTGGCTGCATATTCTCATTGTTACTTGTTATTGTATGCTTTCATTCACATCTTAGGTTTGTAAGTTGGAATGTTAGAACTTGAAAAATGAGTTTTCTCCTGACTGATTGTTTTTGCTTTCCCAGTTGCCACAACAAAGGGGATTTGGTAATGGAGGCTTTGTTGGAAAGAATACAAAATCGGGGACATGAAGGGTAAGTTTGCTTTTGATCTTAAGCTCCTCACTGAGTTTGAAAAGCATGTCCCAAGTTATGCCCCTGCCCATTTTGTGCTTTGTCTGCAGAAGCAAAAGTGCTGAGCACAAGTCGAGCTGGCCCGTGCCATGTCTGTGGGTGGTATCTGTCTCTGTGGTGTCGGCCTCACTTCAGCTTTGTGAAGCTGGCCGCTTGCTCTCATCCCACTCTAAATTTTCTCCTCCTCAGAAGTAAACATGGAAGCTCAGCAGTTTTGTACACTAAGAACAGGTGCTTCTATAAAGAAGTGTGTAAGCCTTCATAACCAGCACTGTCTGTGGCCATTTCTGGATACCTTTTGAACCCAGTGCACCTACCTATGTTTACTTCTTTTACTGCCTCTGTGGTATCTGGCACCTCCTGTAACGAGGAGGGATGTCAGGAAGTTTACCATAGTAAGGTCAGCTGCCTGAAGTTTCTAAGAATAAGGTGGAAAGAAATAGTTGAAATAAATCTGGCCCAAGGATGAGTATCATCTTCCTGATAGCATACCCACTTCCAAGGCTTTTTATTTTGGTTAGCTAAGAATGTGACAGGCTCATTTGGATTCTTCCTGAAAGCTCTCCTAAAACATGACAGAAGAGCGACTTGTTGGTTGTGGAAGCCCCGCCCACAAGCCAGACTCACACATCAGTCTTGTGTTTGAGCAAGCAATTTAGGCTTTAGGGTTGGCTAGGAGAGGGAGACAAAACATGCAGTGAAATAAGCAATCACCTCAATATGAACATTAAAAGGAAAAGCTCAGAAAACCTTTTCTTTGCTTCTAATAATTTCTTTACTGACACTGTTGGCACCTCAGGTGGGTTTACGTCTGCTGTATTTTTACATGCGAAAGAGGAAAGGTCATGGGCGTATGATTTTATTTACAGGGGATTTTTGACATCCTGTGAAGCAGAACTACAAGAGCTCATGAAACAGATTGACATAATGGTGGCTCATAAAAAATCTGAATGGGAAGGGCAGACACATGCTCTTGAAACTTGCTTGGACGTTCGTGAACGAGAACTTAAGGCCCTTAAGGGTCAGTTGGATAAGAAACACAATGAGGTAAAGCCATTGATTCACTCCTCTTTTTGATACTTTGACCTTGGCTTTTATATTTAAATACGTTTCTTAAATATTTGTTGAAGAAAGCATTTGTATGTTGTTTATTATTTTTTCATTTCAGTGGTTTCTTTTAGAAGAAAAATTCATTGTGAAAACATCTAAGAATATTAATGTTTATTTCAAGGATCACATTACCTTGGTCATGTAGAACTTGTAACCTCTTGAAGAATACGCAGAGCGTGTTACACGGTCTTTGTGTAACTGTCATCCTATTACATGTTTGCATGATCATTCACTGAGTTTAGTGGATGTTCTTTTTGGCCTCATGGTATGGCTGGTGTAAAAAAGTTAACCCCGAATTCAGTGATTTGCCTCTGGGTTCCATTTAAAACAAAATCCGGAAAACTCTTTAATTTTTTTTTAATTTGCCTTTGAAGAGGAAGATAAAAATACCTTGCAGTCCCACCACTATGAGTTATTGGTGATTTGAGAGGAAAGTTTTATAATATTTGCCAATTGACTTCAGCAATCTGAAGCAATTGCTGATTGATTTGCTGGTACAGTAAAAAGAGGAACATAAAATATTAGAAATGAAGCAGAAAGCAGTTCTAAGCCCAAGAAATGCCTGTAATTTCTCACATGAGTGTCAATCTGAGATGGATTTGCAAAAGTTGTAGGAAAGCACTGGCCCCAAGCCCCGACTCTGATGGATTTTCCTGCTGGTGGGATCACCCATGTATTAGTGCTGTTACTCGGTTTACTCAGGAGCACTTCCATGGGTGTATACATTGAGATTGTGATTTTTTTAAATGTTGTTTGTTTATTTTGAGAGAGGAGCATGCATTTGAGTGAGGAGGGGCAGACAGAGAGGGAGAGAGAGAATACCAAGCAGGCTCCTTGCTGTCCATGCAGAACCCAACGTGGGGCTTCGTTCCACGAACTGCAAGATCACAACCTGAGCTGAAATTGAGAGTTGGACACTTGATTGCCTGAACCATCTAGGCGCTCCAAGATTGTGATTCTTTTGATGACACTTATCAAGAGTATTTTAGAAATGTTTCATGTAACAAGGAAAGACTTAGGCTAGATATAAAGTGTTTTATGCTTGTCAAGAGAGTCTGTCAGTGGTTGGTCATTTGCACTTTGGGTCAGAGCAGTACAGAGTAATACTGGCCATGTCAAATTCAGTTTTCTGTGAAAGCCATTTGCTAAGCTGGAATTTATTTTAAAATTTAGTAGACCTTCGAGCATGTATTTTAAAATTACACTTCATGCAAAGACATAGAAGGTGGTGGAAAAAGTATATGGGATGATCATTGTATTTGATTTCTTCAAACATTATAATTTAGGTAGGGTCACTGCTCCTTGTCGGGTAAGCTGCTTTAGCTACCACATCTTTACTTCTTTTAGGGCAAAACGGAAGTAGTTTTGTTTAGTAAGTTAAATTGATTGTGGTTTTCTACTTGAGAAAAGCACCGTATGTACCATAGTCGTTCATTTTGTGAGAAACCCATTAAAGGAATTCCTATGTGTGTGATTTTGAGAATATTTAGTCACTCTGAGGCTGTTTAAACATATTCCTATAGCTTAGTTTTGATGTCAAGGGCATTATTGCCATTACTTAGTACCTCAAAAGGAAATTAAAGGGCTTGAGTGGGTAGGTTCCATGGTAAGGATTTGAAGATTACAATTCTGGCCTGTGGATATACAAGAAATCTAGAATTGTAGTTGTCTGGTCAATTTACTGCTTCATTGATTGGGCTGCTGAAAGTTGATTAAGTTTTTAGAAGTAAAGTGCTTTTACGATATACTAGTAATGAGAATCTATCTCATAGAGTTCCTCTGTGAAATTGTGTTGGTATTAACATGTTCATAATCTGCTTTGATAGAAGAGTTAGAAAATAGGACTTTTAAGTTTTTGTCATTCTTACTTGTTTGGAAGTTGCAGGCTTAGAAGCAGCCCTCTGGTATGAACAAGTGCGACCCGGATGACAGGTGCATGGTAAGATAGAACGCTTTCCCCAGAATGGAGATCAGCACGTTGCATCATTCACTTCATAGAGAGGTTTGCTACGTAAAAAACGCCAGTTACGCTAAACAGTGTGTTTGGTGACATAATTGCTTCACATTCTGCCTCAAGCTCCTTATCTTGTGCTGGATTGCTGCAGTGATGAGCTCCAGCCTGTGTACACGTGGTACTGGGAGGATACTAGTATAAAGAGTGCGTTTCGTGAGTGAGTGCTTTATGTGTTTTCTGATTACACTGTTTGGAGTGGGTTGTTTGCTTTTTATTTATTTATTTTTATTATTGTTTTTAAGAGAGAGAGAGTGCACGAGTTGAGAGGGTCAGAAGGAGGCAGAGAATCTTTTTGTTTTTTAATTTTTTTAAATGTTTTATTTATTTTTAATACAGAGAGAGAGCATGAGAGGGGGAGGGGCAGAGAGAGAAGGAGACACAGAACTGGAAGCAGGCTCCAGGCTCTGAGCTAGCTGTTAGCACAGAGCCTGACGCGGGGCTCGAACCCACGCACGTGAGATCTGACCTGAGCCGAAGTCGGAGGCCCAACCGACTGAGCCACCCAGGCGCCCCAGAAGGAGGCAGAGAATCTTAAGCAAACTCACTCAGTGTGGAACCTGATGTGGGGCTCAATCCCATGACCCTGGAATCATGACCTGGTCCGAAATCAGCTCAACTGACTGAGCCACCCAGGTGTCCTGGGATTGGGTTGTTGTTTTTTTGATTTTGGTTTTGGTTTTTAATTTTATTTAAATCCAAGTTAGTTAATATATAGTGTAATAATGGTTTCAGGAGTAGAATTTAGTGATTCATTCCTTATATATAACACCCAGTGTTCATCCCAACAAGTGCCCTCCTTAACGTCCATTGCTCATTTAGTACATCCCCCCACCCCACCCCACCCCCAACCGTCCAGCAACCCTCAGTTCTCTGTATTTAAGTTTCATGGTTTGCCTCCCTCCTTCTCTATTTGTATCTATTTTTCCCCCTTCCCTTCCCCCATGGTCTTCTGTTAAGTTTCTATGTTCCACATTTGAGTGAAAACGTGTATCTGTCCTCTGACTTATTTCACTCAGCATAATACCTTCGAGTTCCATCCACGTTGCTGCAAATGGCATGATATCATTCTTTCTCATTGCCAAGTAGTATTCCCTTGTATATATAAACCACATCTTCTTGATCCATTCATCATTCAGTGGACATTTGGGCTCTTTCCATGATTTGGCTATTATTGATAATGCTGCTTATTATAAACGCTGGGGTTCATGTGCCCCTGCAAATCAGCATTTTTGTATCCTTTGGATAAATACCTAGTAGTGTGATTGCTGGGTCGTAGGGTAGTTCTATGTTTAATTTTTTGAGGAATCTCCATACTGTTTTCCAGAATGGCTGCACCAGCTTGCATTCCCACCAGCAGTACAAAAGTGTTCCCCTTTCTCTGCATCCTCGGCAACACCGATTGTTCCCGAGTTGTTGATTTTAGCCATTCTGACAGGTGTGAGTGAGGTGGTATCTCATTGTGGTTTTGATTTGCGTTTCCTTGATGATGAGTGTGGTTGAGCATCTTTTCGTGTGTCTGCTTGCCATTTGGGTGTCTTCTTTGGAAAAGTGTGTATGCATGTCTTCTGCCCATTTCTTCACTGGATTATTTGCTTTTTGGGTGTTGATTTTGATAAGTCCATTATGTATTTTGATACTAACCCTTTATTGGGTATGTCATTTGCAAGTATCTTCTCCCATCCCTTTGGTTGCCTTTTAGTTTTGTTGATTATTTCCTTTGCTGTGCAGAAGCTTTTTATCTTGATGAGGTCCCAATAGTTTTTTGCTTTTGTTTTCCTTGCCTCTGGAGACATGTCTAGTAACAAGTTGCTGAGGCTAAGATCAAAGAAGTTGTTGCCTGTGTTCTCATCTAGGATTTTGATAGTTTCCTGTCCCACATTTAGGTCTTTCATCCATTTTGAGTTTTTTGTGTGTGTATGGTATAAGAAGGCAGTACAGATTCATTCTTTTTCTGCATGTTGCTGTCCAGTTTTCCCAGTACCATTTGCTGACGAGACTGTCTTTTCTCCATTGGATATTCTTTCCTGCTCTGTCAAAGATGAGTTGATCATACATTTGTGGGTCTGTTTCTGGGTTCTCTATTCTGTTCCATTGATCTGAGTGTTTTTTCTTGTGCCAGTATCATACTGTCTTGATGATTACAGCTTTGTAATACAGCTTGAAGTCCAGAATTGTGATGCCTCCAGCTTTGGTTTTCTTTTTCAACATCACTTTGGCTATTTAGGGTCTTTTGTGGTTCCATACAAATTTTCAGTTGTTCTAGCTCTGTGAAGAATACTGGTGATACTTTAATAGGGGTTGCATTGATGTGTAGATTGTTTTGGGTTGTATAGACATTTTAATAATATTTGTTCTTCTGATTCATGGAATGTTTTTCCATTTCTTTGTGTCTTCATCAGTTTCTGTCATAGCTTTCTATAGTTTTCAGCATGCAGATCTTTTACCTCTTTGGCCAAGTTTATTTTAGATATTTCATAGTTTTTGGTGCAATGTAAATGGGATTGATTCCTTGATTTCTCTTTTTGCTGTTTCATTATTGGTGTACAAAAATGCAACTGATTTCTGTATGTTGAATTTATATCCTGCTGAGTTCATGAATCAGTTCTAGCAGTTTTTTGGTGGAGTCTTGAGAGGACCATGTGGTTCTTTTTCTTTTATTAATGTAATGTATTATGTTGATTGATTTTCAGATATTGAACCCCTGCATCCCAGGAATAAATACTGCTTGATTGTAGTGAATAATTCTTTAAATGTATTGTTGGATTCTGTTTAATAGTATCTTATTGAAAGGTTTTTTTTTTTTTTTTACTATTTTATTTATTTTTGATACAGAGAGAGACAGAGCATGAGAGGGGGAGGGGCAGAGAGAGAAGGAGACACAGAACCGGAAGCAGGCTCCAGGCTCTGAGCTAGCTGTCAGCACAGAGCCTGATGCAGGGCTCGAACCCACGAACGTGAGATCTGACCTGAGCCAAAGTTGGAGGCTTAACCGACTGAGCCACCCAGGCGCCCCGTATCTTATTGAAAGTTTTTACATCCATGTTCATCAGGGAAATTGGTCTATAATCCTCCTTTTTAATGGGGTCTTTGGTTTTGGAATCAAGGTAATACTGGCCTCATTGAATGAGTCTGAAATTTTTCCTTCCATTTCTGTTTTTTGGACCAGCTTCAAAAGAATAGGTATTAAAACTCTTCTTTACATGTTTCGTAGAATTCCCCTTGGAAGCCATCTGGCCTTGGACTCGTTTGTTACGAGATTTTTGATTACTGATCAATTTTTTTACTGGTTACGGGTCTGTTCAAATTTTCTTTCTCATTCTGTTTCAGTGTTGGTAGTTGATATGTTTCTAGGAATTTGTCCATTTCTTCCAGATTGTCCAATTTGTTGGCATATAATTGCTCATAATATTCTCTTATTGTTTGTATTTCTGCATTGTTGATTGTGATCTGTCCTCTTTCATTTATGATTTTATTTATTTGGGTCCTCTCCTTTTACTTTTTGAAAAATCTGGGTAGGGGTTTATCAACTTTGTTAATTCTTTAAAAGAAACAGTTCAGGTTTTTTTTTGATCTGTTCTACTGGTTTCTTTAAATTGGATATCATTGATATCTGCTCTAATCTTTATTATTTCCCTTCTTCTGCTTGTTTTGGGACTTGTTGTTCTTTTCCCATTTCTGTTAAGTGTAAGGTTAGGTTGTATACTTGAGACCTTTCTTCCTTCTTTAGAAAGGCCTGGTTTGCTATGTACTTCCCTTTTATGACCGCCTTTGCAGAATCTCACAGGTTTTGGATTGTCACGTTCTCATTTTCATTGGCTTCCATGTACTTTTTTATTTCCTCTTTAATTTCTTGGTTAACCTGTTTACTCTTTAGTAGGATGTTCTTTAATCTCCCAGCTATTTGTTGTCTTTCCAAATTTTTTCTTGTGGTTGATACCGAGTTTCATAGTGTTGTGGTGTGAAAATATGCATGGCATGATATTGATCTTTTTGTACTTGTTGAGGGCTGATTTGTTACCCTGTATGTGATCTATCCTGGAAAATGTTCCATGTGCACTTAAGAATATGTATTCTGCTGCTTTAGGATGAAATGTTCTGAATATATCTTTTAAGTCCATCTAGTCCAATGTGTCATTCAAAGCCATTATTTACTTGTTGATTTTGCTTTGGTGATTTGCCCATAGCTGTAAGTGGAGTGTTAAAGTCCCCTACTGTTATGGTGTTATTAGCAATGAGTTTCTTTATGTTTGTGATTAATCAATTTATATATTTGGGTGCTAACAAGTTGGAGGAAATTTATAATTGTTGGTGGATATTATTCTTGGTGGATAAGCCCCTTAATTATGATATAATGTCCTTCTTTATCTCTTGTTACAGTCTATGTTTTAAAATCTAGTTTGTCTAATATATGTATGGCTACTTTGGATTTCTTTTGACATCCTTTAGTATTATATAGATGGCTACTTTCAACCTACAGGTGTCTTTAGATCTTAAATGAGTCTCATGTGGGCTGTGTGTATGTGTGTATGTGTTATTTTTTAATGTTTATTTTGAGAGAGAGCGAGTGAGGGAGGGGCAGAGAGAGAGAAAGAAAAAGAGAGAATCCCTGTGCAGAGCCTGACATGGTGCTCCATTCCACGAACCGTAGATCATGACCTGAACCAAAATCAAGAGTCAGACACATAACCAACTGAGCCACATAGGCATGTGGATTGGTTTTAATGGCCATTTCTGCTAGTGTTACCTCCTGCCACCATGCAGAGCAGGTTGAGATCTGATGAAACAAACAAGTAAGGAATTTGGAGTCCTGGCTCTGCCTCTTTCTAGCTGATTGGCCTTGGACAAATATTCTAACTTCTCTAAGCCTGTTTAATCAGGTGTAAAATTGGGACATAATGCTTATGTCCCAGGGTTGTTGTGAAGAGTGAGTTACCGTTTAAGAAATCCCTTTGAAAACTCTCAGTTGTATCTAAAATGATCTGTTATTTCAGCTCTTTCTTCTGTCATCCATAGTGACAGTTTTCAAACCTTGGCTCCCATTTCTCTGCCTAAGGCCATCACTTCTGCTCAGCATTTAACCTCTTTTTTTCTCTAAGAAATTTAAATATGGTTGAGTGCCTGTTATGAACCAGACCCTGGTACATAAATAAAATTAAGCAGTCTTTCCTTCAGGTTTAATATTTACGCTTGCCACACCTAGTAAATAAAACAAAAAATGGTCCTGTAAAGTTGGTAAGGAAAAACAGTAATCACCTGGCTCACCCCTTGGAAGCTGGAATTCTGGTTGCTCTGAAGCACTCATTTCAGTGCCTTCAAGTCTTTCTTTTGGTATATTCTCCCCATGTTTCTAAGTAACATTTGTTACTGATTTTTTTTAAATTTCCAGTTTTAGCTATTTATCTAATGACTTCTTACTATGAAAGATCAGGGTTTTACTCTTTTATGTACAATTTCCATCCCCTTATCCTGCCAGGATTGTATATCTTAATTTTTGGTTAGATCAATATTTCATATTTACATCATTAAGATGGAAGATATTCACATCTGAAACAGAATATAAGATAGGCATATTTCTTACATAATTTTTTGTTTTCCTGGGAATTAATAAAAATGTCATTTTTGTGTGCTTTTTAAAAATACACCTACCACTGATTCTTCCCAAACTCTCTGACACAAGTGTAAGTCTTCTCCATGTGTTCAGACATATCAGGCAATTTATTTATTTTTTTTCTTTTTGCGAAGATGTCTTTTGTGGAGCTTGTCATTCTCAAATAAGGATAAGCAACACTATAGGCTAGCTAGAGATCTGTCATTTTGAGAACTCCCTTCACCAGTATTCTAGAATTTTTTACGCTTTTCTCTTTTTTGTCTCTTTGTATTCTGTCATATCCTTTATTAGTTTATTTCTTCATTTTTGGTGGAACATACTTTTGAGATCTTCTATGTCTAAAATATCTTTATTCTATTTTTATGTCAGATTGAGAATTGATTGGCTGTAGAATTCTGCGTTCAAAATAAATTTTACACAGAATGTTTTTAGTTAAATATGAGCCTTTTGGCCTTTAGCATCTGATAATGATAGACTGGTTAATTTGGACCAGCCTACCCACTGAGAATAACTAGGAAGTTAGATTTAAAAAGAAAGAAAGAGAGAAGCAAAGAAAGGGAAGGAAGAAAGGAAGAGAGGAAGGGAAGAAGGGAGGGAGGCAGGGAGGAAGGAAGGAAGCCTGCTTGAAGTAGAGTACTAAACAAGCTGGTGAAGAATTGGCCAGGCCAGGATCTGGGCTAAACTAGAGAGTGAGGCCGGAGCCCAGGGCTTGGGCCAGTTAATAGCTGAAACTAGAGAAAGTAGGTGAGAGGATAGAGACTGAATGGGGGTCTTGATAACTTCAGGGAGCTGAGAGAATAAAAGATTTGGTGTCCAAGGCAGCTCTTAACCCCTCCTCACTGTGGGTTGGGACCCCAAAAGGCAGTGCCCTAGGAGAAAGGATGGGCTGGATGTAAAACAGGCCCTCTTAAAACTGTCCCTCAGCCACAGACATTTAAATCTCTGAAATCACATGAGGGTGATCCTAGAGTGCTGTTGTCCCCAGGGATCTCCAAAGTTTTAAGCCTTCCAGGAACCTGGAAAAAGCAAACTTAATTTTTTTCCAAAGGAAAAAAACACTCTTCTGGGGCTTAAATTATTTCTTCAAATTTCTGCAAATACAGTGTCTGATACCCACTGAGAAAGTAACCCCTGACACACAAGAAGACACGCAACAAAAATGCAAAAAAGTAGAAGCGACAGAAGATAGAAACACCTCCATGGCAAATCTAGATATTGGCAGTACCATGCTCTGACTTTGCAATAGTCATGTTCACTGTGGTCAAGGAAGTAAAAGATATGGTTGAGCACTTCAAGAAAGAGTCGAAAACTATCTAGAAAATGAAATGGGAGAAATTATAACATTGAAAAGTAAAATAACTTAGATTAAAACCTTAAAGATTAAGAAATAAATTAGTGAGCTTGAAGATGGGACAGAAGAAAATGTTTAGAATAAAGCATGGGCATATGATGGAAAATATAAAGGGAAGATAAGAGAAAGAGGATGTAGTGAGAAAGTTTAATATGAGCATTTTTAGAATCCCTGGCAGAGGGAAAAACAAAGTGTAAATGAGCAGAAGCAATATTTGGAGATAATTTAACCAGAAGTGAAGATGGCCATGTATTTAAGAAGTCTGAGAATCTCAAGGAAGATTATAAAAAACAAATATTTACCTATGTTGAAAACTAAAGACAAAGAGGAAGTCTGAAAAACAGAAAAAAGATTATTTAACAAGAAAAAGATTACCTATAAACAGCTCTGAACAGCTGACTTGTCAGCTAAAACAGTGAAAGCCGGAAGACAATAGAATGATCCTTACAAAGAAATGACTTTCCTCCCTTGCCAAACCAAAATCTATATCCAGAGTAAAGATGAAATAAAGACATTTCAGATCAACAAAAATTGAGAGAATTTGGCATTGACAGACCTGCAGCAAGTATACTAAATGTTCTTCAGGCAGAAGGAAAGTGATTTAAGACTGAAGCTGAGCAGATAAGGAAGAAATGACAGACAACAGTAAATACATGGTAGATCTAAATGAGTGACGACTGTATATAACAACAGTAGCCTTTTCAGTTTTATGTATTTGTGGAATTATGATGGCATTTAAGTCTGGTTAGGAAATAAATGGAATTAAAGTATTTCTGTAGTCCTTGAGTTGCCTGGGAATTGGTAAAATGACTAATTAACATTGGATTTGTTAAGTTGCATACCCGTGTTTTAATTTTAAGAGAACTATTAAAAGTATATATTGATATATTAATAGAGTATCTATTTTCCAAGCTACTGGAGAGAGAAAAATGAAATGATGATAAGTTATCATTTCCAAAGGCAAGAAAGGAGGGGAAAAGGATCATAATGCGTATTAAGTATACATTGTACTTAATAAAACGATAGATTTAAATCCAAATGGAGGTTTCCCCTGCTATCTGAAAGTTCACCTTATGCCACTTTTGCTTTTACAAAAGACTTCAATTAGTACCTGTCTTTGCAAACTGAAAAAGCTGAAGAGGATTTTTACTTTTATGAAGTGATCATTGCTTCTTTGCTTTATGCCATCTTGGCTTGTGAATACAGGTTTCATAGGAAGGCTGCTTTCAGATAGTGGGGGGATCCTTGTAGGTCCATTAAATGTAATTGCATAAAATGGCCTAATTAAGAGATAAAAATTGTCCAACTGGATACCAATAATTAAACTCAGTTATTTGGTGCTTATAAAGATTCAGCAAAATTGAATTGTTCTTGTAAGAATTTTGTTTCTGGGTTTTTTTTTTTTATATAAATCATTCTAGTAATTTCATGTATACAATGTAATAATTAAGCATTTATATATATTGTGAAGTGATCACCATAATAAGTCTACTTAACATTTGTCACCATATGTGTTTACAAAATTTTTGTGTATGTGGTGAGAACTTTTCCCCCCAAAGATTCCCCCTTTATTTTCTCCTTTGTTGATATTGCCTATTAGAATATGAGTCTCTGAAGTATTTGATGATCAATGTTTTTATCTTATTTTATTTTAAATTAATACATAAATATTATATTAGTTTTAGGTATACAACATAGTGATTTATACATTGCAAAATGCTAACCATGATAAGTGTCGTTATCATCTGTCACCAAAGTTATTATAGTATTATTGATCCTATTCTCTATGTTGTACTTCTCATCCTTCTGACTTATTTATTTTATAATTGAAAGTTTGTAACTCTTAATTCCCTTCACCTATTTTGCCCATCCCCCCTGCCTTCCTCACCTGGCAACTACCAGTTCTCTATATTTATGAACTTGTTTCTGTTTGTTTTGTTTTGATTTTTAGATTCCACATAAAAATGAGTGATGAGAACTTCTAAGATGTGATTGTTTTGTTTGCTTTTTTTTTAATATTTAATTTTGAGAGAGAGAAAAGACTTGAGTGGGGGAGGGGCAGAGACAGGGAGAAAGAATTCCAAGCAGGCTCTGTACTTTCAATGTGGAGCCCGATGTGGGGCTCAAACCCATGAATTGTGAGATCATCACCTGAGCTGAATTTGAATGCCTAACCAACTAAGCGACCCAGGTGCCCTGTTTGCTTTGTTTTGTAAATTACTATATTGTGATCATTACCTCCTATTCCCCATTCTCCCTCTCCCTCCTCACTTATTAATAGATGAAATTCTAACTTGTTATGGAGAGATGTAGAGAGAGACTGATGGATGGTGGTTGAAGTGAGGGCTGGTAATGAACTGATTGTGGTTGGTATCATGCCATTGAAAAATTGTTAGGATAACGCCCTTACTCTGGTTGGTGGAACTGATTTCTCTGAAGTGGGGTAAATGGTAAAGCAGGTTCAAGGTTCCTAGTGTCTTTCCATCTGACATGACTATTCTGCACTTTGGTTTATAACTTTTTCTTGAGGTCTTATTGACTTTTGTTCAATATTCTTAGTTTCCATGGTTTTTACAACTTTATATCTCTTAAATTTTTCATGAGTTTTTTAAATAAAATATGTTGGGGAGATTAAGTCAAACAGAGCAAGTTTTCATGTAAATCTAGAAATTTTAGAAAGGTTATGTTTTCCATTTTTTGGCACTGTTAATGGATTTTTAAGTAATTAGATGTTTAATTTCCTGAGAAGTAAGGTATTACCATATACAGTTGAGGACTTGTTTTTATGGATAAAGGTCATTTCCTATTTTTATGTTTCAGGGATATTGTTTCAATGTCAATAATGAAAAATTCTACCCCCTTTTGGCTTCTAGGTTGTAATGTTGCGTCAACAAGTAGAAGAACATGAAAAAGTTAAGCAAGAGATGGCCATGGACTATAAGCAGGAGTTAAAGAAACTACATGAAGAAGTGAGATTTTCATTCTATTATTTGTTGTATAAGTCTCTCTTTAACCCTTAGAATATTGTTAATGGGCCAATTTCTACTTCATAAAATGGGAAGTATATATTCTCTGGGAGGTACAGGGTTAGAAATTTATTTCTTTGAATGAAATATGGCCATTTGTAGCAAAGTGGATGGACCTCGAGGGTGTCATGCTAAGCGAAATAAGTCAGGCAGAGAAGGACAGAAACCATATGTTTGCACTCATAGGTCTAACAGGAGAACAGGAGAAACCTAATGGAGGACCAGGGGGAGGGGAAGAGGGAAAGAGAGTTGGGGAGAGAGAGGGACGCAAAACTTGAGAGACTATTGAACACTGAAAACGAACTGAGGGTTGAAGGGGGAGGGGGAGGGGGGAAAAGAGGTGGTGGTGATGGAGGAGGGCACTTGTGGGGAAGAACACTGGGTGTTGTATGGAAACCAATTTGACAATAAACTACTTAAAAAAGAAATTTATTTCTGTGTTTTTAAATTCAGGCATAGAGTCTTGTCTAATTATATGTTTGATACTATCTAAATAGGGATTCTGAAATGTGTTTCTCAGTTGAGTACCTGAAAGAAATAAAGCCATTTTGTAAAAGACTATGAAATATTAATACCAAGAATTTATGTTAAATATTTTAATGTTTAAGTTAAATCGGTTACTAGATTTTAAACAATGGAGAATCCAAAGTTTTCAGAAGCATTTTGGGATCAATAAGAAAAGTAAGAAAACTGTAGCAACTCAATGTTATTCTTCAGATTGGCGGGGGGAAAACCCTGCTTTTATTTTTACTTAATTCCAAAGTATTCCTCTCCTGCTTACTGAATATCAGTGTTCCACAGGAGAATGACTCAAGAACCACAGGTCTAGAGAAAAGAAAAAGAATTTTTATTTGCTGCTTTTATCATGGGTTTGGTTTATGGGGTCCTTAAGTGCAAGGCTATTATAATAAAACTTAAAGTTTTGTTTAAATCTTTTTCCCTTGATTTTTTCTTTGATGCAATATTTTTCTCTTCTAGTGTTTGTTTTTTACATGCAAGTTTGAATCATTTTGTATTTAATTTGCAAATCTAACACTGTTTTCAGTCCTGTTTAGTACTGTTCTTGCTTTCATAATACCAATTTGTTTCACCACGACTGTTTACCAATTCTTAAATTTTAAGTCTAGAAATAACTGTGTCTACAGTTAGGCAGACTGAAGAAAAGCTATGAAAAACTACAGAAAAAGCATATAAGGGACTTCAGAGGAAACACCAAAAATCACAGGGAAGATCGATCTGAAATTGAGAGGTTAACTGGAAAAATAGAGGTATGTTCATAGTGATAATTTCTTCATAGTGGTTGGCAGACTTCCTGTAGGAAGGTGCTCTTTCTAATGGTACTAGTTCTGAACCCAGTTTTCTGCCGTCTCCAGGATGGTGTGGAACTATTTCAGAGGCACATTCTGTGATCACCTATTCTCTTGTGGTTAGTGGGGTTACTTGCTATCGGTAGTTCCCAGTAGGGCACTACCACCCTTTGAGGGCATTTAGAAATGTATGGACACATTGCTTTGGTTGTCCAAATGACTGGGAGTGAAACTGGTGTTTAGGCGACAGGGACTAGGGATTCTAAATATGCCCAGGGCCACTCTACACAGGAAGAGTTACTGTGCCCAAAATGCCAGTATTGAGAAACATTGATCACCAGTTACTAGCAGTCCTCCGTGGGCAGTGTCCTTGTCTTATTTATCCCTGATAGAATGGGAGCTTAGTAAATGTTGAAAGTACATGGCTTTTTGTACAGAGTACAGTGCATATCAGGTTGCTTATCCTCAGTTCCCATTTAGATGTAGTAAGCCATTTACTCCCTTCTTTCTGACTTGGTTTTCGTTAAGGCAGAGTAACTCTGTTTTTATTGTGTATGTTGGTTCCCAGAGGCCCTACGGGAGGTGGCGAGTTAACATTGCCAAGAGTAGATGAAGAAACAGCACAAGGCTGTCACTCTTTCCCCTGGTATCTGCCTCTCCCCTCCTCTGCCCACACCGTTGGTCCTCTAGTGTACCTAAGAATCACCAGGGTCCTCTTTAGGCTGTCATAGATTCTGCTTCAGTAGTATGATGTGGGGACCTAGGAATCTACATTTTATCCAGCTCCCCTGGCTCATTATAATTTGAGAAACATTGTTCAGTATGTCTCTATGATTAGTCTGTCTACTCAGAGCACCTGTCACTCACAAATACCATTATTACTACTTAGAGTTGTAATTTCTATGTTTAATGTTCTTCTACATCATAATATTTTTATACATTTGAAGAGCCTGGACACAGAGGACTATGCAGAGGCTGCTTCCTCTCCAGCCATCTTCATGATACCCTCAGACTCATCTTCCTCTTGTTCCTCATCACCACTTCTTGGCCATTCTCTTTTCTACCTCAAAACCCATCTTTGATTTTCATGTCATCAGCCTGTGTCCCCTACCAATATACATACAACCAAAGCTGTCATCTTCTGATCCCTGGATTACTTCCCTAGCTTAGAGGCTTCAGCTTCCAGAACCCTGTCCCTGTCTCCAGCGTTACACTTACCGTAAATCTTGAGGGTTTCACTATCCACAAGGATGATGCTTACATGACTCTGGTCTTTGAATTACTTGTTCTTTCCTCCACGAACATCTTGATCTCCTCCTTGTCTCATCCACCCGTTCCCCCTGCTGTTCCTTAGGTTGTCATGACTAAACGTGTAACCCTCCTGGAATCACATTTCTCAGCATCTCATTCTTTGACTACCATCCTTCTCTTTTTAGTCACTCCCTCTAGTCCCATGACTCTCAATAATCACTTGATGCCATCCCCAAGTGATTGAACTCTACCACCCTTTCACTGCTGCATGGCTACCTCGTGCCCTCATGTGTCAGTCCTTACCCAGCTTCCATTCCCTGGTTACATTCCTTATATTCCCTCCTGTGTCCCTCTCTTACTTCATCATATTTGCTTGGCAAAAACATAACTAGTTAAATCCAGCTTTTTGCCCAGTCTCTACTTGCTGTGTGTGGCAGAACATGGCTGGAGAAAAACATAATCATGCTGACTGGCCTCATTTTAAATTCATGGTCACTTCCTCAAACAGGTCCTAATGCTACCCATGATCATACTATATTTCCCTTCACTCTGCTATTTTCCATAATAACTATTTCATACTTTTCTCTTTTCTCAAACTTTAGACACTTTTTCCCACATTCTCATGTTTGGGTGATGATCTTTTCATTCCATTGAGAAAATAAGAAGCAATAAGAAGAGATTTTTACAAACTTCTGACACTCTATCTTCCCACCATTTGCATCTGTGTCTAGATAGTCTGCTTTCCTGCTCTCCCAGTCCCTACCCAAGATACGACTCCCGCGATTCTTCTCTCTTCTGCATCCGCCCTTCCTCCTTACTGGATATTTCCGCCACCATCCACATTTCTCCCCTCTTAAACATACTCTTCTGACCTCTCTTTCTCTGTATGCTGCCCATTTTTTTCCTTCATTTTTTTTTTTACCTTTATTTTTGAGAGAGAGAGAGGAGGGAGAGAGAGAGAGACAGAGTGCAAGCAGGGTAGGGGCAGAGAGAGAGGGAGACACAGAATCTGAAGCAGGGTCCAGGCTCAGAGCTGTCAGCACAGAGCCCGATGTGGGGCTTGAACCTGAGCTGAAGTCGGATTCTTAATCAGCTGAGCCACCCAGATGCCCATTTTCCTTCATTGTATACTAAATTACTTTAGGCATCTGTACCTGTCTCCAATTACTCATTGTCCATTTTTCTTGTACCCACTCAGTAAGGCTTTTGCCCCGTCAACTCTGCAGAAGCAATTTATTTACTTGGAGGTCACCAATGACTTTATCTTAAAACAGTTCCTTGATTTAACTTAGAGAACAGCCATACTTTCCTGGGCTTTCCTTGTTAGCGACTCCTCTCAATCTCTTTTGATCCCCAACCTTTTAACATTGGAATACCCTAGGGTGGTGTCAGTGGACCTCTTCATTTTTCTATCTATGCTCACTCCCTTGGTGATATCCAGTTTTGTAGTTTTTAGCATTGTATATATGTTGACAATTCCCACATTTATATATCCAGTCTTGACCTGTCCTTTTTGCTACAGAATAATTTTCCCAACTGCCTGTTTCAGCTGTTTCACATCTCCACCTTGATATCTAAAGCTGTGTCATGCTTCACATGTCCAAAATAAACGTGCTGGTTTTTTCTTCCCCAGCTACTAACACCATTCCTGTTTCAGTTAATGGCAACTCCGTTCCTCAACTTTTCAACCCTAAAACCTTGGAGTCACCCCCGACTTCTGTTTTCTCCACCCTGCAGCCAGAATGATTCTGTTGTAATGTAAGTCAAATCATGTCCTCTCCTTTACAAAAACCTCCTGGTAGCTTCTCTCAAAAGCTGAAGTGATCCTGATGACCTACACAGTCTTGCCCCTTGTTAAATGACCTTTCTCTACCTACTTTTCCTTTTACTCATTCAAGCCACACCTCCTTGCTTGCCCTTAAACATACCAGGACACTTCCACCACGTCAGGCCTTTGTGCCTGCCTTTCCTTCTTCCCAGAATAGTATGACTTCATCCCTGTCTCCCTAGGAGTTTACTTAAATGGTACTCAGTCTGGCCATCCTTTTTTTAAATTGCAACTCCCAGCTCTGAGCACTGTGTGCTCCATCTTCTCCAAAACAGGTATTATCATGTAATGTATTATACAGTGAATGTGTTGTCTATTGCCAGTCGAGTGGGGCTAGGATTTTGTTTGTTTTGGTTAACTGTTGTATCCCCAATCCCTAGAACATCTCCTGGCATATACAGGAGAATGAATGAATGAATGAATGAATGATGATCAGAAAGCTCATTTACAGTCATTACCCCAAGTTAGTATGAGGCTTTTGGAGTTGAGGGTCCTAGAGAACAGTGATAGAAACCCCTTTGATGTTTATAAATCATAATTTCATATTTTCATAAATCATATTTTCATAAATACTGGGCTCATCTTGCTCATGCAACTTGGATGACCCATCATTAATTTTGACCATTCGGCTTTGGTTACAAATATCTGTTAAAATTTAGTACAAATCTCCCATTGTTACTCAAGTCCTTGCAGTTCTGTTGAGATGGTTAAAAATTGGATACCGAAAGGTATTCCGCTTAGCATCTATTTGGTTCCTGAATTTCAGATACTGAGAAGAATTGGTCTACTGAGAGATTTAACTGAAAATTTATTTGATCTGTTCAATTTCTGGGTTTGGATATCAAGAATCGGTAGCAGGATCTCCTCAGAATCATAATTTGAAATTTTAGTTTTCTTAAGATAAGTTTTCTGAAGAAAATCACAAACAATGATAACAACCTTTAGGTGGCAGCAAATCTGTGAAAACCATCATGAACCTAGTATTTAGCATCTGTGCTTCATACTCTTTACCATTAGGGTGTTAAATTTAGAGAGACAGATCTCCAGAGGCACAGTATGTCATGAGTTTAGTGCTGCTCACCACTCTGTCAGCTAAGTGAATAATGGAGCTCCTGCTGGGGAGAAAGGTGCGTGTATACTGAGGGAGGAGGGGGAAAATTAAAGTAAAAGTGAATCTGGGAAGCATAACAGTAAGGGAAGCACTTAGAAGTTAAGTATCTTAATTGCCTCTTCAGGAATTTCGGCAGAAATCACTGGACTGGGAGAAGCAACGCCTGATTTATCAGCAACAGGTATCTTCTCTGGAGGCACAGAGGAAGGCTTTGGCTGAACAGTCAGAGATAATTCAGGTAGGTTTAAACCATTTTAAAAAAAGGAGAGGTGAAGAAGTCTGGATGACATGGGCCCTAGCTGAACACCAGTGCACGGTGTCCTCTCGTAGCTGCTCGTACCACTTGCTACTTTGCCTGCTGGCTCCCTCATGCTCTCTTGCCCTCTCGCTCTGCCGCTGCCTTGCGTTCTCCTGCTCACTCCATGCTCACATTCATGGCACTCTCCTAATTTTGGTCTTCCCTTTTGCCCCTCCTCTGTCCTTCCCCTTCGCCCTCTGTCTACCTTTGTTCTTTCTCTGTCTCTTTTTCCATTTCTTTGGGTCTCTGGTTGGTTTGGTGGTTGGCTGTTTGTGGCTCTTGCCTTGGCTCCACATCTGTGTCCTTCTCCATTTCTGATAGCTGGGGTACCTGGGCTGAGATGCCTCGGCCAGGGAGCTTCAGGTCGGCTACCTCTTTGCATACTGATACTGAGATTCATACTGCAGTGATGTGCATACTAACCAAAAGCAATGGTTTTGTGGCAACAGAAATACTTCTTAGAACTGTAGTAAAATCCTTTTTTTTTTTTTTAATGAACTGGTGGCTTAAGCAGAACTGAAAAATTGCTACCTAATTTGGAGATATTTCTTCTTAGAACATACTCATTTTGTATGCGTTTTCAATTAAAAACCAAGAACATAAAAGGAAATGAACATAGAGGGGAGTAAATATTTGTGGCCCTCTGTTGTGTGCCAGACACGGTCTCCGTGCTTCTTCCAGATGCCGTTACCTGGAACACATGGTTCTGTGTTACCTGTTTCACATGATAATCTCTCAAGGCTGGTGGTTGTCTCAGCCTTACAGAATGAGGAATTACCGGAGAAATTACAAGAGCTGAAGGAAAGCCTGAAAAAATATTTTTTAAAAATCCTACATTATTTTCGACTTGAAGTCTCAGTAATGTTTTGGCTTTTAATCTTTCCCCTGAAATAACAGCTGGCTGATAAAGTCCCACGAATGCTCCGCTGTGAGTGACTCCGCTCGGGTGGCTCGAGGGGCCCCCAGCAACCTCAAGGAGGAAAATTATTTACTAGGCTGCAGCGAGCTATGCAGAGTGGGCCAATAAAATCCTGGATGTCTAGACCAGAGTTTGTTGTGACATGAATGCTAAAGCACTGTGCAAGCATAAATAGCTATAAGGTATTGTTATGTTCTAATTGTAACCTTCAGATTGGGAAAAAAAGATCACGTTCTACTTTTCACTTCTCAATTATTTATCTGTGGAATGTGCTTATTATTGATTGCAAATCCTTTTATTCAAATTACTATTATGATTATTCTGCATAATTAAACTTCATTGTTGGTAAAAGTGAGATTTTTATTTACTATAATTCAGCCAGGCTAGAAGAAGGAGCCTTTAAAAAGCCAGCATTTATTTTCCCTACTAAGGTGTTTGAATTATTCTTCTGATACTTTGCTTAAAACTATTCTGCCTGCTTAATTCAAAAAATGTCACTGGTAATATAGTTCCCTCTCTCCCTTAGCAAACTAAACAGAATTAAATCTTATGTGATTCAGTATGTGGCAGTGCTGTATGAGCATCGTTTAAAAATCAAAAACAAAAATTTTTAAATGAATTTCTGTATAGTTGTTACCCAGCATTAGTTATCATCGTTTTACGGTCTTTTTTTTTAATTGTGGTAGAAAATACATTAAAACTTACCATGTTAATGATTTTAAAGGGTATGGTATAGTAATGTTAACTATAGGCATATTGTCATGTAACAGATCTCTAGAACTTTTCCCATTTGCAAAACTAGATTCTGTACCCATTGAACAATAATAGCTCATTTTGCTAGTCTTATTTCATCCTTCTCCACTTTTTTATCTTTGGCTGGAATATTATAAAGCAAATCACAGAAATTGTCATATTTCCCGACAGATAAGGACTTTAAAAAATTATAACATACTAGTATTATGTTAACAGAATAAATAATCTATTAGTATGCTTTAATGCTTACTCTGTTCAGACTTCCCCACTTGTCTGAAATTATGTCTTTTTACAGTTGGATGTTTATTATTTTTATTTTTAAAATTCTTTATTTATTTTTGAGACAGAGAGAGACCGAGCATGAGAGGGGGAGGGGCAGAGAGACAGGGAGACACAGAATCCAGAAGCAGGCTCCAGACTCTGAGCTGTCAGCACAGAGTCCGACGTGGGGTTCGAACCCAGGAATGTGAGATCATGACCTGAGCCATAGTCAAGCCATAGCCACCCAGGCGCCCCTGCAGTTGGATGTTTAAATTGGAACCCAGTCAAAGTTGACACATTACATTTTGGTGATAATGTGAATCACCATTGAACAATAAAGGGAGAAAATCTGGGAGACTGGATAAATGGATATTATATCCACATTTCCCCAAGTTTTAAAAAACTCTTGATATAGACTTTTTTCTTAGCCATTTTTTAACATATAAAAGTGGAGCTTATAAAACTTTTCAATCTTTGAGTCATTTATTTGTTCAAGCTATTTTTTCTGGTCAGCTATTAAAGTTATATAATACATGTTTATTTTAGAAAAATGAGAAAATGTGGATGAAATGAGAATTAAATAAAATCCCCTGTAATTCTGTCCTTTAGAGGGTTAGTTACCATGATTTACATGTTGGTGTAAATTTCTTCCAACTTTTACTATGCTTGTATGCAGTATACACTACAGTCATGTACCTTACTAGGGAAACACTGTTATGTGTAGGGAATATGTATCCTTGGTTTTTAGATTCCACGTATAAATGAAATCACACAGTATTTGTCTTTATGTTGGACTTATTTCACTTAGCATAATGGCCTCTATGTCCATTTGTGTTGTCACAAGTGGCAAGATTTCATTCATTTTTTATGACAGATTAATATTCCATTATAATAGAATATGAATATGTACACACATACCCCACATCTTCTTTACCTATTTATTAGGTTGTTTCCATATCTTGGCTGTTGTAAGCAGTGCTGCAGTGAACACAAGGGTGCATACATCTCTTTGAGTTGGTATTTTTGTTTTCTTCAGCTAAAGACCCATAAGTGGAATTACTGGATGATATGGTAATTCTACTTTTAATTTTTTGAGGAGCCCTCAGACTTTTTTCTATAGTGGCTGTACCAATTTATATTTCTACCAACATTGTTTAAGGTTTGCCTTTTCTCCACAATCTAACACTTGTTCTCTCTCTTTTTTTTTTTTTGGTCTTTTCAGTTTGAACCACTCTGACAGGTATAATGTGATACCTCATTATAATTTTGATTTGCATTTTCCTGATGATGAGTGATGTTTAGCATCTTTTCAGGTGCCTGTTGGCCGTCTTTATATCCGTGGAAAAATAACTTCATTTTTATTTTTTGTTCCTCTACCTATTTAAAAATCAGGTTTGGTTTTTTGATATTAAGTTGTGTAAGTTCTTTATATATTTTGGATTTTAACCCCTTATCAGATGTATGACTTGCAAGTATCTTCTCCCTCCCATTCAGTAGGTTGCTTTTTTGCTTTGTTTCTGGTTTATTTTATGGTGGAAAAGCTTTTTAGTTTGATGTAATTCCATTTATTTTACCTTTTGTTGCTTTTGCCACAGGAGAGTGGTCCAAAAAAATATTGCTTAGACTGATATTAGAGCTTACTGCCTGTGTTTTTCCTAGAAGTTTTATGGATTCACCTTTTATGTACAAGTCTTTAATCTGATTTGAATTTTTGTGTACAGTGTAAGATACTGGTCCAGTTCTAGTTTTTGCATGTAGCTGTCTATTGTCCCATCTTTTATTGAAGAGACTGTTTTCCCCTTTTGTCTGTTCTTGTCTCCTTTGTCATAGATTAATTGACCATATAAGCATGGGTTTATTTTGGTCTCTGTTCTTTTCCATTGATGTATGTGTCTATTTTCATACCAGCATCTTACTGTGTTAGTTACTATAGCTTTATAGTATAGTTTGAAATTCGGTGGAATGATACCTCCAGCTTTGTTCTTCTTTCTTAAGATTGCTTTGGCTACTTGGGACCTTTTGTAGTTCCATTTAAATAGTAGGATTCTTTGTTATACTTCTGTGAAAAATGCCATTGATATTTTGATTGGGATTACATTGAATTTGTAGATTGCTTTGGGTAGAATAGATATTTTGACTTAATTCTTTTAATTTATGAGCATGGAATACCTTTCTGTTTATGTTGTCTTCAGTGTCTTTCATCAGTGTCTTAGGGTTTTCAGTGTATAGATCTTTCACCTTCTTGATTAAATTTATTCTTAGGTATTTTATTCTTTTTGATGCAATTGTAATTGCAATTATTTTTGTAGTGGCAATTTTCTGATAGCTCATTATTAGTGTACAGAAATACACTAGTATATTAGTATGTTAATTTTGTATCCTGCAACTTTACTGAATTCATTTGTTAGTTCTAACAGTTTTTCTGTAGTCTTTAGGGCTTTCTTTATTTGTATCATGCCATCTGCAAATTGTGACAGTTTTACTTTTCCCTTTCCAATTTTGATGCCCTTTTATTTCTTTTTCTTGCCTAATCACTAGACTGTGCTAGGACTTCCAACACTATGCTGAATAAAAGTGGTGAGAGGGGCATCCTTGCCTTGTTCCTGACCTTAGAGGAAAAGCTTTCAGCTTTTTACTGTGAGTAGGTTAACTGTAGATTTGTCAGTTATGCCCTTTATTATGTTGAGGTATGTTTCCTCTATATCCACTTTGTTAAGAGTTTTTATTATAATGGATATTGAATTGTCAACTTATCTGCAACTATTGAGATGGTCCTGTGATTTTTATCTTTCATTTTGTGGTGTTGTCACATTTATTGGTTTATGGATATTGAACCATCCTTATATTCCCTGATAAATCCCATATGATCATGATATATGATCCTTTTAATGTATTATTGAATCCAGTTTGCTAATAATTCTATCGAGGATTTTTGCATTTGTGTTCATCAGGGATATTGGCTTGTAAATTTCTTTTCTTTTTTTTTTTTTTTTTTTGTGGTGTTTTTGGTTTTGTATTAGGGTAACTAATCCTGGCCCTATAAAATGAGTTTGGAAGCATTCTTTACTCTTCAGTATTTTGGAATAATTTGGGAAGGGTCCATACTGACTGTTAAATGTTTTGTAAAATTCACCTGTAAAGCCATCTAGTTTTGGACTTTCGTATTTTGGGAGTTTTAAAATTACTGATTCAATTTCATTACTTGTAGTCAATCTATCCAGATTTGCTATTTCTTTGTGACTTAGTCTTAGAAGGCTGTGTTTTCTATGGAATTTATCCATTCTAGGTTTTCCAGTTTGTTGGCATGTAATTGTTTGTGGTAGCCTTTTATGATCCTTTGTATTTCCTGTAGTATCATTTATAACTCTTTATTTTGTTCTCTCTCTTTTGTTTTCTTTCTAATGAAACTGGCCAGTAGTTTATCAGTTATGTTTATCTTTTCAGAGAACCAGTTTTTAGTTTCATTTATTTTTTCTGTTTTATTTAAGTCTCTATTTCATATATTTCTTCTGACCTTTATTATTTCTTCCTTCTACTAATTTTAGGCTTTGTTCTTCTTTTCCAGGTTCCTCTGTGTGTAAAGTTACATTGTTCATTTGAGATTTTTCTTCTAGCTTTATGAACTTCCCTATTAAAACTACTTTTGTTACATTTTGTTTCCATTTTCATTTGTTTCAAGATATTTTTTCTTTTGATTTTTTTTGTTGTTGTTTTTGACCCATTAGTGTTTATAGTGTGTTTAATCTCCATATGTTTGTGTGTTTTCCAGTTTTGTTCTTGTAACCAATTTCTATTTTCATATTGTTGGGGTCAGAAAAGATGCTTCATATGATTTCAATCTTAGTAAATTTATTGTGGTTTGTTGTGTGCCTTAACATGTTGTCTGTCCTGAAGAATGTTCCATGAGCACTTGAGAAGAGTGTATTTTGCAGTTTTTGTATGACATGTTCTGTTTATGTTTATTAAATCCATCTGGTCTAATGTGTCCTTTAAAGCCAGTGTTTCCTTACTGGTTTTCTGTCTGGTTTGTCTATTCATTCAGGTGGGTAGGGTGTTACAGTCCCCTACTATTTAATATATTACTGTCAATTTTCTCTTTATGTCATTTAATATTTTTCCTTATTAGGTAGGTGCAGTAAGCAGTTTATAATACAATATTTTATTTAATTTTCAGACTTAAGATTTTCCTTTCTACGTATGACAAATCAACAAATGTATAGTAATAATGATTGCAAAGAAGTCCAGTCTACCATTAAATGTACCATAATTTATGTACCCAATTTCTAATTATACAAACTTAGTTTTTTTTTTTACTTTTTCACTCTTGTAAATAGTGCTTGGTTGAATGTCTTTATATAAAAATCTAGGAATATATGTCCATTTATATTCTAAAGAAATGGCCCTAGAAGTGAAATTGCTACATCTGTGTAGTTATCTTCAAAATTTAATCTATATTGGCAAAGTGCTCTCAAAAGTTATGTTTATTTTTTAAATTTATTTATTTATTTATTTCCTTTTATAGTTTATTGTCAAGTTGGTTTTTATGTAACACCCAGGGCTCATCCTGAAGTGTCCTCATCCATGCCCATCACCGTTCTTCTCCTCTCCCTCTCCCCTATCAGCCCTCAGTTTGTTTTCAGTATTTGAGAGTCTTTCATAGTTTACCTCTCTCAGTCTCCCCAACTATTTTTTATTCTCCTTCCCCTCCCCCATGGTCCTCTGCTAAGTTTCTCCTGTTACACTTATGAGTGACAACATATGGTATCTGTCCTTCTCTGCCTGACTCACTTCACTTAGCATGACACCCTCCAGTTCCATCCACGTTGCTACAAATGGCCATATTTCATTCTTTCTCATTGCCATATAGTACTCCGTTGTATATATATATATACCACATCTTCTTGATCCATTCATCAGTTGATGGACAGACATTTAGGCTCTTTCCATGATTTGGCCATTGTAGAAAGTGCTGCTATGAACATTGGGGTACATGTGCACCTATGCATCAGCACTTTTGTATCCCTTGGGTAAATCCCTAGCAGTGTTATTGCTGGGTCATAGGGGACTTCTACTGTTAATTTTTTGAGGAACCTCTGGAAGTCAAAAGAAAGCCAGAGTAGCCATACTTATATCAGACAAACTGGACTTTAAAATAAAGGAAGTAATAAGAGATAAAGAAGGGCATTATATATAATTACAGGGTCTATCCATCAGGAAGAGCTAACAATTATAAACATCTACACATGGAATTCAGGAGCACCCAAATACATAAAACAGTTCATCACAAACAGAAACAATCCTATTGATAAGAATGTGCTAATTGCAGGCGATTTTAATACTCCACTTACAGCAATGGATAGATCAACTAGACAGAAAATCACTAAGGAAACAATGGACCTGAATGACACATTGGAACAGATGGATTTGACAGATATATTTAGAACTCTACACCCTAAGGCTATGGAATTCACTTTCTTCTCAAGTGCACATGGTACATTCTCCAAGATAGACCACATACTGGGGCATAAAGCAGCCCTTAATAAATATAAAAGAATTGAGATCATACCATGCATACTTTCAGATCACAATGCTATGAAACTTGAAATCAATCACTGGAAAAAGTCTGGAACACCTCCAAAACCATGGGGGTTAAAGACCACCGTACTAAAGAATAACTGGGCCAATCGGGTAATTAGAGAAGAAATTTAAAAATATGTGGAAACAAATGAAAATGTAAATACAGCAATTCAAACTCTTTGGGATGCAGCAAAGCCAGCCCTAAGAAAGTATATTGCAATCCAGGCCTATTTCAAGAAACTAGAAAAACCGCAAAAACAAAATTTAACAGCATACCTAAAGGAACTAGAAGGAGAGTAGCAAGAACACCCCAAGCTCAGCAGAAGAAGAGAAATAATAAAGATCAGGGCAGAAATAAACAATATGGAATAAAAAAGAAAAGCATTTGAACAAATCAATGAAACCAAGAGTTGGTTTTTTGAAATAATCAACAAAATTGATAAACCTCTAGACAGGTTTCTCAAAAAGAAAAGAGAGAGCACCCAAATAGACAAAATCACAAATGAAAATGGATCTATTATAACCAATCCCTCAGAAATACAATCAGTCATCAGGGAATACTATGAAAAATTATATGCCAACAAACTAGACAACCTAGAAGAAATGGACAGATTCCTAAACACACCTGCACTACCAAAATTCAAATGGGAAGAGATAGAAAACCTGAACAGACCCATAACCAGTGAAGAAATCCAATCAGTTATCAAAAATCTCCCAACAAATAAGAGCCCAGGGCCAGACGGCTTCCCTGGGGAATTCTACCAGACATTTAAAGCAGAGTTAATACCCATTCTTCTCAAGCTATTCCAAAAAATAGAAATCGAAGGAAAACTTTCAGACTCATTCTGTGAAGTCAGCATCACTTGGTTCCCAAACCGAACAGAGACCCAGCCAAAAAAGAGAACTACAGACCAATATCCTTGATGATGCAAAAATACTCAACAAGATACTAGGAAATCGAATTCAACAGCATATAAAAAGAATTGCCCACCATGCTCAAGTGGGATTCATTTCTGGGTTACAGGGCTGGTTCAGTATTCACAAAGCAATCCATGTGATACGTCACATTAACAAAAGAAAGGATAAAAACCATATGATCCTGTCGATAGTTGCAGAAAAAGCATTTGACAAAATGCAGCACACTTTCTTAATAAAAACCCTCGAGAGAGTTGGGCTAGAAGGAACTTAAACATCATAAAAGCCATTTATGATAAGCTCAAAAGTTATGTGGATACAGACTTTCACCAGCAATATTTAAAGTTGTCCATTTCCTTACACTTTTCCAGTATTGGACATTATTATTTCTTTTAGTTTCCCCTTCTTTTAGGCTTGTCTTTGCCAATATGTTAGGTGAAAAATATGGTATCTGCTTATTTGTTTTAATTTGCATTTCTTTAATTATGAATTAGGTTGAGCATTTTTTCTTGTACTTGCTAGCATTTCCATTTTTTGTAAATTGTTTATGTCCTTTGCTCATTTTTCTTTTAGTGTGTTTATATTTTACTATTTTGAAATAGCTCTTCATACATTACCTATGTTAGCAGCCCTTTGCTGTTTTGTTACAGTTGTGGATGTTTTCTTATTTGACTTTAATTTTTGCCTAGTAGTTTTTTTGGAAATACAGTTGTTTTATAAACAATAATTTAGAATTGCTTCTATTAATTTTTTCTTTACGGTTTCTGTCTTTGATGTCATATTATAAAGCCAAGATTTCTTCTGCTTTATAATTTCTTTTTTATATATTTGATCTGAAAATTATTTTGTGGTATAGTATTTGATAGGCTAAATTTGCTTTTTTCTAAATGGTTATCCACATAATTTATTGACTATTAGATTTTGAGAACTTGAAAAAATGAGTCTAAAATTCATGGGGAAGAATAAATGAATGGTACTAGGCAACATTATTTAAAAAATAAGGGTGGGGGCGCCTGGGTGGCTCAGTTGGTTAAGCCTCTGACTTCAGCTCAGGTCATGATCCCACATTTGCAGGTTCGAGCCCCGCTTTGGGCTCTGTGCTGACAGCCTAGAGCCTGGAGCCTGCCTCCAGTTCTGTGCTTCCGTCTCTCTCTGTCCCTCTCTGCTCATGCTCTGAATCTCTCTGTCTCAAAAATAAATAAAACATTAAAAAAATTAAAAAAAAAAGAGTAAGGGTGATGTTCTGTCAAATATTAAAATATATTTAAAAAGTACAGTTGCTAGACACCGTGACTTTATTAGATGCAGTATAGAATGATGGTTATATATGCATAGTAAAGGATCCACTTAGTCACCAAAACACAAGCTCATTTCTGTGTAGAAAGCAAGCAGTCACCTGCTGCTTTCTCGCTTGCCCATATACAAGTGTTGAAAGGAGATATTAAGGGAAATCTTAGAGAACATAAGAACATTAAAAAAATTAAAATACTAAGCCAGCACAGAGTATAAAATATTTAGCCAATAAATGGTATGTGAAAAAATAGAGGTTGCATAAAGTATATATGTTTTCCTTTTGAAATATTTAGATGAGCTATATGATATTGTACACATCAATTTAAATCCACTTTTCAATTATATATGTCTGAGTATAAATGTAATATTTTTTAAAGAAAATGTCTTCTTTTCTAATGTTTTTATTTATTTTTGAGAGAGAGAGATATTGTGAGCAGGGGAGGGTCAGAGAGAGAGGGAGACATAGAATCTGAAGCAGGCTCCAGGCTCTGAGCTGTCAGCACAGAGCCCGACACGGGACTTGAACCCATGAACCACGAGATCGTGATCAGAGCCGAAGTCGGACGCTCAACCAACTGAGCCACCCAGGTGCCCTAAATGTAGTATTTTTTAAAGCATCATATTCTTCTAACAATTACAAAGAGAAGATGATCCTAACTCAAATGTTAGTCTGTTGTCTAGGTAGAATTATCGAATTGATTGAATTGGCTCAGACCTACTGTTTTAAAGTTTATGGTGACATAGACACAACAGTGATAAGAAGGCGTTACTGGGACAGTTCTCTTAGTGGGCTCCTCAAGCTGCTACCTGGAGGAAGTGCTGCAAGGCGTGGTCACACTGGCACATTTGGAGTTGACACTGATGGGGAGGTTGGTAAAGATGAATCCCACCACGGCCGTAGCTTCATACTGGGATCCTTTGGACTATAAAAGGCCCTTGTTGTTCGATGTTACACTGTTCTCAGGAATCTTGGCAGTCTGGGAGAGCCGTTCTCTTGAAGCACCAGGATTACAAACCCAAATCCGGCGAAGGATCTGACTGCAACCCCAGTTCCTAGCCATTTCCCTACTCTGCCTTCCCACCATCGGCTTTTATTTCCATCTCCCTGACAGAAATTGTCTTTTTAATTGTTTTCTTTACTTTTAACACCTCTCCTGTGAGTTCTGTTGTTGAAATAATCCCACTCATTCTAATAGAATATTTAGGATGCTACGTGTTAGAGTAATAAGATTCTGGTGTAAAAAATAAATGGCAGTGGTTAGTGCAAATAAAAAAGTTCAAAAATATATCAGCCTTCAGATACCTCTAACACTAGATATTTAAGAGAAATAATCGTTACTCTATAAGTGATTTATGTGATTGTTTCTGACTGTTAGTATTGGAAGAGGTATTTTTGAGATATTCTGGTGTAGATCTGTTCAATGGAAATAAAATAATTACATTTGTAACTTAAAATTTTCTTAAAGTCGCAGTTAAAAAGTGAACAGAAAGAGGTGAAATTCGTATATTTAACTCAGTATACCAAAAATAACAGTGAAGCATTTACATTCTTTGAAATCCAGGGTGTGTTTTACGACTCGTGACAGGTGACTGCCATGTTGGACTGCATGGGCCATGTCTAGTTAGTGACAGTTGAGACTGTCCTGGAATGATGAGGTACTTCTCACTGCTTAAAACCTGTGTTGTGTGTGACTGAAATAGAGAATCAACAAAAGAAGGCTGTGTTCTTGATTCTTTACAACTAAGAAGTTGGTTAGTTTTTAAGTTTCAGATCTAGGCTCACTGGTTAAAGTATAACTTTAGTTAAACTGTGACTTCAGCATTGAGTTTACTCTAAGAACTCAGATTTAAACTAAATAGTACTAAATAGTATTGCAGTGTTAAAAAGACAGTGCTAATGTTTTGCAGTTAATGTATTCTTTCACCGAGTGTCCCTTTGGGCAGAGGTTTTCTAGCTGCGTGCTGTCAAGGCCCAGGGCTGCCATGCAGTTTAAGGTAGTTCAGCAGCCTCAGCAAGTCGGGCCCCCTCCCTTTTCCTCCTCACCCTCATGGCCCAGTCTCTTCAATTGTTTATTCTGCACAAGATTCTGTATAAGAGTTTCCCTTGAGGGGGGAAAAAGTTATATTGTATTTTAAAAGTTTGGAAACTGTTGAATGCTTGGCAGTTATTTTTACGAATCTAAAAATCTTTGATATCCTTTTTTCACGCTATTTTATGAATCCAGTAAAAAATGTTTTTGGTTCTTTATGCTGGAATCTTGATCTATAATTTATACAAACACCATTTGTCTGTCTCTTTGCCTTTCTCCTTTCTGCCTTTCTCTGGCTAATGAGCATTATTTAATGAGCATGTACTTTGTGTGACCACATTATAGGATTTTGGCCCTGTACGGTATACAGTAACCCTTTCGTCGGTAGCATATTGATTTCTCAAAAACATTTCAGCTTAAAAATACTTTTAAATGTTTATTTATTATTGAGAGAGAGAGAGAGAGAGAGCCTGAGCAGGAGAAGGGGCAGAGAGGGCGACACAGAATCCAAAGCAGGCTCCAGTCTCCGAGCTGTCAGTACAGAGCCCAATCTGGGACTTGAACTCACGAACCATGAGATCATGACCTGAGGCTGAAGTTCTACGCTTAACTGACTGAGCGAGCCACCCAGGTGCCCCATCAGCTTAAATTTTTAAAATTAAAATTGGATACCTTTACCTTTTAAAAATACTTAAAATTAAGGAAGTTTTATTTACACAGATGAATTATGTCCATCTTCGGTATGTAGATGAAGTACCTACCTGGATGCAGGATTAACACTTGTGAAAACTGGAAAGTTGAAAACTAAAAACCAGTATAGCTGGGGTACACCGCCTAGGAGTTACCTAAGTCTGCAGATCTGTGAGAGGCACTTTAACTTTATGCTACAGATCTGTGAGAGGCACTAAAGTGGCTTTATCTGTATGTACCTTAGCAGATGAATCATTGAAACTGATTTGAGAGGTTCTATGTTTAGTTAAGTCTTTTAGCTTGAGAAATGTCTAAAAATTGATGACAGAACCAGTCCTTTCTCTCCTCCACGCACCTTTTTTCTCCAGGAACAAAATTCCCCAGTTCCCTCTACCGCAAAATTAAACATTTTGTGGTCAGTTTGAATCATCTGAATATGCATGTTTGTAATGTATCTGAAAATACAGAATAATTGACTACATGCAACGTGTTCTGGGAGGGGAGAGAGGAAAATTTGACTTGGAAACTTAAGAAGTTTAGTGATTTAAAAAATTTTTATTTATGAGCTTCCATAAGAAATAAAATAATGCATTATAGTTTCTATTTCCTATGTTGTAAAGAGGAAATCCTCTTTACATCATATATTCCTATATGATGACTCATATATGCAGTTAAACTTCCGTGCAATAGATAGAATAGTGCAGCTATCTTTGCAGTGGATGGGCAGCATCTCTTCTCCTGAGGAATCCGTTTACTTTCTCAAATTTTTCTTACTCCTTCTTAAGGTATTTATTATACAAATTTTAAGACTTTATTTTTTAAAATGATTCTTTAAAAGAATTTTAATGTTTATTCAATTCTTGGGAGAGAATTGGAGACAGAGTGCAAGTGGGGGAGGGGCAGAGAGAGAGAGGGAGACACAGAATCTGAAGTGGACTCCGGGCTCTGAGCTGCCAGCACAGAGCCTAACATGGCGCTCGAACCTACGGGCTGTGAGATCATGACTGGAGCCGAAGTCAGACGCTTAGCCAACTAAGCCACCGAGGTGCCCCAAGACTTTATTTAAGAGCAGTTTTAGATTTACAACATTAAGAGGGAAGTACAGAGATTTCCTGCATGGCTCCTCCATTATCAACATCACTCACCAGCATGCTACGTTTGTTACTAAGAATGAACTTACATTGACACATCATGGTCACCCAAAGTCCATAGTTTACTTTTGGGTTTATTCTTGATGTTGTATGGCCTATGGGTTTGTACAAATGTGTAATGACATAGACCATCATTGTAATAGCATACAGAGTATTTTTACTGCCATAAAATTCCTCTGTGCTCTGCCTATTCATCTCTCCCCTCCTTCCACATCTCTGTAATCACTGATATTTTTATTGTCTCTATAGTTTTGCCTTTTTAAGAGTGTCATACACTTGGAATCATATAGTATGTAGCCTTTTCAGACTGGCTTCTTTTACTTAGTAATGTGCATTTACAGTTCCTTTATGTCTTTACATGTCTTGCTGGCTGATGTTTTTAGCATTGCATAATAATCTCTTCTTTGGATATACCAAAGTTTATTTATCCACTCTTCTACTGAAGGACATTTTGGTTGCTTCCAAGTTTTCGCAGTTATAAATAAAACTGCTGTGCACATATATGTGCAGGTTTGTGTGAGAACAGTGTTTTCAGCTCCTTTGGGTAGGTGCCAGGAAGTATAATTGTTGGATTGTGTGGTAAGAGTTTACTAAATTTTGTAAGAAAACACTAAGTTGCCTTGCAAAATGTATGTAACATTTTTATTCATAGCAGCAGTGAATGCGAGGTCCTGGTGCTCCACATCCTCATCAGCCTTTGGTGTCATCAGTGTTCCAGATTTTGGTCATTCCAGTGGATGTTTAATTATTGTATTCATATGTATTTCCCTGGTGACATATGATATAGATCATCTCATATGCTTTTTTGCCATCTGTATATCTTTTTTGGTGAGATGGCTTTTCAGGTCTTTGGCCCACTTTTTAATGGGGTTTACTTTGTTATTCTTAGATTTTAAGAATTCTTATTATATTTTCTCCTGGTCTGTGACTTGTCTTCTCATTCTGTTGATATTATCTTTCACAGAGCAGAACTATTCGAATTAATCAAGTGTAACTTGTCAATTATTTCCTTCAGTGCTTATGTCTTTGATGTTGTATCTAAAAAAGTATTCCTATACTCAAAAGTTATCTAGGTTTTCTTTTATCTCCTAGGAGTTTTACAGTTTTGCATTTTACATTTATATCCTTGATCCATTTTGAGTTAATTTTTATGAAGGGTAGAAGGTCATTGTCTAAATTTATTTTTTTTGCTTGTCGACGTCCATCTGTTTCAGCACTGTTTATTAGAGGAATGAAGCACCATTTGTTCCATTGTATCACCTTTGCTCCTTCCTCAAAGTTCAGTTGACTATATTTATAGGGGTCCATTTCTGGACTCTGTATTCTGTTCCATTAAATATTTTGTCTGTTCTTTCACCAGTACTGTACTCTCTTGATAACCATAACTTTATAGTAAATCTTTTTTATTAATAGTTTATTGTCAAATTAGTTTCCATATAACACCCAGTGTTCTTCCCCACAAGTGCCCTCCTCAATCACCACCACCTCTTTCCCCCCCTCCCCCTTCCCCTTCAACCCTCAGTTCATTTTCAGCATTCAATA
>NC_043704.1:125683907-125686035 GCF_006229205.1 Suricata suricatta | reverse complement strand
GCCAGAGACACCACTATAAACAGTATTCTAGGGAGAACACAATGACTCTAAACCCACATTTTTCAATAATGACACTGAATGTAAATGGACTGAATGCTCCAACCAAACGATACAAGGTAGCAGAATGGATAAAAAACCAAAATCCATCTATTTCCTGTCTACAAGAGACTCATTTTCAACCTGAAGATACCTTCAGGTTGAAAGTAAAGGGATGGAGAAATATCTATACTGCGACTGGAAGCGAAAAGAAAGCTGGAGTAGCCATACTTATATCAGACAAACTGGACTTTAAAGTAAAGGCAGTAACAAGAGATGAAGAAGGACATTACATAATAATTATAGGGTCTCTGCATCAGGAAGAGCTAACAATTATAAATAACTATGTGCCAAATTCGGGAACACCCAAATACATAAAACAATTAATCACAGACAGAAACAATCTTATTGATAAGAATGTGCTAATTGCAGGGGCCTTTAATACTCCACTAACCACAATGGATAGATCAACCAGACAGAAAATCACTAAAGGAGCAATGGACCAGAATGACATATTGGAACAGTTGGAACTGATAGATATATTTAGAACTCTGCATCCTGAAGTTAGGGAATTCACCTTCTTTTTGAGCGCACATGGCACATTCTCCAAGATAGATCACATACTGGGGCATAAAGCAGCCCTCCATAAATATAAAAGAATAGAGATCATACCATGCACACTTTCAGATCACAATGCTATGAAACTTTAAATTAACCACAGGAAAAAGTGTGGAAAACCTCCAAAAATGGGGAGATTAAGAACCACTCTACTAAAGAATGATTGGGCTAATCAGGCAATTAGAGAAGAAATTAAAAAATATATGGAAACCAATGAAAACGAAAATACAACAATCCAAAATCTCTGGGACGCAGCAAAGGCAGTCCTAAGAAGAAAGTATATTGCAATCCAGGCCAATCTCAACAAACTAGAAAAAGCACAAATTCAAAATTTAACAGAGCACCTACTGGAACTAGAAGGGAAGCAGCAGAGCACCCCAAACCCAGCAGAAGAAAAGAAATAATAAAGATCAGGGCAGAAATAAACAATATAGAATCCAAAAGAACAGTCGAGCAGATCAATGAAACCAAGAGCTGGTTCTTTGAAAAATAAACAAAATCGATAAACCTCTAGCCAGGCTCCTCAGAAAGAAAAGAAAGAGTACCCAGATAGACAAAATCATGAATGAAAAAGGATCTATTACAACCAATCCCTTAGAAATACAAGCAAACATCAGAGATTACTATGAAAAACTATATGCCAACAAACTGGACAACCTAGAAGGAATGGACAAATTCCTAAATGCACGCGCACTGCCAAAATTCAAACAGGAAGACATAGAAAGCATGAATAAACCGATAACCAGTGAAGAAATCGAATCCGTTATCAAAAATCTCCCAATAAATAAGAGCCCAGGGCCAGATGGCTTCCCAGGGGAATTCTACCAGACATTTAAAGCAGAGTTAATACCCATCCTTCTCAAGCTATTCCAAAAAATACAAATATAAGGAAAACTTCCAAACTCATTCTATGAAGCCAGCATTACCTTGATACCCAAACCAGACAGGGACCCAGCAAAAAAAGAGAACTACAGACCAATATCCTTAATGAATACAGATGCAAAAATACTCAACAAGATACTGGCAAATCGAATTCAACAGCATATAAAAAGAATTATCCATCATGATCAAGTGGGATTCATTCCTGGGTTACAGGGCTGGTTCAGTATTTGCAAATCCATCAATGTGATCCATCACATTAAAAAACAAAGGATAAAAACCATATGATCTTGTCGATAGATGCAGAAAAAGCATTTGACAAAATACAGTACCCTTTCTTAATAAAAACCCTTGAGAAAGTCGGAATAGAAGGAACTTACCTAAACATTATAAAAGCAGTTTATGAAAAGCCCACAGCCAATATCATCCTCAATGGGGAAAAACGGAGAGCTTTCCCCCAGAGATCAGGAACACGACAGGGGTGTCCACTCTCACCACTGTTGTTTAACATAGTGCTGGAAGTCCTAGCATCAGCAATCAGACAATAAAAGGAAATAAAAGGCATCAGAATTGGCAAAGAAGAAGTCAAACTTTC